>NC_137465.1:169879412-170365555 GCF_964235325.1 Thermobia domestica | reverse complement strand
AAGGGGATCGTCAAATAACTTCTGAAGCATCTGACCGTCTCTTCAAAGAAGCTTAACGAACAATTGAAGAAGGCAATACAGAGGGGGAAATTTTGAGGAAGTTACTCTTGCGGAGGGTATGTTGGAGGGCGTTCATACCATGCGTCAAAGTGAACAGAAGCTTCAAAAAATGGAAACTCTTCAACAAACTGTGGATAAAAGAAAAATATTAGTTTAATCACTGCTTTCTTTGTCAAGAAACCTAAGAATGCTTAATATATTTTTAATATCAATCATTACAATTTTTGTAACATCTAGTTAAAAGTTTTAATGTAATTTTAACTTTTACGTAATACATCCTATCCAAGGTTAGAAGCAAATGATTGAGGGTAAAGTTTGTCATTGTTTGTATAGTAATTACGTTAAGTATACTTGGTAACTGTGCTCTGGATTTTTCTAGTCTCAACCAGTCTTCGTTGAATGGGTATTATGTATGTATAAATTTTATATAAATTTTGTGATAGATTAAAAAATGCTAATATACTTTTCTTGTAAAACAAATGTCGTTAAAAGTTTTCATGTAATTTTTACGTAATGATACATGTACAGGCCATATCCCATCCAAGATTAGAAACAAATGATTGAGAGTGAAGTTATATTGGTCATTGTTTTGTAGGGTAGTTATGTTGAACATACTTGTTAACCACGCTCTTTTCATTTTTTCTGGCCTCAACCGGCCTTCTTTGGTTGGGGATTATTTTATAAAGAGATATACATAGATAATTTTTGCTGCAAAACCATGTACACGGTATATTAAGCATAAGGACGACTTGGACATTTTGTGACTTGGTCCTTTTTAGTCTCTTTTTCGGCCATTATAGTCTCTTTTCTTTATTTTTTAGGAGTAATTTACCACTCCTAGCCCTGAATAAATCGAGTGATATTTTGTAAATAGTACATGCGAAAAACAGGTGGAAGAAAGTACAAATTATCTTCGGAAATAGAAAGAAAAATCAACTACTTTAAGAAAGGAAGAACAGATGACGAAACTGTATTTATAGTGCAAAAGTGCAACAGTTGTTTCAGTCGTGAGTGGAGGACTTTATTTTAAGTCTTCAAGAACATACCGAAACAAAGACACATGGAGTGTGTGTTCGTAATATCGCAACTACTTCAAAGCTACTTTAGCTTGCTATACGGTAGTTCGCCATAATAGTTATTAAACAATGGACTAACTTTCAAATTATTCCCTAATTCGGAGGTTGCGAAAAATATTTCGTTTGCTCGGACAAAAGCGGAAGCAATGGTGTGATCAGATCTTATTCTATGCAGAGCGCTATTACAACTGCCAATGTCATTAGTTAGGATGGTGTTTGTACAGATAGCTCAAATCATGGGAACATAAAAATATTCTCCATTGTAATTCAATATTTCATACATTCTGATGGTGGAATGCAAACGAAATTTATAGGTCTTGAAAGTGCTCCCACTGAAAAACCAGAGGCAATTTCTGATTTAATGAACACTTCACGATCTAAAGATTTTCTAAATAAAGAGTATTGCTTTTGGAGGTGATAATTGCAATATTAATTTCAGTGATATAGAAATACATTCAAGCAAGAACGATTTTACTGATCTCAAGTCATGCGTAAATCAAAATCTCGTAGGTGTTGGGTGTTCAGCCCATGTTTCCCACAATTGGATTCAACACGGATTTTACCAATTCAATTCAATTCAATTCAATCTTTATTCATCCATGTCGTACATTATTGGTCAGAGACCAGTACATAGGACTTGTCAAATAATAATAAGACATTTGAATATAATTGATATTACATAATTTTACAAACTATCACCCAAGTATTCATTAATATGATAATACATTTTGTTACACAAAAAATTAAATAGTTCATTTTTGAAATTTCGTATGTTTTTGATATCTTTCAAATAACTTGGGAGCTTATTAAACAACTTAGCGGACATAGGAAGAACACTTCTTTTGGTGCACGCATAGTTTTGGTATGCTGTGAATATGTTATTCTTTTGTCGTGTGTTGTATGAATGTACATCGTCAACATGAAGAAAACTACTTTCATTTCTCTTTACATATATGATACTTTTGTATATGTACAGACAAGGCACAGTTAAAATTTTATTTGACTGAAAGACCCTTTTGCATGAGGACCTTGGTGATAGATTAAAAATAGATCTTATTGCCTTTTTCTGTAGACGAAAAGTAGTAACACTGGAATAGGAGGCTCCCCAGAAAATTATTCCGTAACTTAACAAGGATTGAAACTTACCATAGTACAATAACAGCAAAGTTTCTTTTGACACTGAACCATGTAGTCTATAAATGACAAAACAGATACGGCTTAATTTGCTGTTTAGCTCAGTAATATGAGCATCCCATGTAAGCTTATTGCTTATTGTTACACCTAAAAATTTAGTGGATTTTGAATAGTCTACATCAGTTGAATTTATCACAATGGGAGGTACTGTTCGAGGTGTACAAGAGTAATGAAAATTTAGTGCTTTTGTTTTGTTTGCATTTATCAGCAGTTGATTCTGAGATGTCCATTTTATCAAACTCTCCACAGTTTGTTTTAATTTACTTTCTAGTTCAACTGTATTGTCCGCTGTTACAAGGACATTTACATCGTCAGCATATAGTACAATATGTTGGGGATACATATATTGAACAAGATCATTTATGTAAAATAAAAAAAGAATTGGCCCAAGAATTGAGCCTTGAGGAACACCAGCAGAGATAGTAGCAGTTTTGGATGAAAATGTGACTTGCTTCTTATTAATTATTTTTTGTATTTTTACTACTTGTTTTCTGTTTGTCAGGTACGAGCGAAACCATTCATGTACTACACCCCTAATACCATATTTCTGGAGTTTTGCCAGTAAAAGAGAATGTTGAACACTGTCGAATGCCTTGGAGAAATCAACAAATAAACCTACTGCATATTTTCCTTTATCAAGTACTGTAGAAACCTCTTTAATAAAGTTAAACAACGCTGTATCAATTGATTTGTTTTTCTGGAAACCATGTTGAGAAGACGAGATTAGGTTATGGCAGGATATAAAACTTCTCAAGCGCGATAACATTAGTGATTCAAAAATCTTCGAGAAAACAGACAAAATAGAAACAGGCCTATAGTTTTGAACATCATAAGTATTTCCTTTTTTGTGCAAAGGTATAGATATTGAGAGTATTGTGTTGAAAATTTTCAATTATTTTTCTGTATGTGATGTTTGCACAGAAACTCTTAAGCAGTTTTGCAAATTTGTGGATATAAACTACCGAACTCCTCTTGGCCATACAAAAGTACAGTGGCTGTCTCTTTTTACGGCAATAGAGTGAATTTTGCAAGTGTATCCTGGTTTAAAATCGTATTTCAAGAATCCGCTTATCATCCGCCAACTATAATTCGAACGTTTCTCAATAATAAATTTGCGAAGTGTGTTTCTGGTTCTGTCATTTATTGATGTTGGTATTTCAGTGAAAAATACTGGCCTTAGAAAGATTAAGAAAATTCTTGAAGATATTATGAATATCTTAGAGTGTCGTCTCACGCACCGGAGGTGGATTTTTGCCAAAGTGAAAGAATTTCTTAATAAACTTTCGAAAGATGGACAAATATGAGACATTCACTTAGCTGCATTCGGTATCTTAAAAATAGACCGTACCTTTCTCAAATGGAAGGACTCAACATATATTTCTGAATAGGCTTTCCGATGCTCCTGTATTTCCTATTTTTCCTATATATTTGTGTCTCTTCCTACAAACTCCTATATTTCCTACATTTTAAGGAAACCTCCTGTATTTTTGTGGCATTGCTGAAAATAATATAAGGAAATAAAGTGTGAGTAGTTGGAGGGCGTTTTGTCTCCACAGTAAGATGGTTGAATGGAGACTCTTCTGTGTTTCGCCCTTTCCTGCTTATTGTCTAAAGATAATTACACCAAAAAATATACAGTTAGCGCAAAAAGTATTCATACACCTACAAAATGGAACAAAAAATAAGCTAGTTTCGTCACGTTCATTAAAATGTTCTATGGCAGCGTTTCCCAACCGGTGTGCCGCGGCACACTGGTGTGCCGCGAATGGACCTCTGGTGTGCCGCGAGGAAATCGAAACAAAATTATTAATTCTATAGCAACCAAATCGGATGCCATAGGAAAAAATATGTACATTTTTGTATTTCACCTTACTATTAATTTCTATCATGGTAAAAATTACTGTAATTATAATATATTATTCTACATCTATTATACTGTGTAGCAGACAGTATTTCGGCTTGTACACATTTCCACGTTTAGCTGCTTTGTGACGCTTCAATTGAGAATCATACTAACACCGAGAAATGGAAACACTTGTATGGTACGCGTCGAGTGAACGTTCGTAGAACACTCTTTGGCACGTGAATGACAGAATAACACTTTGTTCAACAGCTGTGTTTTGACTTCGACACATCGCAAGCTGTGTGATTGCAATAATATGCACTGGTTTTGGTTAAAATAGCAAAGTTAAAAGTACAAGACATTTGTTTGTTTGTTCGTTATTTAGTGATCTTCGTTCTTAGTGAAAGGTTGGATACAGTTTTCGAAAGAGAAAGCGTATTTTTAAAAAATCTGAGTTCTGTATTTCATTACAATTGTTTTCTATTTTAAAATTAGAATAAAAAATAAGCACAATGAATTAGCATAGGGGGAAACCAGTAATCGAGCTTACATCTCTGTGAGGAGATGATCAGTAATCACAGAAAAAAAAATACCATGGTATTTTATATTTGCAAATAATAATAATAATAATAATAATAATAATAATAATAATAATAATATCTATGAGTGTGCCGCGAGAATTCAAGTTACACCCGTAGTGTGCCGCAAGTTGAAGAAGGTTGGGAAACGCTGTTCTATGGAGTAGTGATTTTAAAGACTTATAAATAATTTATTTAGGTGTATCAATACTTTTTGCACTAACTGTAGGCAAATAATTGTAGAATAGGATTTTGCAAGTGATTAAATTATTCACATCTTGTAGACATATAGTTACAAACACTGATTTTCTGATACAGATCCTTTTTACACTTTCCTTATGGTCGTTGCTTAGTACTGGTGAGCTACGTAGGAAAACACTAAGAAACTTGTATAAAATTTTACAACGAGATAATTACACATTTAGTTATATTTAAAGTAGAATGTATGTTCATATAACAATTGGAGTAATTTCCATGTGATTTTTTTTTTTTTTTTTTTATTTCTACCTATTGGATAATTGAAATGTTCCTTTTTCTCAGCTTCACAAAACTTCCAATATTTTTTCGTCGTGATTTTATATATATATATATTTCATTAGCATTGGAAAGCCTGGAATAGTCGAGTGTTGAAGCAACAGTAGCGTACATTGTTCAAAAAGATGTATCTATAGATGATGTTAAACTATTTGATCAATTTGTAAACATGGTGCAGTATATATCAAATCAGGTGAAATATCAAGGTTTCGGTGACCTTTCTATATGTAGGAACCCACAACGCAAGTATTGAAAGAATTTTGTCCTTGATTGATGCACAGTGAACAAAGTACCACAGCAGACTATCAATTGATTCAGTGGAAAACCTTATTGCGTGAAATTTAACATGAGGAAATAACATATCAACAATTTTACGACTTTGTTGCGAAATGCCAAGAAATACACCTAAAGGTGAGTTTCAAGATTATTTGAAGATGGCACAGAGAAAAATCACATTAAGTCACATTTTTATTTATTTATTTTATTTTTTTAATTTAATGTCTATGGTTCTTTCAAAACGCAAGCATTTTTGCATGAAAGCAAGCACCTTTGTATGAAACCAAAATTGTGATACCATTCTAAACTACTCCATTGTAGGTACGAGTTGGACTTAGCGTGTATTTTGTTGTATCTTTCATTTATAAATATCTTTCGAGTGTGTATAAAGGGATTTTCCAGTGTCTTTCTTTTGGAAACTTTAGCTTCTTGATTTTTCTGGATAATCTGGTAATCCTAGATAGCATGTCTGGTAGAATGAATGTGATTGTGTTTGTTATTCGCTGTTTAAGCTGAACAATTTTGTAAGCAAACAATTTCAGTCTCTTGTATAGCACTTTGTGTGATGGATGGTGGGATCCTAAATTTCGATGTTCCAATGACTTTTGGGGATTTCGTACACACTAATTCGTTCCACAGTTTCCTTGGATACTCTGGTTTTCTTGGTGATATTCCGTTCAAGATATCTCCTGTTTCTTTAAATTGTTACACCCACTTACGAATACTCTTATCTGTTGGTAGGGGTCTCCCATACTTACGACAAAAGTTACGTTGTACAGTAATCACTAATTTAGTTGCAGTTAACCAAGTTAGTCACTGTGCTTTCTCGACTGGATTCGGTGTCGCATTCCCCTGTCGACACTATGATGCGAGAAGTTTTAGTTAAAGTTGAGTGGAGGTGATACCTAATGACGTAATAATCTTTCCTTTTCACGGCCTACAAAAAGAAGAAAGGGTCTTCACGGCCTGCAAAAAGAAGAACACATTAGTTTAATAAACAAACAAATGAGAAGGTGTAAAATCCCGTAATTGTTTTATAAAGGCCCTATTGGAACAGACACTCTTTTCTCCTATAATTCTTTCTTGTATGTTACATCTTCGAAAGTTGGTTAGCAAATAGAATAAAAGCTATTAATTATTTAATGTGTGCAAAATAAGAAACTATAAGAGCATACTCTCTTAGAACACTATCACAAAACAATCTATTCAACGTCTGTCAGATATGTGGAAGCATATCGCAGCAGCAGGGTATTCATCAAGGGATTGCAATCATCTCTAGATTGGTCACGTTCGTAAATTTTAAAAACTTTTTTAATACGACTTTTTTTTTTTTTACTTTAAATCATTTCGTATTTTCATCATTTTATTTTTAGAGGTGGTTTATATTATAATACACAGAACATGTACAAACTATCCGGAACCAATAAGAATATTCCTTTATAACAATTTTATAGTTTACAAAAATCAACTCAACAATCAATCCGGCTGTGTCCTTCTCAATTTGGTTACAGTAATTGCTATAGCTAAAGTGATAACATATTAAAATTAACATACTGTATTAATATTAAAACAATTTAATTTGACTCAATACAACAGTTAATACAGGGATTTTGTGCAACAGTCCGTGCCATTAACATTACATCTTATGATGTAACTAATGAAAGAAAAAAGAATGAAAATGCTAGTAACTCATCAGGGTGAATATGGAGGGTGAGGTACGATCTTTCATCCAAATTCCCCGTAACTTCCTCTGTGTCATTATAGTTCTATGTGCCTCTCATTGTCGTGATGGAATATAGCTTCATGATAACTCACCAGCGACGCACTCTCCTCTCAGATAATTGCAAAGACGTCTAACTACTAACTGTTCACTTCTATATTTACCGTCTAGGTCACTGGTAACAATTTTCAATAGTCAGCTCTTTGAAATCCTACCAAAGATTTAGCAAAACTTTTTGTGGATATAACTATCCTTTTGCGGTGCGTCCTTGAGCTTCATCTGATCTGCAGACAGTTCTATCATTTGACATTGTGATACAGAACACATTTTTCATCGCCAGTGATAATTTGTTGCAAAATTTCGCAGTGAAGATACGCAACAATTCTCTCGCCTCATCCCTTTTGGATAATTCATGTCTATATAGTACCCATGTGCAAGGGCGCCGATTTCTCTGTAAATTCGGTGTGTGTGTGGGGGGGTCATTCAGATGCAGAAGGTAAATATATGTAAGGTATTGAAGACAAATTGCATTCAAATTATGCCAAATATTGTATATTCATAAATACAATAGGGGCCCCACATGAGCTTTGGGGGGCCGGGCCCCCAGGATCAGCGCCCTTGCCCATGTGTGCAGTTTTCAGGAATTCTATGTGATCACAAACTCGTACATACTATGTCATGTTCACTTGTGTCAATCTCATGTACAGTCCGCAGAAAAAAAAACTGCAACATGAGCATGTAAGTTTATTGTGAAACTACGCCTAATAGCGCAGGGAATCAACATAACGTCTAAGTGGCACGAATCACGCCAGGAGAAACCTCGGCGTCCTCCCCTGCACATTTATTTTGGAACAAAAGACTTCGTCGTTTCACAATAAACTTACATGCTCATGTTGCAGGTTTTTTGCTGCGGACTGTACACTTGCATTGTGTGCCGTATATATCTGAAGATTCACTAGGTACGGTAAGTAACTTATAGTAATGGATTATTCCAATAAAAAAATGAAAAGTTTTTTCACGCACCACAAATGTTCAATATGCAATTCAGAAGTAACGTGGTATACACCAAGTCTAGGTTCAAGTAACTGCCAAACTCTATATTAGCATGTTAGGAGCGACGGTTTCAGTGATTCGAGCGTGCAGGTTAAGAGAGCAAGTCATGTTACATGATACTTGAAGAAGCCTAATAAAAAAAGAAAAATCAAGGAGGATCCTGGTGGCCAACTCAACAATTCTTGTTCCCCCGCAGCCACACGACCAATCTATTATTGGGATAATCTATCATTTACGTAGTGTGGATAATGCGTTAGTGCACAATCTTGCTGAAAACAAATGAGCACTGCCTTCCTTGAGCTATGGGAGTATCCATTGTTCCAACATGTAAAGCACCTATCACAATGTAACGGAAAAAGAAAGGGGTATAAAATATTTATGTAGTACAGGTATGAAATCACTTCCAAGTTGCAAAAATGCACGGATATTTTCGTTAACCCAAATCCTCACATAATGTCCAGCCATTTTCTAAGAAATGTGGAATATGACTGCGTCACTTAACAACGTCCAGTTTTTCAGGAAACTATATAATTTTCCGTGAAATATAACAGATTCGAAAAAAAAAGACGCTCGCCGCAGGCCTCTTCGGTACGTACAATAATTTTAGTCAATATTAGGGTTGATTGATTTAATTCGATTTTTTATATATAAAACACTGTCAATTATAAATCTGAAACTCTAATCCTAACCTGTATGATGATAGGATCTTATTAAGTATAATCAAAGTTTACAGTTTTTCAAGATTACAGTTAATGAACCAAGAATTTTAGATTGTGTAGGAGAGAGGAAGAGAAAGCTTGAATTTGTTTAACATTCAACACAATTTTTAGTTCAGAATTATATATGTCATGTTAATACATATGACAATCATACTGTAACTGGAGCGTTTACATATACAGGGTGGACCATTTATGATAACGCCCTTGTAACTTTTAAACTAACGGACAAAAGCTATGAAATTTTGTACCATGCAGGGGGACATTGCTCGGCATTCTGTATGGTACTACAAGATTAATAGTGTTGCTCAATTCCACATAAAGTTGTATTTTTTTTAATGGCACTATGTCAGTTTATTTCACATTTCAAATCTACATGTTAAACGAAAACATGAAATATTACGTTTATTACTCAGTGTTGCACAGTAAGGATAGTACAGTATCACAAACATCCAAATTTTGGTGGTCTCTACAACAGTAAGAACACAAATGATATACATGGGGCAATGTACATTCAAAGTACTGTAGTGCGTAATGCTGTGATTGTAATATAATGGATTGCGAATGAATACGAACAAAGTTACAAGGAATTGAAAATTTGACTTTTTTCAAAAGCTTTTATTTTGAAAAACTGCTTAGATAATAGAGACCTGCACGGGCCGAATTTTTCGGCCCGAGTCCAATCCAGCCCGGGCCCGAAAAGTTTTGGAGATTTTCGGCCCGGCCCGATAAGTTTTTTTTTAAATTCTTTGCCCAAGCCCGGCCCGGGCCCGATAAATTTTAAAAGTTTTTGGCCCGACAAATTTTTTAAAAAATTAGCTCGAGCCCCAATCATTCTCAAAATTTAGTACTAAATTTGACCTAACCCTCAGAAACATTTTCTAAATGCTGGTTCACAACCTGACACTTGCTTCCCGAATGGTACCATTGCCTCCTAGAACTTTGTCTGTCATCGAGAGAACAAAAACTCCATTCCCTGTAACAAAAATCTAACTTAATTGATTTTTAGCATAAAGTGAAGATGGCAATATTGTTTATCGACAGGCAAAACATTCCCACCCCTTCTTGTTATATTTTGAGTTCAGTGAAGATCAAGGTCAGAGCTCAATTTACCGCATAATGCCTGCAATCCTCTATAGTGAAAGTGGAGCCGCTAAGCAACACAAACTGTAAATAGCTAGTGCATTCTTTGTAACATTTTTCACGGACACACTTCTTCAACGTTTGGCTTTATTCCAATTATCGTTTAACGAAAGTCAATAATTATTAAAGAATTGCAATTGATCGGCCCCAGCCCGGCCCGACCTGAAGAGAAATCAGTGTCGTCCAGCCCAAGCCCGACCCGGCCCAAAGAAATAACAGTGTCGGCTCGCCCAAGCCCGGCCCGGCCCAAAGAAATAGCAGAGTCGGCCTGCCCAAGCCCGGCCCTTGACTTTTTTCAAAAGCTTTTATTTTGAAAAACTGCTTAGATAAGTATCTCATCCAATTGTATAGATGGTTTTCAATAGATGTAAAAATCACAGTGATGTTACAGCAATTTGATATTGCAAACCATTTTGGAGATAAGGTAAATGCTGTTAAAGTCTGCAACCTACTTAAAGTTATCCAAGAATTTATTGTAATTACACGTACCAAAAATGTAATATTATAGAAGCAAAGTAAATCAAAGATTATTAAAAAAGTTCCTACATTTACGCCATTTTAAGCAATACAGGTAACCCAAAAGTAGGTATATAATCCCGTACTGATCAACTCGTTGCTTTTCATGTCATTTCTTATTGTTATCCATCAGGTAGACTTAGCTTCTTTATTATTTTTTCTTAATGTCTTTTTACTTATATCTTAAGCGCGAAACAGCCGAATCAAATAAACCTATAAATTAGAATGTTACACTTGATAAATGCAGGGGTGTATACCTACTTTTGGGCTACCCTCTATATCAAATTTTACTACCTTTTCATATCTCCCTAGTGGTTGGAGATATCAAATTGCTGTGAACGTTATTATGATTTTTATGTCTGTTGGAAGCCATGTGCGTAATTCGATGTGTTACTTATCTAAACACTTTTTCGAAATAAAGTCCAAATTTTCAATTCCTTATAACTTCCTTTGGACTTGTTCGAAATACATCATGTGATGACTGTAATACCTGTCATTTGGATACTTTAAATATGCGTTACCCCGTCCGTTTCACTTGCTTTATTCCTTTTGTAGAACTCTCCAAAATTGGATTGTTTTTCGATGTTTATGATACTGTAGCACCCTTAGTTTGCAACACTGTATGGCAAGTGTAGTACAGTCTATTTTCGTTTTACATGTAGATTTGAAATATGTAATATCATTTGAAAAAAAAAAATACAGCTTTATGTTGGGTTGCCAATGCTTTTATCCTTGTGGTAACAGAATATACCAGTCAGCGTCCCCCTGCCAATGTGTGCATGGTACAAGACTTTAAGCCTTTTTCTGTCCATTAGTTTGAAAGTTAAAAGGCCATAACAAGATAAATGATCCACTCTGTATATAAACAGGTTGAACGATTTGAAATGATTTTTTAACATAGTACTTACCTTAAACTTTTTTTTTTCAATAATTTCACTTTTACTGAAATGCAAATCCTAAGGAGGAGGGAATCAAAATTTATGCCAAAAATAGTGTGTCTTAGGAACCTCCCAAGTTACGAAAATGAAATTTGGTATATAAAGTCCTCATTAAGAATCACTGGGCATATGTCCCAGCAGTTTCAAAAATTCCGTTCCTATGAGGAAAATTTATAACTTTTTCCTTCACATTCAAATCGACGTTATCTGTCTCATAATCACGGGAAAACGGTTGAACATTTGAAATGAATTTTTAATCACAATTGGCACTTGGATGGTGCTAACTTTTGTCGTCATTTTCATTGAAATGCGTATCCTAAAGGGAGTAGAAGAGGGGTTTAAAAAGTATTCCAAACAGAAGAGTACTCCATCAGCCTCGGAAGATAAAACTTCGTATATAATCTTCCTATTTTAAATAGGAGGCTACGTGCTCTAGTGTTTTACAAAATTCCGCTTCTAAGGGGAAGACAATTTTTATGTTATTCTCAGTATATAAAAATAGCATTGCTGTTGTATGTTTCATTATAATGGTAAAACAGGTGAACCGTTCGGAACGAATTTGTGAGCATAGACTCGAAACAGGTTTTTATCTTGTCACACACATATGTATCTCACGAGTCCATTCAAGTTATGTAGATGGAACTCAATATATAAAATCCTGATCGTAAATGAGTTTAGACCTGTTCCAAGATTTTCGAAAATATTGCCACAATAGGAGGAACATTTCTGTAATATTAAATTTCCTGTTTTGCATTTATAAAATGACAAAAGTAAAAACATGATTGGAACGTCTAAAATGAATTTTTAAATGTAAGAAGTTGATCTGGGTATTATTTATCACTTCTTCTACACTTGGCTTGAAGAGTTTATTCTAAAGGATGGTGAGTGTAGATTTTTGCAAACAATAACGAGCGTACCTTCAAAGGATCTTTGACAATATTTGGGTTGAGCTGGATTTCTGTAGCTTCTTTCTTTGAAAAGAATTTTAATATGAAATTGTATACAGGTCTGTGCCTTTTCTCCCCCCCCCCCCCAAAAAAAAATATTATCTCGAGACAACCGACGGAGAGACGCAGTTGAAGTTCGCGCATTTATTGGAAAAGGTTGTGGTGGTATGTTGTCACCAATGTAATTTTAAAGAAATGAAACGTAAAAGAAATAAAGCGTAGGGTGGTTTTGGGAGAATGAAAAACACTCTCTAGGAAGAAGAGATACGCACACAAGCTAGCATAAGTAGAGCTGAACGCAAAAAGCTGATACGGGTGTTGTCAAGTTTGCAGAAAATAAGTGGGATAGGAAAAAGTACTATATAAATAGAATTGTATTACTAGTAGATAATGAGAAGAGTAACCTTACAGGAAGAGATTTAATATTACTTGGTAGAGTAGAGACAAACGTAAAATAAGGAGCTGAATAAAGTTATATTAATCACGAGGAAATATGGCAGACATTGAACACTTGATACTCTTTAGACAAGAGCTTAAAAGCCTTAGTGGGTGGTATAGAGAATTGACCTATTAGCCTTCTCCTCCCATTACATGGTAGTGAAACAGATATTTTCTCCGAAATTCGATGTTGCCAACAAAATTCGAACTGGAGGCAACTCTTGGCGAGAATAGGGAGTGAGTGAAAGCTGGTCAATAGTTGTTCATTTCTCCTTCTCTATATAGAAAGAAAGAAAGAACCCACATGTGTAAGTCATTAATCACAGTGTAATGGGGACCAAAACTATGGCAACGTCGTTGAACATACATGTACTTTAAGTTACAATGTCATTAGTAAGAGGATACGACTGTTCGGACAGTTCCGATTACCACCTACTAAGGCTTTTAAGCTCTTGCCTAAAGAGTAGGAACCCTACATGCAGAACTGTGAGAATCGTGGAAGTATATTTAAAGAAAAGAATCAGTTTCAGATTTTTTTTTTCAATGTTGGTGGTCAAGAATGAAACCATGTTTAATATATCCGTATGTCTTGTTAAGGGTGACAACGAAGTTCTAATCAAATACACACAAAATAAACATAAGTCTCAAATATTAATATCTGGATGACTTATCGTAACAAAACAATTATGTTTACATTTGTCTCAGAGATTCCGTAGCTTCAGTTTTCTGCCGAGCTTTTGTCTGTTCCTAATTTTCCACCTACAGATAACTCTACCATAATATTTCTTTTTTTTTTTCTCTCTCTCTCTCTCAGAAATAATCTCGAGTGAACAAAAACTAAGACATTTATCTTTAGCTTGTTTAATGTATTTTTTGGATAGCCAATAATATTAAAAATTACAAATACGAAGATAACTCTCATGAAAATTAATATTTGTCTACCCTTCTGACTCGCGTTCCTTTTTTTTTTATTTTGTGATTTGTTATTTAGCTTCATTAATTACTATTTTTTTTAATGCTTAAAATTGTCTCTAAATTAAGCTATAAGTTGGCCACTTTTTCTAAGACCTGCTGAACTCAAACATTAAGCGAAATGTAGATTGAGGGTGTGTGTTAGTCAGTTTAGCATTTTTTTCATATCGATCACTGCACTCAAATTTAAGTTAAAACTTAGTCACTTTACTTCCTAGTGGACAGCTGTCCATTTGCAGATCTCCTGCCTTTTTACTACGTCTTGATTAATTACCTTTTCGCCATACATGGTAAGTTCTTTTTTTTTCAACCTCCTTTCGCTAGTCCATTATAGAGTTCCAGTGCTTCACATCCAGCACCCGAGTATGCTCGCCATGAAAACACTACTGCACTCCGCAAACACACTGTACAGATTTAAAACTTAATATTACTTTCCCGGTAATAGTTCTCAGTGATGGACCAGTTATTGTCTAATGTCTACTGTCCGTCTGCCCATCACTCCATAAAATACAATCTCTTGCTACTGATTCCTTGTTTTCGACTGACTCTTTTTCTCTGTGTATCTTTTCTTATTTCACTAATATTTTTATTTATTAATTTAATTTAAACGTGAAAGATTATAAATGAAATTCCTCTGAGTTACTACTGTTGTTTACGTATTCCATTAATTTCACTCAGATAAATATTCTATTTATGGAAATTAAAACAAGCACGTTTTCTTTCGCCGTACGTCATTCTCTACTCTTCTCTTATTACGATCCTCCCCCGTGATGCTCTTTCAGAAACGCCTGTTTACCTTTTTTTCTCATACAGCTGTAAACTAATACCGTGATGTGTCCAGTGTCTTCATCCAGCCATATTACTTATCATATAAGTTTCTTAAAGTCTCCGCTTTGTCGTGAGAGTATTTTCTAACTAACCACACAAAATTGATTTTGTGCCTTTTCTATTATTAGTTGACCTGTAGAGTTAGTTTGTCTAACCAGTAATTAAAGTTTTTTGGGTGTTAGGTCATGTTATTTTTCATCCTGACATAGAAAGGTTCTGAGGTTGTTTCTTTTCTTTTAGCAAACTCCCAAGATTCTCACAGCTCTTCATGTAGGGCTCCTACCAAGTGTTCAACGTTTGCCATATTTCCTCGTGTTTACTGTAATATAACTTTATTCAGTTCCTTATTTTACGCTTGTCTCTACCAAGTAATATTAAACCTCTTCCTGTAAGATTACTCTTCTCATTATCTACTCGTGATATGACAATTCTATTTATGTAATAAATTTTTCCATCCCACTTACTTTCCGTAAATTTGGCAACACACGTGTCAGCTCAAGTTTCTGTGTTCAGCCTCAGTTATGCTAGTTTGTGTGCGTGTCTGTTCTTCTTAGAAAGCGTTTTTCACTCTACTGAAACCATCCTACGTTTCATTTTTAAATTAACATTGATAACAACATACCACCAGAACCTTTTCCAATAATTCGCACTTGGACTGGGTCTCTCGAGATAATTATCTTTGCTTGGGAAGAAAAGACACAGACCTGGGTACAATTTCATATTAGAATTCTTTCCAAAGAAAGAAACTACAGAAAAAACTTCAAGAACGGAACACGTCCCCGCATATACAACAATTATAAGAGCTCCTTTTTTCACACACACACACACACACACACACACAATATATATATATATATATATATATATATATATATATATATATATATATATATATATATATATATATATATATATATTGTGTGTTTGGAATTTTGGTTATTTTCAGAACGCCGATCTGTTTTGTTTATTTTAATAGACGTACTCAATTACGCGTGTTATTACAAAGTAAATATTTAAATTTACAAGAAAGAAGAAAGACACATTTCAGTATCATGTCTGTTTAGATGACATGAACAGATTAGTTTAGTAGAATTTTCATTTTCTTGTTAATCGTATTGCGTACAGATATACTGTAGTAAGTAGTTTTCCTTTAATTAAATAATTTTACCAATTTTCAGTAAAATCGAAAGCGTCTGTACTTTTGTATTCAGAAGTCAGGCAATCCTACCACAAATAATATTCTAATAATACCAGATGCATATGAAAATATTCTTAATTGTATAAATATAAGAATGCAAATTAATTTTGTTGTATTTCAGGGTTGTGAACTTGGATGACGTGGTTGGTCCTTTAATTTTACCTGACAATAGTTCATCAGAAGTTACCACCGACCGATTGCATTTAACTGGCGTTGAAGGAATCTGGGGAAGATCATTGCTACTTGATGGAATGAGAACAGCCTGTGGAACAATCATGGTTAGTTAAATTTTAGTCACTAACTAAAAATAAAGTATAGTAATACGTATATATAATGGATTTTTGATATTGTTTGTCTAAGCCAATGTCAAAATTAAATGGAAAGATTAATGGCAGGATATTATTTATTATTATTATTATTATTATTATTATTATTATTATTATTATTATTATTATTATTATTATTATTATTATTATTATTATTATTATTCGAATCAATTTGTTAAACTAATGCTTCAACATTTTACGTATCTTTCTCCTAAAATTGTCTGTACAATATTTCTGTTTATTTAAGTAGAACAATTTATGTGTCTCCAAGTACTTCTTTACATTCCAATAGAAGGACACAAAAGATCGATTATATATTTACAGAAAGATACTTACAATTTCACTTCGGATTCAGGATTTTAAATATTCATTGACCTGTACAGATATTAGGAAAGTTATTAATTGTTCTTGCACATTAAATAAAAAGGAACTAAATAGCCTGAGTGAACATTTCTGTATGGTGTATCTGTTATAAACAAATAAAGCAATGACTGGTTTCAATATATTTAGACAATATAACATTTATACTGATTCTTTTACTAATATTTACCTCTTGCCACTTTTGATTTGTTTATTATGTATTATGTAGTGTGGTATTTTACTAATACACTTATACACTAATAGATTTTACTAATTATTTTACTAATACACTAATAGATTTAATTGAGTTTTCATTTTTTATATTAGATAACGTTGTTTGTAAGTTGCTACATTAATTCAGATTGTTGTAGAGCTCTATATCATCAGAAACATCTTTAAAAACCGATAATAAGAACTTAGTAAATAATTACCTATTGTCATGGATTCTAAGATAAAATAATTTAAAAAAGAAATGCATGGATCTATATTATTTATGTATACTCTCTTGTCCGCTGAATGTCCATTGAAAAGTGAATAATATTACAATATATAAATTTTAGGTTGAAGGAAATGAAAAAGTAGCAGAGGCACGCTTTTATACACCAGTTGCAGGTTCTGTATTCTTTCGATGGTACGGAGGAAACGATGTTATAGATACAACTATTTTCAGCAACTTGTATCACGTAACTCAAGAGAAACCTGTAGCTTCAGATCATAACTGGAAGATATTCACAACAGATATTCTTGACACTGAAGCAGGTACGTATCCATGATGCAAATATTTTATATCAGTTTTGCGGTCGTATCATATGTATTGTGTTAAAATGTGGTGAAGACGAGTAGAATTGAAAATATTATTGTATTGTGTTATATTTATTGCGTTCATTTTCTGATGAAGTCATGATATTTGACAGTCATAATCAGGGACAATCTGAAGATATACTTGTCAGTTGGCAGAGGAATTTTTGAAATCTGAAAATTATTTCATAAAGTATTAACTCTTCAATTAATTATGTGATAATAATTTGTATTTTACTCATCATTTAGACACACCAGGGAATAATTGTTTTTAAGACAGTTAGATGAAAACTAGTATTAACTAACTAACTAACTCTATGGCCTATGCAAATTGGTAGTTCAATGCCGCGTTCACAAAAGCTCTTCACTGACTTCTATCCTTAGCCAACTGGATCCAGTTTCTACTTTGTATTCTTATTTCCGCGAGATCCATCTTAATATTGTCTTTGGGGTAGAGGTTTCATGCAGCTGTAGACTGAAACTTCGTTCGGCTAGTAGTATTCTAGTCCAATGTTTGAGCTTATATTTTGAATGCGTTTTCAAGCAGGATTAGACAAATACATATTATTGATGATGCACGTTGCTTCTTACCTGACATTACCGCAAAATGCCTTTACAAGTCGGCATTTTCGGTAGTGGTATGATCCTCTCCAAGATGTGCAATACGATAGCTTAGTCTGTAACAAACTTTTACAGAATTTCTGTTGTCACAATAATGAACTGAAAAACGATGCTAAGATAATTTGAATAATTTAAATCTTCGTAATACAGTATGCTTTAAAAAGTAAATAGTTTGTCTTCGCAATCACTGTGATAAGATTTTATATGTCTGCGAAGTTTATAATGAAAATGTAGTTTCCATGTATGAAACTTACTGATGAACTAGGTTCTAAGAAAGAAATTATCAACATTCTTCTAGACTAAAGGGAATCCATGTATCCATGATTATGCAAGAACTAACAGGTTAGCAAGTAATGTGAACATAGACGTAACCCACAAACTAGCGTGGTCAACTTTGAAAGGAATAGCATCTCGATCCACATTAGATCTCATCCCCTCACCCTTACCTCCTTCCAGTTGCTACCAAAATTTAAATGATAGGTCAAGTACAAAATAAGTGTGCCAAAAAGTCAGGTTAGGTTCAAGTCCCGCAAATATCATACTTGTTCAGAAGCAATTAAGATAATAAATGGTAAATCTGTGCTTGATAACAGAAATGGATCTGTTACTAAAAGTGATAGTGTGCCAAGTAATTAAGATACTGGACCAATAAACCGAAAAGAAAGAAGAGGTAAAGTTGAAGAACTTATAAAGGTATATGCCGATAGTTAATTTAATTCAATATAATGATCTGTCGGTGTATGTAATTAGATATGCCACACCTGGTGCTAGAAATAATGAAAGATATTGATCCATGTAGGACTCTTTCTGAAAGTATAATTACTATAGTGGGTCATGTGATAAAGGAAGGAAGGCACTTTTCACTCTGAGATATAATGCAGCCAGTGAAATTATTGTTGTTGGTCTCTCGTTGAAAAATGGTTTGTCAGAGAACTATAATGTAAATTTTCATATTATAAAAACAAACATCATTATAGAAAAGTTGTGTACAAACAAATTCAGAATTAACCTTTCTAAACATTGGATCGGAGAATAGAATCTATTTCACACTCCACAGCCAATACCTAAATAGAAAGGATAAAATCATTATTGTTAAAGCTCTCTACGGTGTACTAATCGAAAAAGAGACTAGCATAAAAATAAAAATGAAATGAAATTTTTAAGTTTTACATCCCATGGTTATGCCGGTTAGGCTAAAGGTGACGGTGATGATGAGAAATGAATGAAATGGTGGAATGAATAAAGTGGGAGGAAACGGGAGAACCCCGAGAAAACCCACGAGCACGGTGTTTGTCCACCACAAAATCCACACGGCTTGAGCTGGGATCGAACCAGGGACCCCAAGCACCGGAGGTGAACGCTCTACCACTGAGCCACAGCACCCCCCTAGCATAAAAATGAGACTAGTCCCACCCCTCTTTCGTGGTACGAACACAAAAGCTAACTGGAGAAGATTAAGAGATTTCTGAAGATGATAATAAGAATATAGTCTATTCGGCCATTAACATGAAACGTAATGGTTTGAATAATCCTCTTTCGGCTTTAATTTCCCACAGAATTAAATTCCCAGCAATGTTACTGCTCAAAGGTTATTTTTATATAAATTTAAAATGAATTTCCTAATAAGTGTTTTAATTTTGAAGTTGCCATGCATTGCATTTGGAAGTTTGAAAACTGAGGTCTGTAATTTGTATTACGTAGATTGAACTTAAAGAACTTCACAAATCATTGACTTCATGAAACAAACGCAGTTTCATACCTTCATCTTGAGTTCTATGGACTCTTAAATTTTAATGCAAATTATTTCATACTTCAAGTTGTAATGTTAATGTATTGATTCAATTCTGACACAAAGTTCAAAAAAACACAGAGAAAATAATTCACCTAAGATCGATTTGTCTACATGTTCGTATCAAAAGCTACCTAGTTACTTGAGAAACAAGAAAAATAGAAAAATGACCAGTA
Organism: Thermobia domestica; assembly: GCF_964235325.1. Lineage (NCBI taxonomy): Eukaryota > Metazoa > Arthropoda > Insecta > Zygentoma > Lepismatidae > Thermobia > Thermobia domestica. The sequence goes on along the minus strand of NC_137465.1, from coordinate 170,345,455 downwards.
GCTCAGCAGTAGAGAGAAAATTTACCCGATTAAGAGATCTAAAGTTTGATTTTCTACCGTTCCAACCGCTGTCAAGCTTTCCAACTTTGTTTAATACATTCTGCTAAAGTGTGAAATTGACTTCTTCGAAATCTTTACCTTAAGATATTTTCGAGAAAAGTTATTTTCTTAATGGTGATGTAATATTTAACAAAAGCTGATGAGATCAGTTACACTTAATGTGCACTTGAGAAAAATGATCATACTACTTACAAGATAATAATACAACATGCTTTGTTGTACTTTGTGATTGATTATTATATATTTATGTTCTATAAATCGTTGTACTTGTTTTATTTTCAGATAAAGAGAGAGAAGCATGTAATTTCCTTCAAATTCTCTTTGACCCTGATTTCCGGGACGACCGCAACTGTTCGCGGGAGAATCCTGATCATTGTAAAGCAGGTGACTTGACAAGGAAATTAGGAGCTATACGAGTGGGTGCACGTGAGTCGCGGTTTTCGAGACGATTCTTTCGTGATGTGTCACTTGTTCTTCCGGAACTTGAAAGTGCGCGTAGTCTTTATTTAGTGATCTACGATCGAAGACATGATGACAGTTTTCTAGCATGTTCTAAAATCCGCCAGATACAACCACGATTGGCTCGTGCAACTATTCAATCCAATGGTGTACGTGGTGAGGTCAAGTTTATGCAACGGTCCCCGTTTGATCCTTCAGTGTTGCTTGTGAATGTAACAGGTCTTCAGGGAGCAGCTGGTGAATATCATATTCACAGTCTGCCGGTACCTCCAAGTATTGGTGCAGCGGATCCACTTCCTCTATGTCAACAAACCGGTGATCCTTATAATCCTGATGGATGGAACCCTCAAGAGAGCCCTCCACATGCAATGGGAACAGGTGACCAATATGCTCTCGGTGATCTGAGTGGTAAACACGGTAAATTGAGTGGGCTTGATGCAATTGAAAGCTCTTTCTGGGACATCAATCTACCATTATTTGGACCTCATAGTATTATTCATCGCTCAATTGTTATTAAGGATGAAATTAACAATTCCCCTTTAGTATGCGCTAATATTGTAGATACCCGGCCGATGACTACGGCGTTGGTACTGTTTCGCTATCCAATTGTAGGTCGAGTAATATTTCGCCAGGCAGCCGAAGATCTACTAGCAGATACTACGGTGTACGTTGAATCTTTAGTGTACAGTGATGGATCGAAAAATGACACATCTGATCACCGGTGGTATATCAACGTAAATCCAGCAGGAAAGGATTTTTATAATTGGACAGGAAGATGCCTATCAGCTGGTCAACAGTTTAATCCTTTCAAGGTATGTAACGTCATTTTAACAAAATAATACGATGCTGTTATATGTTCTAATATGTATTGTGTTTTATAATTATCTTTATAGAACGAAATCCTAAATAAAACAAAAAATTACAGAGGAAATGGTGCTACATCGTTCTTATTATACGGTATTTTATACTGGAGAAAATATCTTTTTAATTTAAGATTTTACGAATGTTCTGTTTAATGTTTTAATGCTTAATTTCCTTCCTTTCTTTTGTTTTCTACCAATGACATTGCTACAAATTCCGCATTGCAGTGCATTCTGCTTTATAGAAACATAGTCGGATCATGGATTTTGGTCCTAGTTTGCGCCTAGTCTTCTTATTCGAATTTTTTGTACAAGACTTACCAATCTATAGGACCATGTAGATTTTGACCCTGTAAGAGGCTTGTCATGTTAACCAGTAGTCTGCAGAATTCCCATAGACCTGGAAAATCAAGGAAAGTTAGGAAATTTGATTTCTGTGAGGAAAATCAGGGAAATTACTGAAAAATGTCAGGCAAACCAAGTAGACATTTTCAGAAATGAAGAAAACTTTGAATTAATAATAAGATTATTTAAGATTTAGAGATCATGCGACACAGTACCGTAATGCTGTAAGTCTACGCTTTAAGTTATATCAAGGTGTGTTCTGCCATGACTTGTGGTTAGATTGTTAATTCTGAAATTAGTTGAGCTATAACATCTTGAATCCATTAATGTAGACAGAGCGTGGCGTCTCTGATCTTCTGAGCTGAGATACATACATCTTTATTTATTTATTTATTTTTTAGCTGACTTAAAAAGGAAAGAAATACGTTCTAAATTTTATCCGTTTATATATATATATGCGTGTTGTACGTATACAATATACCCTCACAGTAGCAAAGAAGTGCTTCAACACTATTACGAGCAAGCAGACGACGGATATAATCGTCACCGACGAAACACGAAAGGACCCTCTTCGACACTCCTCCAAACGCTCCAATACCTCTGTACTGCAACAAGCAAGGGGTATTCTTACCTTTCTTCCATGCTGCAACGGACAGGAGGAATCCTAGACCCAGTTGCTACGGGCAGAGTCATTTTTAATCGTCAACCTCAACCTCCGTGCTGCAACGGGCAGGAGGTTTCTTGTACTTAACTTTGTGGAACTCTTACAGACTTATAGAAATCACTTATTTGTGATTTGTTGTGTTATAAACTGTACAAAAATACTTACATAGTCTTGATAATAAAAGGTGAGAGACAAAAACACCCGTGTACCGTTTGTTCTACAAAATATTACAGTATGTTCAAGGATAACTCTTCGACACGGGTGCACTCGAAGCTAGACCATGAAACTTATCAGTAGCTGACAGTGTTATGCCATATTTGGGTGTATGATCACGCGTAATTTCTATATAGGTGCGCACCAATGTTGTTGATTTACCTTTTGTTTGAAAATTGAAGTTGGACTGTGAAACTACTCAACAGCTGATAGTCTTAATACCGTGTGTACGTTTATGTATACCGTATCGTGTAGACGGATTATATACAGGATGTAACGGGAGGTAATGCAAATACTACGGTAGGTGATTGTACGTGACTAGTACATGAAAAAGGTCATATGAACATATATCGCGAAACGCGTAGTTTTCGAGTAAATTGGGGAAAAGAAGGAACAACGAAAATCACCACGTATGCATTCCCCGATGTATTACTAGTAGTACTATTAATGCATACAAAAGTGTACAAATGCAGTGTGAAAGCTTCTGCCGGGTGACCCTAGATCTTATGCTCCACGCCAAATAGGGAGACACTGATTCCAGATCCATGTCCTGTGCATCAGTTGTGTGTGAGTGAGTGCAGTGAGTGCGTACAAGTCAGTGTCGTGTATTACAGTTGCAGTTCGAGGCGGTGAATGGGCCAACATGCCCACCGCGTTCACACATAATATTCGTCTATAGGTTCTGCAATGCCTGTAGTCATCTGGCAGTAAACGAGTACCGGTGTTGATTTCCAAACCGTCGAACACCAAACATCCGTGTGTTCGCTAACGTGTACCAGTCTATCAGGAATCATGATACAGTGCCTATTGTTAAATATGCTGAGAGGAATAGAAAGATGCCTCGTGCGGCACGTCGACGTATACTGCAATACGTGGAACGCAGGCTCACAAGTACCAGGCGCATAACATGTCGGCCCGAGGTCGGTCTGTTATTGCAATGTGGAGAACATTAGTGGAGAAAGACGTGCATCCATGCTATTTCCAGCGTGTACAAAGCCTTCATAATGGTGACGAAGAGAAACGCGTGGCCTTTTGTAGATGGGTAATGCAACATGAGCACATAATCTCGTATATCATGTTCACTGACGAGGCTACTTTTACGCGAGATGACATAAATAATAGCCACAATTGGCATTATTGGTGTGATACCAATCCGCATACCACCATCCCCACATATTTCCGGCACAGTTTCTTGGTTAATGTGTGGTGTGCCGTTGTGAATGACATACTCAATGGCCCAACAGTCCTAGACAATAACCTGAATGGACAGACTTCCTCCAGTTTCTAGAGACACTATCACCTGCGTTTGAGGACATACCAATAGACATTCACCAAAATATGATTTTATTAATGGTACTACTAGTAATAAATCGGTGAATACGTACGTGGTGTTTTTCGTTTTTAATCCTTTTTCCCCAATTTACTCGAAAACTAGACGTTTCGCGATATATATATATATATATATGTGTGTGTGTGTGTTCATATGAACTTTTTTCATGCACTAGTCACATACAACCACCTACCGCAGTATTTGCATTACATCTCATTACACCCTATATATATAATATGGTGCTGCATCCATTTCTAGGCTCATCCATTTTATAGGAAGTTAATTCCCTATCTTTAGTGTACATATCAAACTAAACTAGTGAGGTTACGAAAAAAGTGAAAAAATTAAACAAACTTTTGTCAGAGAAATAGGTAAACCTCTGTCAGGAAAAATGAGGGAAAGTTACGGATAACAGTTTACAAAAATCTGTGGGAATCCTCCCTGATTAAGTGAAATTTAGTACAATAAGGCAGATAATTTCCTTGCGGGCTTAGTTCATGACGAGAAATAGACTAACGCTGTTGGGATAACTAAAAGGAACGTTAAAGTAAGAATTAAGAGAGCATATCAGAAATACAAAAAAGTAATTTCAGATCTAGTTTACCAAAACATTTATTCGAGCAAAAACATAAATTCAGTAAGGTAAATATTTTAAATAAATTATGATCACATTTTAAAAAGACATACTTATGAATCATTAAAAAAAAAAAAAAAAAAAGTCGAGTAACTCAAATAAGTCACCATACAAAATCAGATCATTCAAAAAGATTAAGTCAGTAACTTTTAGATTAATCACTGTAAGAATAAGCTGTTAGCCTTGCAACATTGATTCAATATATGTACGTTTCTTGAAAATTCATTTCCACTAAATTTATTTTGATTTTTTAAAGCTATTTATTAATAAACCTATCCTAAAATCCACCCTTTGAAGAGTTTATGTAGAACTTTAAAAATGTTAGATGTTAAGTTTAATAATTAATAATAATAATAATAATAATAATAATAATAATAATAATAATAATAATAATAATAATAATAATAATAATAATAATAATAATAATAATAATAAAAGGAGTAAGGATGCTTTATTTGTTCCAATAAACTTTATTTGTTATTTGTCTTTATACTTTTAGGTGAATACAAATGAAAGAGGTTACTCTGACTGTAACTCCCGTACATCCTTGCGTTGTACCCTAGGAGATTTAGAGAAAAAACATGGCACTTTAACAATAGTAGGAAGCAGAGCAGTGAAAAGTAAAACTCGTCAGTTATTTACAGATACTAACTTACCTTTGCATGGGTCTGTCAACATCCTGGGACATTCTCTTGTCATACATGACGATCACGGCCCTAAAGCACGAGGAGATCGTTTAGCATGTAGCACGTAAGTACTGGTAACAACATACTGCAGAAAATATTAAAGTTACACTTTATGTTTTATGTGTTTAAACTCGAATAATTTGTCATAGTTGGAGTTTGGAGAAAATTCTGGTAGGTTTGGAAAATAAGTTTGTTGAAGGTATCAGAAAAAGTTTATTTAAATATTTCATATCAGTGCGAATAAATGTGTTGGTTGTGTTTTAGTAGTTTTAGTGTTCGCTAATCCTAACTTCTTCCAATATTTATGCATTACTTCAGTTAACGCATGTGTATATCATATATAGAGAATTGCGTGTATCAAATTTTTAATAGGCAATAATAGTGGCTATTTCACTTTACAATAGTCGGAAACTCCCACATATCATAAAATAGGTAACTCCTATTATCTGGATAGGATTAGGATTTAGAGTTCTTGGCTTTCGGCATCTATGGCCATGTTAGGCCGTCACGAATGAGGGATGACGTCCCTCGGTGAGCACACTATCCCAGGAAAGGAAGGAAGAAAGGACTAGGGAAGGAAGGAAGCGGCCTCGGACCTGTATGGTGGTACCATCCCGGCATTTGCCTGATGTGAATGAGGAAAACCCAGGAAAACCACTCAGGATGGCTTGCCCAAAAAACAAAAAGCTTTTACACTTTTTCGACCGAGAGTCCCCACTGGGAATCGAACTCATCTTATTATCTAGAGTAATATGAATTGACCCTAAACGTAAAGTTATGTATGTAAAATATTTTGCCAACATATGCGGTTCAAAATTACTTTTCAAGTTCGAGTCGAATTCACGCGTTTATATCTGACCAATTTTAACACCAAGCAAAGCGATTTAATTATTACCCTTCAAATAAAATACACGCGAGATTTGATCAAAATCCAGGTTTTTTAAATCGTGGAATAAGGTCAAACCTTAAATGGTAGATACTCGCTTCAATTATACTGACTTACACGTACATTCCTACAGTCACCAGCTCCTCAATCTTTTATTGGCTCCGAAATTATAAGAATAATATGTAGAAGATATATCGGAGATATAATACTTCTACTGAATAAAAGGAAAAAAAAAATAGTTTCTCTCAGTCAATTTTTGACGGCATTATTCGGACTTTTTATGAAGGGTAGAAGTGTAAAAAATCTCAATTATAAAATTCAATGAATTTGAACAAAATGCCTTAGCTTGGCCAAGTGGGTAACTTGTGAGGCGTCTGTGCATTTGTTCTCGGGTTCTGAAACTCTAAACCTTGGATAAAATTCCGACTATTGGTTTCGGACCTCACTTTAAACATTAGATCTCTTTTTATATATCTCTGGTGCTTGGGTTCCCTGGTTCGACCCCAGCTCGCGCCGTGTGGACTTTGTGGTGGACAAACACCGCGCTCGTGGGTTTTCTCGGGGTTCTCCCATTTCCTCCCACTTTCTTCATTCCACCATTTCACTCATCTCTCATCATCACCGTCTCCTTTAGCCTAACCGGCATAACCGTGGGACGTAAAACTTAAAGATTTCATTTCATTTTTCTTTTTATATATATGCCACTTAACTCCAATTAATCAATCAGTTGAAGAATATATATGTATTGCTGGTGTAAGAACAGAAACTTTGGCTTTTGTTACAATCTTTATGCAGAAAGTTGTTGTAAGTGTATTTTACAATGTAGAATCTTAGCTTATGTCTTCAATCGTCGTTTTCTTCTTCTTTTTATCCCTCACTATTAGCCGCGTAATGCTGTGATCGTAACAAGAGAAACTTCTCTATCATTCACTGAACTTATACATAACTATTATAAAGTATTTCGTCCTGGTGGCTCAGTGGTAGAGCGTTCACCTCTGGTGCTTGGGGTCACTGGTTCGATCCCAGCTCGCGCCAAGTGAACTTTGTGGTAGACAAACACCGTGTGCGTGGTTTTCCTCGGGGTTCTCCCGTTTCCTCTCACTTTCTTCATTCCACCGTTTCACTCATTTCTCATCATCACCGTCTCCTTTAGCCTAACCGGCATAACCATGGAACGTAAAAAAAAAACTAAAAAAAAAGTATTTTATCCTTTATACAAGAGCGTTGTTTATTGTGCTTATATGATCACATAGGACAATAGGAAATTTCGATTATTTGGGACTTGAATACTTATGGATCCATTGTATATGGTATTTCTTTGTTTCGAGTTTAACGTTCATTATCAGCAGCGAGACTATGTGAGAAATGGACCTACAGTTTAAGTGAAACCAGAACCACATATGTTCTAGTTGGAAATTGCAGCCTGGGGCTGTGCAGAGAAAGCATACGTTAAAACCATACGGTTAGTCAGGGCTCCTCATATCTGTATTAGGAAATGAATTGAAAATAGAAAAAGACTAGGGTTATCCTGCCTGTATGTCATATATTTATTTTCTCTTCATAGGATTGGTAGACAATACCGACAGAAAGCAGTTGTGCGAGATTGGTTTGGTAATGGTAATTTAACTACTGTTCTTGGCAAATTAGAATTTATTCAAGCTTCAGAATATGATATAACAGATGTTGAAGTGGATTTATCCAAATTGGAAGACAATAGTGGATATCATGTGCACATGGTAAGTACTGTCGGTAAAAGTCAGTATTTTGTGTTTTTAAAGTCATTTTGTTTAGTAAGTTATTCTGGTAGATATTTTCATTAAAAATAAAATGGCATATCTCTCATATATATAAAAATTGACATGGGCTATAAAAGTATTACTCAAAGCAATTTGAGGGTAATGGTGGTTTAGTATAAAGTACATGTTTCCAGAGTTTAATTTGTTAATTTACCAAAGGGGGATAAGTGGATTACAATATGTGATTATACTACATTAGGGGTATTGGGGGGTTCAAAATTCTGAGATGACCAAAAATATCTTTCGTAAATCCTCCTCTGATTAAAAAATATTTTATGTTCAAAGTCTGGACTGAACAAAACAATCAATTACCAAAAGTAACACAACAATAATGAAAATGTAGTAGAGAGAGAGTAATACAAAATATACGTACATACGACAAATTAAAATTGTCTTTTTTAAAGAAAAACATTACTTACTTTTAGTTGAAAAGGCGAGATGCATGTCAACATTCTTCTACATTCCTTGCTTTTCCGGTAGGGTTGTCTGTAGCACTATGACACTTCGATTTTATCCACATTTTCACATATTTTTCGACATTAAAGAAAGTCAAAGATGGACCTTTTATGAATACATAAAGGAGATTGATAAGTGTTACAATCTGCATACGATTCCTCGAATTATTCAATGTTTCATTCATTGCACTAAACCTGCATTCACATTCTGCAGTTAATATTGGTACTATTTCCACAACTTTCTTAAGTTTCTGAACAGCGGTAGGCATATAAGAAGGAAACATCATTCAAATGTTTCAACAATTTGGACAGTCGAGGGATGCAACCGTCCCCGAAGAACGCTGGCTTATTTTGGTCAACAGGCCAAGAAGCAGGGTTTAACACTGAACCATCAACGATAAGGTCTTTATGTCGAAAACGGAAGTTTGTGTTGTCTAAACAGGGCTGAATAAGGCCCATGCATTGATATCTCGATAGTTGTACGTTCTCTTCGTGGATAGAAATTTACAAACATGACTCGCATATTTTGTGTTTTGGATACTTTTGCAATGCTTTCCTCTTAGTCATAATTCGGGACATTGAAAATGCTCTTGAAATTCGGGGCGGGATAGGTGGTATGTGATCACCACATACCATACAATTATAGACAATAATACATTAATATTTTTAAACACTGGGACAAAAAATTGTTGTAGAAGCACCCACCTATTTTACAGTGTTGATAAATATTTAAATGGAGATTTAAAATGACCTTTTCAATTAAGAAATAAAATATAAAATATAAGAACAATATAAAATTTTGTTCTGTCTTAGAATTTATGTATATGTATTTTGTATGTATACCATTACTGTTTATTATTGTAATAGTTTAGAGAATGGCGAAATCATTGTCATTAAGATAAATAGAATCAATTATCAATTAAATGATTTGAGACATAAAAAATAAGTTTTAGTACTATCAATTCTCACTGAAGCACAAACTTTTATGTTTTGTATGATGTGATTTTACTGATACTCATAGACCCCAGTGCAATCTCACTTGGAATTCCCATGTGAAGAAAGTACATTGTATGGACACTGGAATCCTCATGGCATAGCTCCAGGGACAAGCCCACCTTCAGGAGAAGGGACTCCAGATCAGTACGAAGTTGGAGATTTGAGTGGGAAATATGGAACATTGGATGGATTAACAAGTTTCAGTGGAGTTTTTAATGATTCCAATCTGCCACTATTTGGACCATTGAGCATCATTGGCAGATCAGTGGTCATTCACAAACGTAATAAAAATCTAAGGTAATACTATTAGCGTTGTCCTTTTCAGGTATTTATTTTCAATTTCTATGGATTTCGGTAGTTGTATAAATATGAATGCACATAGGTATCATTGCGAACCATAGGGACATTAACATTCCACGACTGTGCACCGAGGCTAAGAGAGACAACACACTAAGATATTAACTATATTGTTTCCCATAATGATATAAAGACACTTTTTCGATATTCATGTCTGTTTTTTTGGAATACGGAAAGAGAGGAAAAGGCTGAAGTCCAGTTAAAGCTTATCGCACTTTACTGAAAAATTATATTTATTTTAGTTAACGTAGAGCTAATAGTATTTATGACTACACTCTGAAAGTTTAGTAAGTCCGATTTTAGTGTAGCGTATTTGTAGAGTAAAAATAAACAATGACTTTGTATTCAGGGAGATTATTTTTTCTTATATCATTTCTGCTCTCTGTAGGGCCTTCCGAAGTAACTTCTCTCTTGCTGCTATTACTTTTCTTAAATCTATAATTTATTAATCCATAAATATGTATCCAATAGTGTCCATAAGCAAGTAGTGTAGTTATCTTCGCAGGATTGTTTTAATTCATATGAATGGTAGTTTATGTTTTGTGAATTGTATGTATGAAGGAAGGAAGTAAAAACATATTCTTAAAAAATTAAAGATTGAAAGTAATAGTTTCAAACTTTGTTAACTTAATAATTTTCGTTTGCTTATTTTTATGTATTAATGATTTGAAAATGAAAGTTTATTTTAAGTTAATTGATCACTACTCATTACAAGAATTATGCACAGTATAATATAACAGAATAAAAAGTGAAATAAGATACGTTTATATAATTTTTACGGCATAGTAATTTTTTTTCCGTGAAGAGTCTTTATTGAATCGAAGTAATATTACTGATATAATTTTAACATTTTTCAACAGCAATTTTTAATTATGATACTTTACTTTCTCCTTAATTTTATTCTCAATTCATCAAGTTCTAAATTAATTTTCGGAGCTGTAATGTTAGTTTTAAACATTTACATTTTCATATTTTTCTCAGATGGGCTTGTGCCACGGTAGAGAGAGGATACGCGCCCTCAGAAGCCAGAGAACTAAGAGCTATTGCTTCTTTCCATCATCCAAATGGATTTGCATATGGTTATATAAGAATGGTAAAAAGATTCGTTTATTCCAAGCAGTAGATTACCTAACAATATAGATTGTACAGTTTGCTTAAAAAGTGCATGTTTCTTGATACAACCTAGTTTACGAACAGCTGTCAAAAAGTTCCTGGAATGTTGTAGGTTTGGCATTTTTGATGCAATCACAATGAATATTGTACAGGTTTCCTAATTATGACTATTACAAGTGTGAACAGGTCATAACAGTCAGTTTACGAGTAGTGTAGCTAAACAGAAGAGTATATGGTGATCAGTTAGTGCACTGTCGCAGTTCGAGGAACGCGCAAACATCTAGTTTTTGTACCAATTGGGGAAATCTGCTTCAGATACCTATTTTGGTAGCTTTAAACTCAGTTAACGATGACAATGCTATAAGGAAAATAGCGTCGGTAACCGTTTCGTTACCGTAGAAGACATCAAAACCAACGCGACGGCTGAACTTCGGCAGATGCCGAAAGAGGACTTTCGTCAGTGTTTCCAGCAATGGCAGGAGTGGTGGAGGAAGTGTTGTGTTCCGAAGATGCCTACCTTAAAGGTGCTTAAGTAAATGTGTGGTAATAAAGAGCAATTATATTACTCTTTAAGAGCAATATTACCACAATTATATAGTGGTAATAAACAGCGGTAATAAAATTCCAGGAACTTTTTGACTGCTCCTCGTATTATTACCTCTAAAAGATTTGATATTTTACAGTAGTTACTTCCCTTGCACCATAACTTGAAGTTGAGTACTACATTTAAATAGGTTTAACCATTCTTATGACATTGGTCCTGGAAATTGGCTGTTTTGTTAAAAATTAATTATGTATATTCCGTAGAGTATATATTTGTTGGAACATAGATGTCAATCATTGAGTCCATATGAAATAAAAATGCAAGAGGAATGACAATAACTAGTCATAAACATTGCCAAAATTGCTTTTCTGAAATTGGTTCGTAGCACTTTGTTTCCTGTTTCTTTAATAGAATCAAACTGGAGCACAAATTATAGCAATCCTTGAGTACAAACTAGTGAAAAGTTTACCTTTTAGATAAATGTGAGTTTTAATATATTACGCGTAATTGCTGTATGTAATCAATTATCACTCATGTCTTACTTGTTCAAAACTGTCTTAAACATATATATATATATAGTTCACCATTAAGGAATAACAATGACAAAGAAAATAAAATAGTCAACTCCACATGTAAATATTTTCAAATAGGTCGGTATTAAGGAGTTTGCACAATCTTCATCTTCTTGGTTTGATGTTGGTGTGCCATACTACATTTAAGAAATACCTCTACACATGTTGTCCAGTTAACAGTTTCTTCAAATGTGATTCCTAATTGTAATCATAGTTATTCTTCGTATATTGGATTTGAATAAAATTTAATTTCGTTATTGTGTATATTATTATTTAAATGTTCTGGAAGGCACGATGGGTTAATGGTGGAGCGCTTACCTCTGGTGGATGGGATCCCTTATTCAATCCGCGGCCAACTAAGTTTGTGGTGGACAACATTGTGTCCATGGGTTTTCTTAGAGTTACCCCCCCCCCAGTCTCATTCCACGAATTCTTCCATCATCATTCAATTGCCTTAATTATCTGTCTTGTTCTAAAGGACATAATCGTGGACGTTAAATTGAAATATTTCATTTCGTTTTATTTTAAATGTTGTGATAGATCAGAAATTTTTTGTTCCCTTTCTTTGGATCCCGTATATATTCTTAAATTCTGGTTACTATATTTCTTTTCATGATTTCTATACATATATGTTTTCTTTCAGAACAAGAAATTGGTCAAACCCAACTGTGTTTTGTAGAGAGCCAGGTAGAGAAACGCTTAGCCAAGAAAAGAACATATCAATCAGAATTAAATAATAAGGAATACCAAGTAGAGTTGAGTTGATTTTAACGTCCCTTTCAGCAGCCAGGCTATATGAGACTGGACCTACTGATTAACGTGAAATCCGAACTACATAAGCTCCCGCCGGGAATCGAACCCGGGTCTCCCAAGCCAAAGGCGCGTACGCTAACCGATTAGCCACGAAGGAGCTCTGAATGCCAAATAGAATATCCATTTCTGGACTGTTACCACATGTGAAGAATAATGACATTAACGATATTAAAATTTTATTTAGATCCAATAATTATATCGAAATATTAGTTATGAAATCTTTTTTTATGCGAACTGAGAACCGGCAATTAAATTTGGAAATGCTTTAACTGCATCACAGTTCTAGAGGTGTTTTCTGAATGTGTAGGAGGCTATCAGTTCCAAGACTTTTAACTCTGACATGAAGTAGCATAGCCACATCATCGTAGAAAAGCCAGGAAGAAGAAACTTAAAGTATTTACACATGGAAAGAATATATTCAAGTTTTCTTTTAATTTCTTAACTTAGTTTTATATCCCTTCCCCCTTTTATTCTTTCAAGAATCTGACGATGAATCACGTGTAGGTTCGGAACGTAGTTGTTATATCAAAAAGACATGAATGGTAAATACAAGAATATATATCATAATTAAAATGAAAGTTTTTGATATGGATAATTCTGATACCGTAACATTCTTAGTCACCTTTCTGTAATTATTAGGACTTCTGTATGGCTCATATCTAACTGTTTTTACTCATTAATTAAGTACTCAGCGTAGCTTTCCTGTGGTTGATTCTTCAATTCCAGGACGTCGCCCCTGCAACTTCGTCAGCACTTTCAACGCACTTGATTGTCATTTATTTCAATCAAAAATGTGTCGGAATTTAATGGCTTTTGATAAGAAACTATCAGAAGAAGATAAAAATAATACCTAGAGAAAATAATATAATTAGATTATATTTTCTTACCTTTACAACCTATTTATATAGTGTTCAGTAATAATAGTGTTATTTAATGGTAAACGATTTCCATGTTCGTTTTTGGAGGAAATGTACATTGGTTCTAAATTTCTTTCAGACGCAATTGGTTTACAATGATGGAAGTAAAAGCGATACGGCTATTGAGGTTAATCTGAGACATCCAGGAAAAAACAACAGAAATATAGTAAGTTATTGCTTTCTAGCATGCAATGCAATGTGTATATATATATACAATACAAAAAGAAGTTAATTGTAAGCATTGCGCGAAATCAATTATTGTTTTCGTAACTCTATTTTCTATGTATATAGATAGTTATTAAAATAATGTAAACTCCCATATACTGTAAAACGTAATCTTTGTGGATTAATTACACTGAACACTGAAATGATGCAATAAGCAAGATGTTGGTGACGCAAAATGGCAGACCTTACCGATTTTCAAAGACAACAAATTGTGGGTGAGCGATTAGTTATAACAAGTGTATTCAAAACTTCAAGTGTGTTGAGTGTATCGAGAGCAACAGTGTCCAAGGTGATGACGTCATAGAGAACTCGTGGCAAGAGTGGACGGTAAACAAAACATGGGTGAAAGGGGTTGCCAAATACTGAAGAAGATGGTCGCAAAGTACCGTAGAACTAACACAATCAGTCAACATTTTTAACGACCTGTTTCTATAATCAGCTTGACAAAGCCGTATATTCTCTACATCCGCGGACGGGTTACGATTTCGAATCTTTTGATCATTGATGCCAACGCAGTAGCACTAAAAAAGATAGTGTCTACAACCAAGGCCATATTTAATATTTTTGCCTCCCCGGGCCATTAACAAATATCGCCTCCGTAAATATTAATGAAAACCTATGCAGAAAATTTGAGACAGTGAATTGAATAATCAAAATGGAAGTGAAAAAAAGTATGTAAAACAAATGTAAAGAAAACCGTGCCATATCTGTATGCGCGAGAATGATAAATTTTTGGAATTTCCAGAATTGGAGTATGAAAAAAACTTGTCCTAAAAATTTGCCGCCACCAAAATTTGCCACCGCGGGTCATGGCGCATGTTTGCCCATGCGTAAATACCTCCCTGCTTACAACATAAAATATGGGTCGCCGATAACTGGGAGAGTAATATGGTCCGGTGAGTTATCTTTCTGTTCTGAACAGCAGACCAGGATTATGCATGACAAACATCCAATATACGTGGGCTACAGACAGGCTCTGCGCTGGTGTAGATCACAATTTTCAGGCGTTCCGTTGGTCCTATTAATACTTTCAAACGACAAATTATTACCAGTGATTATGTGGACCAAGTGCATCCTATGGTATAGATTAGAGCTATCGAATTTTTGTGACATTTTCGGTTTTTGAGAAAACTGGTTTTCTAAAAACCGAAAACCGCAAATGCGGTTTTTCAAAACCGAAACCGCAAAAGCGATTTTCAAAACCGAAACCGCAAAGGCGGTTTTCGAAACCAAAGCCACAAAAGCGGATTTTCAAACGAAAACCGCAAAAGCTCTTTTCGAAAGCGAAAGCCGCCCGAAAACGTGTTTGCGGTTTTATAAGCGAAACCGTGTTTGTCCTTTTCGAAGCAGAAACAATGTTTGCTGCTTTTAATTACACCTTTTAACAATTGTGAAAGCATCTATCATTCGAGACAATTGTATTGATTTGTATGTGTGTTTTAACTTTTTTTTTTTATTTGTTCCAAGACTATTATGGTAATATGTGCAGCATTGTGCGAAAGGGATAGTTCGATGGAATGTCGGAACTCGAGATATTCGATCATAAAGTGACCACGGAAGCAAACTGGGCCCCACCTGATTTTTATATTTTTTGTAAATTATACCACGAGGAACACGAATCTGAAGGGATTTTGACATTTTGAATTTCGGAACTCGAAATATACGAACATAAAGTGACCACGGAAGCAAACTGCACCCCAACTGATTTTTATATATTTTGTAAACTAGACCACGAGGAACACGAGTCTGAAGGAATTTTGACATTCCGACTTCCCGAACTCGAAATACTAGAACTTAGTAGTAAGGGCCTGACCTGATCGCGTTTTGGACTTTGACCCTGACCTTTATTACGTCATAGGTCAAAGACCTTGGCCCGGGGTCAATGACTAGGGGTACATACGACCACCCCTCTAAATTTTGGCAGGGGTACCATGGCCCACCCCCTAAATTTTGGCAGGGGTACATAAGACCACCACCCTTAAATTTTGGAAATTGCCAAATTTAAAAAGTTGGTATGCTAGCCTAAAACCACAGTATGTACCTCTATTAGTATTGGGGGTCTATGTCGTTCCCTTTCATGGGTAAAAATTGCCAAAAATTCAAATTTTGGAGGTTCTTGACCTAATTTCTCCGCTTTTATGAGGTGTTATTATCCTATATGGTTATATGGGTGTATACAGGGGTCCATTCCCTTTCATAAAACATGGGTATATTAATGCACCCTTGAAAATTTTGGCAGGGGTACCTTGGCCCACCCCTTAAATTTTAGAAATTGAACAATTTAAACATTTGGTATAATAGTATAGGACCCTAATATATATATCTATAAATTTCGTTCCCTCCACCTCGTTCCCTTTTAGGGGCACAAAATTACCAAATTTTATTACTAGCACGTGTTTGGTATTTTGGCTCATTTTATCACCTTGGATGAGGTCCTATTACCTTATATAGATATATGGGCGTATACAGGTGTCCATTTACTATCATAAGACAGGGTACATTTGTGCACCCCTTTAAAAATTTGGGAGGAGTACTTCGCCCACCCCTTAAATTTTGGAAATTGCCCATTTTATATATTTGGTATTATAGTATAGGACCCTAATTTAGATTACTATAAATTTGGGTGATTCACCTCGTTCCCTTTCATGGGTACGAAACTGCCAAATTTTAGTACAACCACGTGTTTCGTTTTTGACCTAATTTATTCCTTGGATGAGGTCCTATTACCTTATATGATTATATGGTCATGTATAGGGGTCCATTTCCTATCATAAGACATAGGTACATTTGTGCACCCCTTTAAATTTTTGGGAGGGGTAATTTGGCCCATCCCTTTAATTTTGGAAATTGCCCATTTTATATATTTGGTATTATAGTATAGGACCCTAATTTAGATTACTATAAATTTGGGTGGTTCACCTCGTTCCCTTTCATGGGTACGAAATTGCCAAATTTTAGTACAACCACGTGTTTGGTTTTGGCCCAATTTATCCCCTTGGGTAAGGTCCTATTACCTTATATGGTTATATGATTATATATAGTGGTCCATTCCGTATCATAAAACATAGCTACATTGATGCACCCCTTTAAATTTTTAGGAGGGGTACCATGGCCAACCCCTTAAATTTTGGAAATTTTTCAATTTAAGCATTCGGTATCATAGTACATGACCTCAACATGTATCATGATAAATTTGGATGGTCCACCTTGTTCCCTTTCATGGGAAAAAATTGCTAAAATATAAACATAAGCAATATGTTGTACCACGTATTTGGTTTTTGGCCCAATTTCTCCCCTTTGATGAGGTTCTATTACCTTATATGGTTATATGGTCTTGTATATGGGTTCATTTCCTATCATAAGACATGGGTACATTGATGCACCCTTTAAAAATTTGGGAGGGGTATCTTGGCTCATCCACTCGGTTTTAGAAATTGTTTAATATAAGCATTTGGTATCATAGTACAGGACTTCAATATGTATCATTATAAATTTGGATAGCCCACCTCGTTCCCTTTCATGGGTAAAGAACTACCAAAAATCAAATTTCGGAGGTTATTGACCCCGTTTGATAAGGATTTAACACGTTATATGGGTATGTACAGAGGTTTATTACCTTCATATGTTTATGTTCCCTTTTAAATTTGGGAATTATCAAATAACAAAATTCGGTAAACGTTTTCTAGGATCCATTGTAGAAGTTGGTGTTCCTCTTATAGCCAAATATTCAAAATTTAAAGGTTATTGACCTATTTTTTGATACGGTTTTATTATTGAATAAGTACAGGATTTATTACTTTTTCATAAGACACAGGTGTATTTGTGCACCAATCTTAAATTTTGGGAGGGGTACATTTCTTATTGTCATATCAATAATTGGTAATTGTTCTTAAAATTGGATAGTATCTCATTCATTGGGTAAATCATTGTCAAATATTAGTATGATCACGTGATTAGTTATTGACCTATGATGGGATTAGGAGTCCAGGACATTGGTACATTTAAACTTTGTAGGATAATTTGAGAATTGTCAAATGAAATTGCGTCATTGGTTTTGATTATTCCAGCCTATGAACCAAATATAAACGTAAGCAATACGATGTACCACGTGATTGACCTTGTTGAGGTAGTGTACAGGGATTCATTTCCTTTGTTGTGGTACTTCTTAAGTTTGAGTACACACTTGCAGAAAACAGTTGACTCAAGTAAACAATTGACGGGCATTATTGACCTTATTGAACATATAATGATATGATTAATTCTAAGACTTAGGTATATCGAGAGAAGTATTCTTTAAATTTGGGAATTGTGATAAACAGAACTTTAACATAAGGCGCGAAATTTGAAACAATACTTTGAACTTTATTCAGAGCTCATAGTCTAAGATCATTTGTGGTGATTAATTTGACCTTGAGCTTTAGAAATCTGATAGCTAACCTTATTGAATCTTATGACTCATAGTCTTAAGGGAATACATGCTACAACACTGAAATTTAGTCACAAGGTGATGTAATCTGACACTGGCAAAGTTATTGTTGATGCAATTTGATTGGCTGATCACTATCTTTCGTGCAATCTGATTGGTTGATGATTTTCAAATCTTTGCTGCATTCAGTTTTGTTTTGTTTAACATTTAAAAAGTTTTGAAATTTTTGTTTGAAACTTTGGTTTGACATTTTTTCGTTTGATATTTTTAGTTTGAAAATTTTTGTTTCAAAATTTTTTTGTTTGAAACTTTGGTTTGAAAATTTTCGTTTGAAATTTTTAGTTTAAAAATTTTTTGTTTTGAAATTTTTGTTTCAAAATTTTTGTTTGAATTTTTTAAAAATTTTTTGTTTGTAAAATTTTTTGTTTTGAAATTTTTGTTTCAAAATTTTGTTTGAAATTTTTTCGTTCGAAATTTTAAATTTTTTTTTCGTTTTAAAACTGAAAAAATTTTTGTTTGAAATTTTAGTTTTAAAAATTATTCGATTTTTTCTGTTAAAAAATTTGTTGTTTGAACGTTTTAGTTTTGAAATTTTTGTTTGGAGAATTTTGGTTTCAAATTTTTAAGTTTGTGCACTCATTAGTGAAGAACCGGAACTGCTTAGAAGAAAATTTGGTTTGAAATTTTTTGATTTGAAAATTTTTGTTTCGAAATTTTTGTTTGAAAAATTTTTTGTTTGAAATTTTTGTTTCAAACTTTGGTTTGACATTTTTAAAAGTTGGTGCACTCATTAGTAAAGAACCGGAACTGTTTAGAACAAAAACCTCTGGCAACATTGTTATCATGGTGCAATAGTACATATCAGAACATGATAATGCAACATCATCAGTTTTGCATCATATATAAGTATCGTTCGAGTTAGTATTCATGATAACATCATCATGGCTACTTGTCTGCAGTTTCTAAATACACGTGATGTGATGAAATCATTTACGAAGATTACTGATTTACAACAGAATGTACCTTATAGAATCTTAGCTAGCCAAAAAATCCCTACAAAGTTTGGATTAAGAATTGTAGTGAAGCTTGAAAATGATAAGAATATAATTTTACCAGCAAGATATTTACCCATGGAAGCATCAAAACAAGAAGAACTGCTGCGTTTTTTAAATACTGGATCTGTATCTTTATGTTACAAAGGATTCTTGGGTCGAAGTCATCAATTTGAATTTAGTACACAGCCGGTTTCGTCATCAATTGTGATGAAATCACAAATTCAAACGTCAGCTCATTACGTAGTTGTATGCTGAATGAGATCTATGAATTTGGTTGGTCAGCATGACGTCAGCAACTGTGATGAAATCATGAATTGAAACGTCAGCACATTTCTTTCCAATGACGTCTATAAATCAGCAAATACAGTGTGATCCCATGAAATCATTTCAGCAAGTGCGTTTCAGCAGGAAAAGTGTGTACTTCTAACGATAAAGAATTCATCTTTGCAAGCTATTATCCAATAAATATATTTCAAACAAAACATGTGATGATTGGTATCAGTGCTAGAACATTTGAACCAGTGATTCGATTGGGCAAAGCAGAACAATTTGGTGTACAACTGAACTTTGAAGAATAGCAAATATTATGTTCACGAATCGACCAATGAATGATTATTTTCATGATGAGCTAAATGTGACCATAGTCAAATCATTAGGCTCAAATCATGAAGTGGTGCTGCGTACAGTCCCCGAAGAGAAGATGGTGCTGCTACGTAAAAAGAGTACATTACAGTTTATATTGATATTGATAAACAGTTTATTTGTGATTAAATGGACATTGAGTTTCCACCAATTGATATTGCAATAGACCTTAAAAGACTTCAACTGAAATTAAAATTATACGCTAAAGACAAACCAGTGCAAGAAGTTCAAAATACATTGTATCGACAATATCCAGATCCTTTATCTGATATGGATGTATGTGATTAACCAGTGCAGTGTAATAAAATTATCCATTTCAATGATTTGTGTCTTTTCATTTCAAGTACAACCCCATGTTCTGACATGTACTATTGCACCATGATAACAATGTTGCCAGAGGTTTTTGTTCTAAACAGTTCCGGTTCTTTACTAATGAATGCATCAACTTTTAAAAATGTCAAACCAAAGTTTGAAACAAAAATTTCAAACAAAAAATTTTTCAAACAAAAATTTCGAAACAAAAATTTTCAAATGAAAAAATTTCAAACCAAATTTTCTTCTAAGCAGTTCCGGTTCTTCACTAATGAGTGCACAAACTTAAAAATTTGAAACCAAAATTTTCCAAACAAAAATTTCAAAACAAAAACGTTCAAACAAAAAAATTTTAAACAGAAAAAATCGAATGATTTTTTAAAACTAAAATTTCAAACAAAAATTTTTCCAGTTTTAAAACGAAAAAAAAATTAAAAATTTCGAACGAAACAATTTCAAACAAAATTTTGAAACAAAAATTTCAAAACTAAAAATTTTACAAACAAAAAATTTCAAACAATAAATTTTACAAACAAAAAGTTTTAAAAAAAATTCAAACAAAAAATTTTGAAACAAAAATTTCAAAACAAAAATTTTTAAACAAAATTTCAAACGAAAATTTTCAAACCAAAGTTTCAAACAAAAAATTTTGAAACAAAAATTTTCAAACTAAAAATATCAAACGAAAAAATGTCAAACCAAAGTTTCAAACAAAAATTTCAAAACTTTTTAAATGTTAAACAAAACAAAACTGAATGCAGCAAAGTTTTGAAAATCATCAACCAATCAGATTGCACGAAAGATAGTGATCAGCCAATCAAATTGCATCAACAATAACTTTGCCAGTGTCAGATTACATCACCTTGTGACTAAATTTCAGTGTTGTAGCATGTATTCCCTTAAGACTATGAGTCATAAGATTCAATAAGGTTAGCTATCAGATTTCTAAAGCTCAAGGTCAAATTAATCACCACAAATGATCTTAGACTATGAGCTCTGAATAAAGTTCAAAGTATTGTTTCAAATTTCGCGCCTTATGTTAAAGTTCTGTTTATCACAATTCCCAAATTTAAAGAATACTTCTCTCGATATACCTAAGTCTTAGAATTAATCATATCATTATATGTTCAATAAGGTCAATAATGCCCGTCAATTGTTTACTTGAGTCAACTGTTTTCTGCAAGTGTGTACTCAAACTTAAGAAGTACCACAACAAAGGAAATGAATCCCTGTACACTACCTCAACAAGGTCAATCACGTGGTACATCGTATTGCTTACGTTTATATTTGGTTCATAGGCTGGAATAATCAAAACCAATGACGCAATTTCATTTGACAATTCTCAAATTATCCTACAAAGTTTAAATGTACCAATGTCCTGGACTCCTAATCCCATCATAGGTCAATAACTAATCACGTGATCATACTAATATTTGACAATGATTTACCCAATGAATGAGATACTATCCAATTTTAAGAACAATTACCAATTATTGATATGACAATAAGAAATGTACCCCTCCCAAAATTTAAGATTGGTGCACAAATACACCTGTGTCTTATGAAAAAGTAATAAATCCTGTACTTATTCAATAATAAAACCGTATCAAAAAATAGGTCAATAACCTTTAAATTTTGAATATTTGGCTATAAGAGGAACACCAACTTCTACAATGGATCCTAGAAAACGTTTACCGAATTTTGTTATTTGATAATTCCCAAATTTAAAAGGGAACATAAACATATGAAGGTAATAAACCTCTGTACATACCCATATAACGTGTTAAATCCTTATCAAACGGGGTCAATAACCTCCGAAATTTGATTTTTGGTAGTTCTTTACCCATGAAAGGGAACGAGGTGGGCTATCCAAATTTATAATGATACATATTGAAGTCCTGTACTATGATACCAAATGCTTATATTAAACAATTTCTAAAACCGAGTGGATGAGCCAAGATACCCCTCCCAAATTTTTAAAGGGTGCATCAATGTACCCATGTCTTATGATAGGAAATGAACCCATATACAAGACCATATAACCATATAAGGTAATAGAACCTCATCAAAGGGGAGAAATTGGGCCAAAAACCAAATACGTGGTACAACATATTGCTTATGTTTATATTTTAGCAATTTTTTCCCATGAAAGGGAACAAGGTGGACCATCCAAATTTATCATGATACATGTTGAGGTCATGTACTATGATACCGAATGCTTAAATTGAAAAATTTCCAAAATTTAAGGGGTTGGCCATGGTACCCCTCCTAAAAATTTAAAGGGGTGCATCAATGTAGCTATGTTTTATGATACGGAATGGACCACTATATATAATCATATAACCATATAAGGTAATAGGACCTTACCCAAGGGGATAAATTGGGCCAAAACCAAACACGTGGTTGTACTAAAATTTGGCAATTTCGTACCCATGAAAGGGAACGAGGTGAACCACCCAAATTTATAGTAATCTAAATTAGGGTCCTATACTATAATACCAAATATATAAAATGGGCAATTTCCAAAATTAAAGGGATGGGCCAAATTACCCCTCCCAAAAATTTAAAGGGGTGCACAAATGTACCTATGTCTTATGATAGGAAATGGACCCCTATACATGACCATATAATCATATAAGGTAATAGGACCTCATCCAAGGAATAAATTAGGTCAAAAACGAAACACGTGGTTGTACTAAAATTTGGCAGTTTCGTACCCATGAAAGGGAACGAGGTGAATCACCCAAATTTATAGTAATCTAAATTAGGGTCCTATACTATAATACCAAATATATAAAATGGGCAATTTCCAAAATTTAAGGGGTGGGCGAAGTACTCCTCCCAAATTTTTAAAGGGGTGCACAAATGTACCCTGTCTTATGATAGTAAATGGACACCTGTATACGCCCATATATCTATATAAGGTAATAGGACCTCATCCAAGGTGATAAAATGAGCCAAAATACCAAACACGTGCTAGTAATAAAATTTGGTAATTTTGTGCCCCTAAAAGGGAACGAGATGGAGGGAACGAAATTTATAGATATATATATTAGGGTCCTATACTATTATACCAAATGTTTAAATTGTTCAATTTCTAAAATTTAAGGGGTGGGCCAAGGTACCCCTGCCAAAATTTTCAAGGGTGCATTAATATACCCATGTTTTATGAAAGGGAATGGACCCCTGTATACACCCATATAACCATATAGGATAATAACACCTCATAAAAGCGGAGAAATTAGGTCAAGAACCTCCAAAATTTGAATTTTTGGCAATTTTTACCCATGAAAGGGAACGACATAGACCCCCAATACTAATAGAGGTACATACTGTGGTTTTAGGCTAGCATACCAACTTTTTAAATTTGGCAATTTCCAAAATTTAAGGGTGGTGGTGTTATGTACCCCTGCCAAAATTTAGGGGGTGGGCCATGGTACCCCTGCCAAAATTTAGAGGGGTGGTCGTATGTACCCCTAGTCATTGACCCCGGGCCAAGGTCTTTGACCTATGACGTAATAAAGGTCAGGGTCAAAGTCCAAAACGCGATCAGGCCAGGCCCTTACTACTACTAACTTATACAGTAGTTTTATATAGTATGTATAAAAGTAACGAAGAAAGTTCTGTCGCTTTTTGACCTATCACCTTACAGCATCGATATGTCACCTAAGACATACCTGGAAGATCAAAAATAGTACCCATCAGTATCAACGACCTGCTGCCAACGTTCTGGATGGGCATGGATTCCTTCGCGGTAAAACTTGCTTTGCCGTGAAGCGAATAAGGTTTCAAGTGCATTTTGCACCTCTACTACGGAGTTGAACTGGAGTCCTCTAAGGTGAGTGTCCAAAGAATGGAACAGGTGATAATCGGACGCTGCAATGTCCAGGGAGTATGGCGGATGCAATAGTGTTTTCCATCCAAGGCGTAGGATGGAGTTCCGGGTCATTCTAGCCATGTGGGACAGCGTTGTCCCGTGACGGGAGAACCCCTTGGCGATTGAGAAGGGCTTGCCCCCCGATTTTTTTTTTTTTGAACACGGCTTAACTGCTGACAGTAGACAGTTGCATTGATGTTCTGCTCTGACCAGCCGGTAGCTGTTCCTGATGCACCATGTCGCGAGCAGTCTACCAAGCACACAGGACAACCTTCTGCTGCATTGCTGGTTTCAGCTGTTTTGGAACTGGTTCATGGGATTTTAATCAATGATGACGACTTCGTGGAGCTTTGTACAGGACCCACTTCTCATCACATGTCAACATCCTGTCCAGAAATGGCTCCTTCCTCAGACGAGACAGCAAAGAAACACAGGTATCTGCTCGCGTAACCTTCTGGCCCGGAGTCAAATCATGTGGGACCCATAGACTCAACTTGTAGTGCTTCTCAAGGTGATGGAGGTGCTGCCGAATGGTTTCTCCACTCACATTGAATTGTAGTCCCAGTTTCTCACATGTCTGTCTACTGCTCGCCTCAATTGGTACCTGAAGATCTTCATTTTGTACATGTGTTGGGCTTCTGGCACGTGGTGCGTCTTTCGTCAGTGTTTCGTCACCGTCCTTAAACTTGCTAAACCACCCTTGCACTAACCATTGTGCATTAGAGCAGATCTCTTATTAGCAAATGGCCCTGCACACGCGCACTGCTCAGATAGCCCACAGCCTGAACCTGAGCGCGAGTCCAAATTTAACTCAATCGCGATTGAGATTGTCAGAGGTGTAGCGGTTTACGTTGAATATACCAACACTTTATCAACTAAGCCGTCTTAGATTTTTCTCCAATCCAAAAAGCGGGTGGTTTTTCGTGATTAAGATATGTTTAAGCGGGGGACGAATATAGAACCTAAAAATCGGATGGTACCCGCTAAAATCGGGTAATATGGCAACCGTAAGCTAAATAGAAAATAAGGTATATCCCTATTTAAGATCACTACACATGCAACTTATGAAATTCAATTTGAAATCTCATCCACTTAGACTGAGATCTTTTATATAATTATTACTCTTTCACCTTGTTTTTAAAAATAGTATTGCGACTCTTTCTTTTGTTAACAAAAAAATCACCACCTCCCTTTCTTTTTTTTAAAAAAAAAGAAAGGAAAGAAAGAAAGAAAATCTAGATCATAATACACAATTTTATTGTTGATTTGTTGCCACTCCGATAAATGTGAATTTTGTTGTTTTGGATGTGTTGACTGGTTTCTTATCGTAAGTCTCAGACACCTGCAATAGTTTATACGTGAAGGAAACACCAATCATGTTTTATTCTGTATCTTTCTACTTCCCAATAACGATAGCCGGGCCTCTTTGTGAGAAATTGCAACTTACTTTTTTATTCTGCCAACTGTAAAAGTATACTCAACAAGAATTTCCCTACACTTTAAGACATTATAAGAGAAAATACCTTCTTATTTTGAGCATTTTTCCTCTACTCCGAGGGAAATTTCCCTCCATCTGGCAACTGAGAGCCGAAGTGGGGAAAGATTCTTTGCTGTTTCCTCGTCGTTACTTCATATTAGTGCTATTGCATTTTTGGGACATTTGCGGTTTTCAAAACCGAAACCGCAAAAGCGGTTTTCAAAACAGACATTTCGGTTTTATGAAATTTCACTTTTCTCAAAAACCGGTTTTCGGTTTTTTCAAAAAACGATTTCGACAGCACTAATATAGATTTTTGTCCCTAGCAGAGGCACAGTATTCCAGAATGGCAGTGCTCTAATATACATAGCTATACATGTTCTTGCTTAGTTTGAAGAACATCAGGATGAAATTTAACACCTCCCTAGACCTGCTTAATCCCTCAACTTGAACATCGTTAGTATCACGCAGTGAGACTTATAAGGTTGTGTTGTTAGTACGTCTGTCCGTCCATTACTCTGCACGATAACTCTTGACCGGGTGCGAATTTGTTTATTCTGTTTTTTGCAGTAGATAGCTAGAACAATTATCTGGGGCGATTCTTTGATAGAGTCTGTCCGTTGACGTCCAAACAGATACTGATGACTTTAACAGTGATTATCTATATCCCATAAATGGAAGCAAAATTTTGAATTCTGTTTTTTGAAATAGGCAACTAGAGCAATTATTCTGGCTGACTTTGTTAATGGAGTCAGTCCATTAACATCTTAACGTATAACGGTAGCTGTCTATATCGGATATATGTTTCGCGCGTAATCCTTTTTACCGTTTTTACACCAGGCTTTATTTTGACGTCAGTTTTAGAGCAGTGAATCCGGGGCAGTTTTCCAGTTCCATCATAGCTGACGCAACTGAGTATTGGATTGCATTAAGAATGGTTTAAAACGGGTTATATGCCCCAATTTCATGACAAGTACAAGCTGTACTACAGATTAAATGTCGTATTAATAAGCTAAGTTTCATTTTTTCCAAGTGTTCCCAGTATTTTGAAACTGTAGTGTATTGTTTCGTCATAACTATCATATAACTACTTTTCATTTTGCTTTCCATGTTCCTACCCTAAGATAAGGCGGGAATAACTAACTAACTAACTAACCCTATGGCCTATGGAACCCCAAGGTTCAATGCCGCGTTCACAAAAGCTCTTCACTGACTTCTATCCTTAGCTATCTGCATCCAGTTTCTACTTTGTATTCCAATCTCTGCGAGATCCATCTTAATATTGTCCTCCCATCTGCGCCTAGGTCTTCCTAATGGTCGTTTTCCGATTGGTCTTCCAGTCAAGACTTTGAAAGCGTTTCTACTTTCTTCCATTCTAGCTACATGACCTGCCCACCTAAGCCTCATAGACTTGACGACCCGTACAATATTGGGTAAACCGTATAAATTATGTAGTTCCTCGTTATGAAGTTTCCGCCATTCCCCATTCCCGTTCCTCTTGGGTCCGAATATTCGTCTCAGGATCTTGTTCTCAAATACCTTCAGTCTATGTTCTTCCCTCAGAGTAAGCGACCATGTTTCGTAACCATACCGAACAACAGGCATGATTATCGTTTTATATATTTTAAGCTTCAAATTCCTCGACAGAATTCGCGATGACAAGACATTTTGAACCGAATAGTAACACGAATTCCCTGCTTTTAGTCGACATTTAATTTCTTCGTGAATATGATTTTCCTCTGTTAATATTGATCCTAGATATTTGAGACTTTTGATAAAGATAAGGCGGGAATAATGTAAAAAATATGAAATAAATTAGAAGAAGCAAACCAGAAGAAGCTCAGTCACGTTAAACTCTATATATTAGCAAATATTTGCATTTGTTTATTGATTATTGCGAAGTTATTTTCCCCTCCTTTGTTCGTTAAGCATTTTTAATTACTCGTTTTTTACCAAAGCAATAACTGGAAGAACTAAAGTAGTTTGGTGGGTTGATTCAAACGAAGAATGTTTACCTTCATGTTTTATCACATATCCTGGCAACCCGTAATTCGCTTCGTTGTCTTTCATTTAAAAAAAAAAAAAAAAAAAAAAAAGAAAAAGTGAAAATTTCTGTTTAATTTTACATTGATACATGGTAATCTCGAAAGTTATAAGAAAGATTTGTAAGGTTATACAAACAGATTTGCAATATGCTTCAAGATATCATTCTCTATTATGCTGAGATACATGCTTTTGATAATATTATACATATTGTTAAGTTCTAACATTTCGAAAATATAATTTTTCTTTCAGATTAAAAAGAGTATGAAAGGATATAAATGCATAATTACAATAGTAGACTTGAGAAGATAATCCAAATAAAATAACTAAAATCGAATTACAGTTGAAACATGGATTTCATAGATTATGAAAAATGAGTATAAGTTCAAATTAAATTCTTTTAAAGTATATTATCAATACTGTTTCATTAAGATTTTTAGTTCTTTCGTTTAACGAAGAACTGAACAGGTCCTGAATACCACTCTAATAAGTCGTATGATTGCATAGCTTTTTTCCTCGTTGTAGACACGGAACCACAACTGGGCAATATTTGTGAACCCCGTAGGTCAAGATGCAGCTGTCAAAACATTTAATACACGTTGTGTAGCTGGAGGCTATCGATGGAATCCTTATTATACACAATTAGCTGATCCAAATAACGTAAGTAACACTTTACTTATTTATTTCTTCTTCTAATAGTAATAATAATAATTAGGGACAGAAAATGAAAATGTACCAAGTAAATTGGATTCACATGTGTTTGCCTCCTTTGCATCTGCGTAAATAGAAAAATCGTTTTAGAGTTTAAAAAATGTGTTGTACGATTGAAGACATAATATATCATTTAACATTTACTACAAGATGGCATAGGAAAGAAAGTATAGCAGGGATTTATTGCCACGAAAAGTGTGATGTAGATAACAGCACGAAAAGGAATTCATAAGGAATATGGAGAGGACAATAGAAGAAAGAGATAGCGAAGAAGAGAGAAAGAGGGAAGACAGAGAGAAGTTTCACAGGCTACTAGGAAGAAGAGGTTACAACAGAGGGAAATTAAGGAAAAGCAGAATACGAGAGGAAACAAGGGAGAAAGAAGAGAGGAAAAGGAAGTGAAGAAGGAATGACACGAATAGAGAGCATTGAAGAGAAGACGGAGGTACTGAAGAGATTGTTAAGAAGAGGTGGAGTAAAGACGTACAGAAAAGGAGGACGGAGAGTGCTGGATGTGATTAAGAAAGCGAAGAGTACAAGGGAGGACATATGTGAAGAAGATGAAGTTGTAGTGTAAAAAGTGGGGTGTAAGGATTGTGATATGAAATACACTGTGGAAACAAGAAAAAAAACTTAAGGAAAGAATAAAACAACATAGGGATGAGTGAGGCTTAAGAGGAATAACGCTATTTACAAACATGTTAAAGAAATGGGCCATGAGATAGATTGGTAAGATGTCCAAGGACTGGAAAAGAAGAATAGGACAATAATAAGAAAATGGAAGGAAGTACAATGGATAACGAAAGAAAGAAGTGAGAAATTAATGAACTGGACAAGTGGACTCTTGATACATGAACTATGGGATAAAATGTTGGAACAAATCGAAGGAAAGGATGATGATTAGATTTATTTCTTTGTAATTTACTTCTATATATTTATTTATATTTAATATTGCTATAGCTATAATCAGTTATTTCTGTATTATTTTATATTGTTATATGTATAATAGGGTGGAGTGAAAAGAGGCCAAAAAAATCTTTTTTCGAAATTCGATTTTGGATAGGGGGCAAAAGTTGCATCATATCGTAGTACTTCACCATGCAAAATTTCAATTCTTTAAAATAATTTTTAGCCGGGGCGCAATGGGCCTTAAGTTTGATAGGTTTTATAAATGAGTGAAAAGAGCCTAAATTTTTATTTTTTTAAATTCGAATTCGGATATAGGGGAAAAGTTGCATCATATTGTAGTACTTTACCACCGGAAATTTCAATTCTCTAAAACATTCTTTAGCAGGAGTGCAATGGGCCTTAAGTTTGATAGGTTTTGTAAATAAATACACGTTTATTGTTCATTGTATAATTATTAGGCAGCTCTTCGCTTGAAGGAGACTATAATTTGAAGATATTATGATTTCTTGTCGTGTCCAGGTAGATTTCTAAAGCTATCGAAGTTCACATTCTATGTTGCAGGCTACATCAACCCAGAACTCACCACATGGAGGTGGCTACCGTCGAGTTCCATCCCACTTACCCACCAGTATTAGATTGAATGTTTCATAAAATTCATTCACGTCTTCAAGCAAAATACTGCGACTTTATCTGAAAAGTAGTCATATATTTTCTTGTCAAATTTGGAACGAATAAAGAAATCTCTTTTGGCTCACATACTGACGAAGAACCTTCATTAAGTATTTTCACTAATCTTTCCACTGCTTGCGTATAACATGGAAACTCAGGCATATCAGATCCCAGCCCCCGCCAAGTGAACTTTGTGGTGGACAAACACCGTGTGCGTGGATTTTCTCGGGGTTCTCCCGTTTCCTCCCACTTTCTTCATTCCACCATTTCATTCATTACTCATCACCGTCTCCTTTAGCCTAACCGGCATAACCGTGGGACGTAAAACTCACAGATTTCATTTCATTTTCATTTCAGGCATATCAATATTTGTACTTTCTCAAGAACAAATTCTCGCAATTTGTCATCTGTGATATGAGTCAGTACAGGCGGTTTTGTTGTTCCACCCATTTTAGTTTATCATTTCTGTGTAATTACTAGCCTCGAAGTTTAACACTCGCACTTGGAAGGAAGGAGCTTCACGTTTACATTGTTTTCTGGATTGGAGGATTTTATCGATTGCAAGGATTCGCGTAGCTGATCTGAAGCTAGTCACCAATCATAGCAATAAGAATATTTTCAGAAATCGCATAGAATGCATTTCTGGAAATTACTTTATTGACAAAAGTCTTGTATGGTTGTTGCAAACATCTCGAAAGTCTTATGGTCAAGAACAAATGTTTAGCTTCGTATTTGGCAAGAGGTTTCAGCTTTATGCTGAACCACACTGGTACATATACTTTACCTACGAATTTAACGAGAGTTTAGAGCTCCTCTGAAGAATTTGGCATTGATATATATAGACGCGAAAGTCTACAAGCCATTGCTAACCAGCGAGTATGCGCAAGTTTCCTACGTTTCTTATCTGCTAGGTTTTTATCACAGCCTCCTCTTACGACAGATCGACATATTTCATACAAATATCTTTGATCATAACTGAGATAACGCACGTTTAGGTATGTAGGGAGTTCTGAAGAAATCTTTCCGAAGCTGCACATTGGATTCACAATTCACCAATGATCTACCAATAGGACCAGACAAAGTACCAGTAGTCACATCATCAATTTCTTTCAGTAAATGATGAAGTAGTAGTTCAATGATGTGCAATAAACGTGTGCATCACTGTAAGGGTCTCTCTAAATGGTTTTCGAGCACTCTAATCATCATCCTTTTGACCAACATTAGTATTAGTATCATCGCAGCTGATAGCTACCATATCTCATAGGTCCTCATTATTTTCTTGTAATTCCCGGCAGATGGAACTAGCAGTATTCTTTGCTAATGCTGAAACGGTCAAAGAAGCATGGCTGAGAAATTTATTACCCGGTTCTTCAAGGACACAATAATGATCTTTCCTCTTCATATCTCTATGACTTCCGGAGCCGGACATTACGAGTGTTTGGTCTTTCTTCCCATCAAAATAGATGGTACAAGGTTTCTCTTTATTAACCTTACACTTTTACGATTTTTCGCAATCTCTCTTTGTATTTTACTTCTATCAATAATGTTTTGCAGCTGCTCTGGCCTTACAATATTAAAATCTTCCAAAACTTCAGTAGAAATAGCTGCAATTTTTCTTCCAATCAAGTCGATTTTCTCCTTCACTTTTGCTAATGTTGGCAGGAATTTTCTCATTCTATGCATCTAATCTGTGATTGCTTTCTTGTCTTTAAAGGATACTTCCAACTAAAATCAGGATCTCCTCCAGCTTCAGTGTGTTCTTTAGTGCCTTCGTTTTTTGTTTCCAAAGATGACAAGGAGTCTAAAGATTAAATAATGTAACTGGTACTGTTTTGGTTGAAAGTTTGACCGCTAGTTGCTTTCTGGCTTTCCTTTCTTCTCTTTTCTTTGTCCAAGTAACATCAATACCACCGATTGCCATTTTTCTACTTATCCTTTGGTCTGATAAAATACTCTCTCCGATTCAAGCATTTTGAGTGTCCTGTGCAACGACACACCGTGAAATCTAAACACTTGCAAGCTGCTATATCAAATGATTTATTGCCCTGCTTCTTCAATTCTTGTACTTTATTTCTTCTTTCATGCTCCCTCTTACTACCAATTTTAAAAATATTTTCAGTTTCCTGTGGTAACTGTTGATCACTATTGATACACAGCCGAGCGAAACAACAGGAATTGAAACACGTTACCAAATGTCTTCCACCTTTTCTGTTACCTTCGTGGAAACCAAATTCTCTGCTGGTTCTTTACTTCCGCCCCCTTCAGCTGCTGACGCGTAAATAAATAACATGCCATAACGTCTTCGTAAGTTGCAAGCGTTCTCCAGTCGCGACCTTTGGCACTACGAAACATCTCTTGTGCTCTTGACATATTCTACCTAGTTGATTTTGCCATCTTTCTTCTTTATAACACAAAACAAAAACACCAGATCTAAGGCTGTAATACAGTGGTAGATAATAAAGCCATCAGTAACTACAAAAGCGCAAAACTAATCAAATCACTAACGTAGCAACACGGCCGCTAACCAGACACGTACCCCTAGCACAGGTACAACACACTAATAACAATCGTCAAGCTGCCAAACAGTTGCACAATACTTTAGCACCTGCACGAGTGCGCGCCCTCATTTCGTTCTGTACCCTCTTATCTCCACCCATCAAACTATTATACTAGTGACTTAGTACTGCCAACAAGTTCATTATACCAGAAAAAGACTGTCACTAAATAGCAAAAAAACTTCTTTATGGCAAACTAGCAAATTGCTTATAGTTGATCACTTTTCATCTAATTATTCCCAGATTTCAGGGCCATTGCGCCCCGGCTAAAAATAATTTTAGTGAATTAAAAGTTATTATTGTTATCCACTGATACAGGATGCATCTTTTGCACCCTATCTACACTAAAACTTACAGTCTGCTTTCAGCGAAGATCTGCCAAATAGTTACATAGTAAATGCAAATTGATTTACAAAATCGCAAACTTAAGGCCCCTTGCGCCCTGGCTAAAAATTATTTCAGAGAGCTGAAATTTTCTATGGTAAAGTACTATGATATGATGCAACTTTTGCCCCCTATCCAAATTCGCATTTCGAAAAAAAAAATTTTCGCTCCACCCTAATGTATAATCAATTTTATTTAGAATATTTTGTTACGTTTAAGATTATATCTGCTATGCATTAAGGGGGAACAAGAGAAAGGTATTTGATATCAACATCGAGGCAGGTGAACAGTTGGACAAATGTGAGCCTGAAAAGATAACACCAGGTGACTGGACAGATATTTGCCCGACAAAGATAAAGAAAAAGTGGACGGGTAACAGAGTCCAGGCAGGTGGCTGGTTGGACAACTGTCAACCCGAGAAGGAAAACATAGGTGACTTTGCAAACAAACAAGGGGCGTTAGGCCTTTTATCTTTGGGTATATATTTATGTGTTACTAAGATGTCTCTTTCATTGAGTGTGTGATGAAGACAGCGATAAGTTGTCGAAGCTATAACACTATATTTCAGTTTTAATAAATAAATGTATTAAACTCCAGTCAGAAAGTATTAGTTATTCGTATAATTTAACAATTGTGAACTTGGAAAGAAAAATAAAAAATAAAAGAACCCTTCATCTGGAAATCGCATGATTTCTTGTGACATAACCAAAATATATTAATCCGAAACATATTTAGCTACTTGTTTATTCATTGAAAAGTGACTAGCAATTTCTTTCTTCGGACTGTTGTGTGGAAAGTGTTGTAAACGTTTGGACTGCTTTGTATAATATGTTGTAAATAATTTATTTGAAATAGTTGAAAAGATGTTTTTTTGAATTACTTAACCATTACGAATGACTTAATTGCAGCTTCTGTACTTCCTTGAATACCCTTATTATTTTGAGTTAAAATTTAGTGCCTCTTTTTTATGTTTTTGATGCTTCTTATTAAAACAATCATTTGTTAGAATCTTATAAATATTTTTAAAGTTATCACTTGGAAAGGAACTGGACGTGGTGTTTGTACTCTAATAAGAATAGTTTATATATGTATATATCACTCCCTGGAAAATAGTTTTTCTTTTAGATCATTCCCAGGTAATATAAAGTCCGTTTTGGTGATTTCCTCTTGTGTAGGTAAGGAAATGAATTATTTATTTGGTATTTTCAACTTTTGTATGTTTGTTTAAATTTTCTCTAAATTAGTGCAATTCTGGCGACAAAGAGAGTTGCCTTTGAAAAAAGGTTAAAGTACGAACCATTTTGAATTGTAGTTTGTAAAGAGTTAAAATTGGAATGATGTATGGAAAAATATTTTTAATAAAATAAAATTAATGTATAATAAAATTGCACTATATATGAAGACAAGAAATGATGGTGATCAATAATTACGAATTGGATAGAATTACCCATTTTGTTTTTATATAAAGCCAGTTGAAAATGCTCCAAGAACATTGACAGAACGAACTTAAAAGGAATGGAGAGATGGAGCGTGAAGAATAACTGTAATTGGTCCAACATGTAAAAGTAAATCTTTTTATCTGCACCTTCTTCTGTTTGTCTCAAAAATTCGCAAAATATCGTCTCTCTATGACTTACGGCTCCAGAGATATGGCTTCTTAAATCTCCCGTAATTCGCCAAATTTTTTTGCAAATATCTGGGGAACGGTGGCAGCTGGCCAGTGACCACCGGTTACTATTTGGTACCAAAATGTTTACCATCCGCTTAGGTATTGACCAACACCAATATGATCTTACGGTTCCAGAGATATGGCTCCTTAAACTTCCCGAAATCGAAACTATTTTTTGGCCAATATCTCAAAAATGGTAAGCCATAGAGAGATAATACTTGAGTTAATCAATAATTAAAAGGATGGTAAACATTTTGGTACCGATATTAACTGGTAGTCACCGGCCAACTGACCAGTGGCCAAATTAATGGCCAGTTGGACAGTGGCCGTCAGTTACTATTTGGTACCGAAATATTCATCATCTTCTTAGGTATTGATCAACACCAATATCATCTCTCTATTGCTTACAGTTCCCGAGATATGGCTCCTTAAGTCTCCGGAAATCAGGCATTTTTTTGGCCAATATCTCGAGAATGGTAAGAGTGACGTGAAAAAATTCATCACTTTCTCAGGTACTTTTTGATGCTGTAATGAATGGAAGGTTCAAAATTGAAAAAAAAAAAATTGCAATAACAGACAGACAGACACACAGACATAAAGAATTCAGTAACGAACTTTTTAAATTCGTTGAAAAGAAGCAATCACGTTTTAAATACAAATATAGCATTGAATCATTTTAAGGAAATATGAATCTTAATATTGTAGATTTTAACTATGGTGTCATTGTTGAATAAATAATTTCTATAGTTACAGAATCTAATATATTAATTATTGTGTTTCCTAACGTCAAATTATTATTAATGAAATTTTACTGTTATACTTGATTTACCTTTCAAGAAAATTAACTAGCATACACAAATTTTGATTTTTATGTGTGCGTCGTTCTATGTAAGTATATTTTATAATAGTTTTATGCTCGATCATGCGATTTCCAAAGTTTTATGTAAGTATCTTAAATATTTATCATGATTTTCATTTGCTTCGTTCATGTATTATTAATCACATTATTTATTTACTTTTTTTTTTTTTTTTTTTTTTACAAATAACAAGGTAGTGCATAAGTGTATTTATATAAATAATCCATGTTTGGTATATATTAGATTATAAACCGTGTTTCTTATCAACATCAGCTTTATAGTATAATTAGAATATATATATATACATTTTTAGTTGCAGTTCAAAACTCATTCTATAATTAATAAAATTAAAGATTCGGAAGTGAGAACATAGAAGACAATTTACATTCAATCGTGATAACAACTGTCTACGTCAGATTTTCTGTTAAGTTTGTAAAAAAGATCAGTGAAGTATCAATTAAAATAACTTTTCTTACTTAGATTTGACCATCTTTACAAATCAAAACATTTAGCGAGAACCTTCGCTGTGACAGCCAAATATATTTTTGATTCATTTATTTCAGGATGAACTTTACCGACAAGAATGTAGTCCGGATAATCCTTTACGTTGTGACGTGGGAGATGTTTCAGGGCGACTGGGTACTATTGATATTGGTAGTCACCGACAAGTATTTACGGATATAAATTTCCCGTTGGGTGAGTTGTAGAATTTAAAGTATCTAAAATCCATAACTAATTTTGTAAGACGATTACATTATTATTATTATTTTATTTTCTGATGTGCAGTTCAGAAATTTTAATTGTATATTAAATCAATGCTAGTATCTATTAATTGATTTTGTGAATAACTTTGGTAGCAATGACTATTATTTTTTTCTTTGTATTTGTTTGCTTGAGATAATGGTTAGAGATGGGTTGCTTGGAATTTAGCGTCCCTTTTCAGCACCGGAGCTATATGGGACTTGGACATAGAGTTTAAGGCAGAATAACCACCATAATGCGTTCTAATTTCAAGGCTGTCCCACCGAGGATTGAACCCGGGAGCCCATGCACCTCCGCTAACCACTAGACCAACGGAAAAGGCGATTGAAGGTTAGCAGCACCATTCATCTGATGATGTTGCTAAGTAATGACAGTCAATTTTCCCTTGTCGATATTTGCACTGTGGGATTTTTCAGTGTTTTTAATTTATCAATAAGTTTAAAAGTAACAAGGGCATTTTAAGATAAATTATTCACCCCGTATATATATATCGTAAGTTTTGTGACATATTCATTGTAAGAATGAATGTAATGAAATTTTTACTGAAGGAAATCGAACTTACTTGAAAAGGATTTAATAATGTAAAGATAACTTCTAAATCATTGACGATTTCATAACCTCTTCAAATTACATACGGGAGAGAGATGCTTGTTAAAAGAGTTTCGTTATATCTTAGGTTTTACAGCCCTGTACTAGAATTAAAGTCGAGATAAGTAACACATCAAAAGCAAGTACGTACAATTCGAGAGGTCCACAAAAGAGTTAAGGAACAGCCTTTAATTTTTAAGGTAGGGAGGAAGTTACATGATTTTTTAAAATATTATTTAAACCAATTATAAATAAGACTTTTGAGTGAAGATAGTAAGAGGGCAGAGGAGAGGGCATATTAGGTTTCTACAGCACAGAAACCCCGTTTTCGAAGATATTTCGGCTTTTCCTCCATCGAGAAATCTGAAGAGTGAAATGATGTCTTTTAAGAGCTATCCTTTAAATTTTAGAAACGGGTCCTAACAACAATAATTATACTATTTCTTTTTAGAAATGATGGGAAGTCGTTCATTAAGAACAATAGCATACTATTATTAGTGGTGACAATTATATACTGACTTTGAGATTACAATTTGTTTTAGAATTAAGGGGTTCCAAAGAAGACCCACCCATCAAATTTTTCGACAGAGGAAGTGGAAAAATTCTTGGAGATGTATTTTTTCTTCTTCCTCCAGAGCGGCAAGTACTTTTTCTAAAAATAAATAAATAAATAAAAATTGTAATATGCTTAGCCGTTGAATTTAACC
This sequence comes from Thermobia domestica, assembly GCF_964235325.1. Classification (NCBI taxonomy): domain Eukaryota; kingdom Metazoa; phylum Arthropoda; class Insecta; order Zygentoma; family Lepismatidae; genus Thermobia; species Thermobia domestica. The sequence goes on along the minus strand of NC_137465.1, from coordinate 170,307,887 downwards.
GAACTTCTTTATTCGAAGCGAGGACGTTACTCATATTCATCTACTCTGAGAGAAATGTTGATGATAGACTCTCCGGTGGTCAAGTGGTTTGTGCGCATGCCTTTGGTGCAGAAAGTCCTGGGTTTGATTCCTAGTTAGAGAACATTTGAGCGCTTTTCGAATTCAACCTTAAACTTTAAGTCCACATCTTATATAGGCTCGGTATTGAAATTGAATTCTAAGCTTCAACAAACAAACGAAAGTAAACGTTAGTTTTTCTCTGATAGCTTTCGTGTGACGTATTATCTACGTTACCTAATATCAAGTTGTCAAAAAAGTATCGAGCCTTGGAGGACCACTTTGTTCAATGACCTGCCATTTTTCCGGCAACACCATTATCCCAAAAGTGGTTTTCACAGTCTTCGTTTGAAGCTAACGTAACATCATTCAGGAATTTCTGTACAGACCAAAAGAAATGATAGCCTAACAGTACCAGGTCGGGGCTATACGTTGGGTGCATTAAAGCTCCCAGTCAAGTTCTTTTAGTTTCTGCGGGCCGTTAAATATACGATATTGCGTTGTCGACGTGAGATACAACACCTTATCTGTTGACCGACTCCGGTCATTTCTTTTGATTTCTTACGTGCACTCTCGGTAATTGTCGACAGCAAAAGTTTTGAATTTCTTGTTCTGCTCGACGTGGCACCCAAACGCCGAGCTTTTTTTGTATCCAGAATTCTCAACTGGGTTAGCACTGTTTTGTGATAAGTGATCATTGGTGATATCATGACTGGTTACAAGCCGGTCTTACTTGACTTTTTCAGAATATCATTCACTTTTACTGTAACTGGTCTCCTATTTCGAGGAGCATCTTGGATTCGAAATTTCCAGAATGAAAGGGACTGAAACATCGGGTCTAGGTCAAAACCCCCACACTCAAGAAATGTCAAAACGCCCACACGATCGGTCATAACTCCCACACAAATGGACAAATCCCCCAAACGCACGAACGGTCAAAACCCCCACACTCAAGAAATGTCAAAACGCCCACACGATCGGTCATAACCCCCACACAAATGGACAAATCCCCCAAACGCACGAACGGTCAAAACCCCCACAGCCAAAACCCCCGCACTCAAGAAATGTCAAAACGTCCACACGATCGGTCAAAACTCCCACACAAATGGACAAAACCCCACACATAGCAACGGTCACAATCTCCACATAAATGGACAAAACCCCCACACAAATGGACAAAACCCCCACACAATCGGACAAATCCTCCACACTCTGAAAATATCGTGATTGCACGTCTTTGTTGCGGCTCTTTACGACGCCCACTTTAGTGTTTCTGTCATTACAAAACAGTGCAAGAAGAATAGTTGCAACATCGGTTTAAGTGGAATAAAAAATGTTATTAAAAAGTACAAGGGCAAGACATACAACCAGGATCATTTCAGAGTGTGGGAGATTTGGCCGATTGTGTGGGAGTTTTGTCCATTTGTGTGGGGGTTTTGTCCATTTATGTGGGGATTGTGACCGTTGCTATGTGTGGATGTTTTGTCCATTTGTGTGGGAGTTATGACCGTTGGAGGTTATGACCGATTACCAGTGTGGGGGGTTTGGCTGTGGGGGTTATGACCGTTCGTGTATTTGGGAGATTTGTCCGTTTGTGTGGGGGTTATGACCGATCGTGTGGGCGTTTTGACATTTCTTGAGTGTGGGGGTTTTGGCTGTGGGGGTTATGACCGTTCGTGTGTTTGGGAGATTTGTCCATTTGTGTGGGGGTTATGACCGTTTGTGTGGGCGTTTTGACATTTGTTGAGTGTGGGTGTTTTGGCTGTGGGGGTTTTGACCGGTTCCCGAAACATCTTGTGCTTTTGCTTTTAATAGCGTATCTTGTTCATAAACAAACAAACAAACAAACAAACAAAAAAGACGGGCTTGCGCAGTATTTATGTCTTTATCGAAACAAAATGGTAAAATAATGCTAGCGCAATTTTGCGGAAAGTTCAGTCATCGTCACAACACAATATCTTACGATTGATCTTAAGCATTCCAACTTTTTTTTTTTTTTTTTTTTTTTAACATTTGCTAGCTTGAACTGTCAGTTGTCAAATGACGTTAGGTCTGACTCACTGCGACTCATATACCCTGAGATTTGGGACACTAACACCAAGTAGTGCGCAAAAATCTCAATATTTTCCGATTACCTACTATATTGTGTTAAAATGCATCTGTAGTAATATAGAAACATGCAACGTCGAATCGAAATACTTAATAAAACAGATAAAATTTTTAGTTTGATGCCTCATGTTTATGCTTTATTTATTAAACTAACGTGTTTCCCTGTTCGAGAAAAATTGTAGCTTTTTTTTTCTTTATCTGTACAGTATTGTATTTACAACATAGCTAATCAACCGTTTCTTCTTTACCTCCTTATGTTTCATATTAACGTTTAATAACAGGGTTGTTCAACATATTTTTGTTCTCAAAAGCAATTAGAGATTTTTTTCTTATATAATTTGGTAAAGTCCGTCGAAAACAAAAGACTGCATATCACTTTTTTTTCTTTTTCTAAGTTTATATTAAATTTATTAAGTCCTACCACGTGTCAAGTTTGATCCAGTTGGGATGAGTGTGCTGGAATTCGTGCGATATAGAGTGGTCTTGTGATTATTTTTGAATAAGAAGGGAGAGGAGATCAAATGAAGAAAGAATGTTTAAAAAGAACAGATATCCAAGTTGGTTTACCTCTGAAGTTATTAATATTTTAAAAGAAAAAGAATATTATAGAAGGCATAAAAATGAATCGGACTATAACTATGACAAATATGTTAATTTACGTAGACAATCAAAAAGTAAAATATCTCAAGCTTACAAATCATACATAATGCAAGTTGAGGATACAATAAAAGGCAATGCTCAATCGTTCTGGAATTTTACTAAACGTAAAAAGAGAAATTATAATACAATCAATTGTATGTATTATAATAATCAACAGTTGAATACTAGTAATTCTATTGTAGATGGTTTTGCACGATATTTTAGAAGTGTATATCCCGTTCACTCTGCTACATATGATTTCCCTCAAGCAGGTAAATTGGATGTTTCTCACCCGTTATTAATTGATGCAATTACAGATAACGAAATTTTAATCTCGATAAATAAGTTAAAATCCTCGAAATCAAGTGGTCCTGATATGATTCCAATTTATATTTTTAAGGGGTGTGCTGATGTATTAATAACACCTCTTGCTCACATATTTAATCTTATTTTAAGAACATCCACTTTTCCGGTACTTTGGAAGACTAGTAAGGTATGTCCAATACCTAAAAAAGGTAATCCAGGTAAAATAGAGAATTATAGGTCGATATCTTTGATTTCAGGCCTAGCTAAAATATTTGAACAGATATTATATACAAAAATTTTCAACCATGTAAAACCATATATTTCGATTTATCAGCATGGATTCTATGCAGGACGGTCTACCACTACGAATTTATTTACATTTATTCAAGACATTTTCGACTATCTTAATAACAAATCTACAGTTGATGCTATATACACAGACTTTGCAAAGGCTTTTGATAGACTCGATCACGATATACTGCTAATGAAATTATCAAATATGGGTTTTTCTGACAAATTGTTGATGTTACTATGCTCTTATTTACAAGGTAGGAAGCAGTACGTAACTTTCAATCAAACTAACTCAATAGTATATGACATAACCTCAGGTATACCCCAAGGCTCTAATCTGGGCCCATTATTGTTTTTGTTATTTATAAACGATTTACCTACTGTCATTAGATATTCAAAATGTCTATTATATGCAGATGATATGAAAATATATAAGGATATAAGAGATAGTAATGATATATCACAACTGCAAGCAGATTTGGATAACTGTTATGCATGGAGTATTAAAAATAAGTTACCATTTAATATCAATAAATGTGTATCAATTTCGTTTTCGAGAAAGGTCTCTAATTACGATCATGACTATAAAATTAACAATATTATTATACAAAAAGTGTATGAAGTAAATGATTTAAGTATACTTGTAAATAGTAAATTATGTTTCAAACAACATATTGACAATATCGTAAACGATGCATTTACATCTCTTGGTTTTTTAATACGAAATACAAGGGAGTTTAAACAGATTAAAGCTTATACAACCTTATTTAACAGTATGGTTCGTAGTAAAATTGAATATGTTTCTATTATATGGTCGCCTTACTACAAGTGCTATGAAAAGAAAATTGAACGTATTCAGAAGAAATTTTTGAGATATTTGTATTATCAAATTTATAAGCTAAATTCCATCAGAGAAAACATATCTTATAAGGAATTATTAAATACATTTAACTATTCTATGTTATCTGTAAGACGGGAGATTTCCCTGTTACTTTTTTTGTTCAAGTTAGTAAATGGTACTGTAGATAATCCGGAATTATTGAGTAAATTACATTTTAATGTAAAAAATACCTATCTTCGTAACAGGGTGCCATTCCATCTTACAAGAGCTAAAACCGAAGCATACTTGAATTCACCACTAATGAGAATGTGTAAAACTTACAATAATTTATCGGCAACCAATATTGAGTTAGATTTTTCATAATCTTTTTCATCTTATATAAAAGCAATCTATTGTAATATAAGCACCGTGTGAGTAAATACTAAGCCTTGTTGTGAAAATATTTAAGTTGAATATTATATTTTCAAATTATCTTGTACGCTATGGAGTTACATTATCAGTGTTTTTTTAACTGTTATATATCTGTTCTCTTTTCTCTTTTTTTCCCTCTTTATATTATACTCACTGATGTTTTATTAATATGTAAGCCTATTGTAATTGGGATTTATTTCCTGTAATAGGTACAAATAAAATAAAATAATAGTAAAATGAACGACAAAAAGATAAATGAAAGTAAATTATGATAAGAGAATTGGCAATTAGAATGCTGATAAAATGATAAGAGATAGAAATCATCTGAAAACTTGTGAGATAATCTTAAGTTGCATGGGATCAAACTTGTGCTCTATTGCATGATAGGTGAGCGTACAATGATTGTCCAATGAGATGCAACTTCTATTTATCTAATATTAGAAATAGATGTTTACTAGATGTAACAAATATCACGTATTCGTTTTACCAGTAAATAGGTATATGTTCCTTGTAAATATTAATTAGCACTTGTTTTTCTTTCCTTTCTATATAAAAAGAAACTGAACGAAAATGGTTTCATTCGTATGTTTTTATTTGCAGAAGGAGATATTTCAGCAGTTGGAAAGTCTATTGTGATCTTCAACAAAGACAGAGGAGGCGAACGATACGCCTGTGCCAACATTGAACCTGATAAAGATATTATTAAATATGCTAATATACGTAAACCGCCTCGTTTCGTTGTGTAAGTATGCTCCATTTCTTAGATTGAACTGAAAAGAATAATGATACGTGTTATTTGGACGACTAGTATTCACATAAGTATTCAGTTCAGTGCAGATTATATTATATAATCATCCATGTTGTACATAATAGTTACAAAAATATACAAATTGTACGTTAAAAAAACAGTTCATCTACTAACAATGCAAACACAAGAATAAACACCAAATTACAATTTTTGATACGCATGAGCCAAGGAAGAAACAAATAATACATAAAGAATAAACTCTTACCTTGCCGCGAACTCTCCATCCATATGCAATATGAGCTAGAAAAAACATCACTGTAATTCCACTCAAATTAATGTTTCTTGTCCTGTAAATAGAAAACAGCCCCTGAATATTCCAGGAAGCACTCTCATTGCTAATTAAATTCAACTGAAAATGTGAATCTCATTATTTCCATGAACTAAACTCTTATTCATGAGATGTTACAAGATCATACAAGTCCACTTTGAACAGATTATATACAAAATGGTGGCTAATTCCTGGAGTGTTACCCAAACAAAATTTTGTACCTAAAATTCCTAGCTCTAATTATTAGTTTATACTCTTTCTTTTAGATCTCAATTTGTGAATGAAGTTCGAGAAGTTATGGGACTTCCTGAATGGATGCTCACTGTGGACAGCCGAAAAACAAGAGAGTTACATGGAGGAACATGTATTCAGTTCTTGTTGCATTTTAAAGGTACTTAAACGTTATTAACAATAATAATACTAACTCTGAAAGCTGTTGGGCTTATGAGTCTTTTCATCAGTTTCTCAGCTGTTATTTTTTAATGTTGAGAAACAATGCAAAAACAAGGATTTTGGTGAAATAATTGAAATTTTAGCATCTTATGTTTTATTTGTTGTTGGACAAAGTACAAAAGAATAAACAAATGACAAAAGGAAAATATGTTTTAAATAGCATACTTACAGGAATAGAAATTCTACACAAGAAATGCATGCTCGAAATTAAATTGTCTCCATATACATACACACATGCAACATATAATTTCTGAAAGAAAGAAAGATAAAGAAAAGACATTACCTTTCAAGAAATCTTGTTTAAATTTTAATGAACATTAAAGTTTTTGTTTTCTAGCATCGTTATTATTAATAAACTCAAAAGTACTCACTTTTGCTCTTTTAAAATTTGTTTAAAAATGTATTATGCGTCGAATTATAATCGTTATTTTAATCTTCGACTCACGTAATAAGAACCTGATACTCTGATGATGTAATTCTAAATCTTACCTTGTACATCGTACTGTTCCTCTTCAGAATTTTACTTCTATATATATTTTGGCCCTTTCTGGCTCACGGGCTCGTGGCGCCATACATTACTACCAAACCATTTGTCGTTGTCTTGTCCTGTAAGAAATATCTCCAAGTATTCTGAACACGCACATTTTTCAATTAGACACAAAAAAAAATTGCAATCAATTTCTAAGAACTTGCATATGATTTCTTTAAAATATGGCTGATATACATTCTGTCTCTCTCCTCAAACTATAATCTTTATGTATTGTGTTAGTTTATAATCTTATGTGCATTAATCACTTTTCACTTATTTTAAGAACAAATTTGTGGAAACCTTGTCCTGTACATAGAATATCCTCTAATGATCTACTCTTATTATATTCTTCTTGTTGAATTTTGCTGATGATATTAAGGATAAGAATGTACGACCGTCGTTGCTATATTAATAATCACGTTAAAAATACAGAAGTTGTTCCATTTTTAAAAATTATAGTCTTGAATTATTTTTTAAAATTATCTAAGTAAGAATTGTATATTTTGCTATAGAAATAAGATAACCAACAATCAGGCAACAATATATATTAAGATATTTAAATATTGTTTCTTATTCACTGGTGTGAAAAGAAAACCATTTTAAACAAATGCGTGGGCTTCCTCGTAGCTATAACGGTTAGCGTACGTGCCTTTGGCGTGGGAGAGTCGGGTTCGTTCCCCGGAGGGAGCTCATGTGGTTCGGATCTCAGGTTGAGCTGTAGGCCCACGTCTCACATAACCTCACTGTTAAAAAAGACGCTAAAATCAAATTAAACATTTTTTAAAACACATGCCTAATTTGCTCAGTATTGTAAAGGGATATGTTGTCTAATTAAGTTTCATTTTAATATTTTTCCCCTTCGGTTTCAAAGATAAAATTTAAGAATTGCAACCATGATGTATGCTCTTTGAAATCAAAATGTATGAAACCTCATATTAAAATGTTTTGGGTTTTTTAAATAACTAATTTCAGTTTTTTTTTCTCCTCACTATTAAAATAGGTCCAATAGCAAACCAATTGGAACAGGATTTCAGCAGGTTACTGAACACAGGAAAACTTGCCCAACCTAGTCTTTTCATACCAGGAGCTTTACCTGACAGGAAACGACGTACAAGCTTATCATATCGACAATGCGGAACAAGAGATCCTTCTCAGAAACGTACGTATACTTTTCTTTAAAAAATATTTCTTGTCCTTTAGTATAATTTCCATCATAGAGAGTAGTTGTTGCTTCCGAGTCTTCAGTCTGCTGTACTCTAGAGACTAGAATCGTGCTTAATTAAAATGCCTAATTTGTTTACATTTAACAATTTTGTTTTATTTATTTTGAGTTTGCCCATTAACTACCCCGAAATACATACTATATTTTTTGTGCAGTTATTCAAGAACTTCGTTATACACAGTCATCCTACAGGTAGTGACATCTATTAGTGTCAAGTAAGCAAGTGATAGTACATGTAGCGACATCTGTTAGCATGAAACAGACGTTTGTCGTTTATTATGAAGGTTTTAATTATGCCCCTTGTCTTTCTACAAATCTCTTAAGCAAGGCTGCATAACATTTCAGGATAGTGTGATGCACAGCCTTTTATAATTAGGATAATATTTAAATAAATATTAACAAAATTCGATGTATCAGTTGCATTAGTTTATTAATTTTTCAAGCTGTCCGTGATATTTATTTGATTTTGTCTTAATATCTTGTAATTGCATAAACAAAACAGTAATATGAGTTGTGCTTACACACAGCACGACAATTAGTCTAAGTTTGTGAAAAATGAATAACAACTAGAATCAACTTAGTTCGGTTTAATCCAAGTAGGGCCCTTTTTTGTATACTTACTGTGTAGTTTTGCACGAGCAAGTAAATCAGGAAATGACTGCTGAAAGTCCTGGACCATAATAGTGTTCAAAGTTCTGGTCACTGCATTCTGGACGGTGGGTACATCATCCGAAAGGTAACCCGTTAGTTGTGTTTTTAATTTGGGGATAAGAAATCAATCACAGGATAGGACTGCCAGACGTTCGTATCGTATATTTTAAAAATTGACAATATATCCTTATATTTTATTTAGACTCGGAAATTAGTTTAACTAATTACTATTTCCCTACCACTGCACCGATTACACGCTTACTAAGAAAGGAAGTGGGAGTTTTATACTCGTTCACTTTGAAGATACGTGAAAATTTACAAAACAGACTGTGAATTCTGTAAGAGAACCACAGCGGTCTGAGATGGGTTTACAAATGGTGCATTGCGAGAAGAATAAGTCTCGTAGTAAAACTGGAAATGACGAATTCCATTTCAATCGTCCAGGCAAACTACAATTGGTTCACATCATAGTCTCAGATTTCATTTATTTATTTTTTTTTATATATGGGATCTACATGCAATATTATTAGACCCATATTTTTTTTCTTTTTGCTGAAAAAAATTTTCCTTCGATATACAGCCTTCCAAAATGGCTGCCCGCCTCTCGGATTGCTCGAAAAACTGAAAAACATGTCAAATTAAAAGTTTTGTTGTAGAGAAGCGAATGTACTTAGTAACATAATCGCAATAGCAGGAAGAGTATAAAGTTGTGTTTCGGTGGAGGCCCAAAATTCGTCTATTGGTCCAATAGGAATCGCGCAATTCACTCGCAATGTTGTCAACTGTGATGAAATTTTTGCTAACTTCAAACATTTTTTTTTCTGTCTTCACGAGCAATATCAACCATCTGCTTCTAGCATCGAAATCTACTCCATAATGTCTCTTGAAAATGTAAAGGACTTACGTTTCCGATTATTACATCCCACGGTATAGCATGATGAAAAGCTGAAAATTTCATTAAGACGCCATGTTTGGACGCCTTTTTCTCAAAAACCCCACCTTTTAAAAATCTGAATTTTTTTTACATGTATTGGAGAAGTACCTAAGTATTTAATATCCGTTAACCGTTCATGCGGCTGCAGCCCCTAACATTCGCAATTAATTATTGAAATTTCGATTGTTGTACTTGCAATGTAAATATTTCCTATGGATACTTAGGTGCTATACACAAGGCGATTTGAAAGTGAGTATGAAAATTTTGAGAGATGAATCCTGACATCAAATCCAGTAGAAAAGTTCCTATAAACATGAGTCGAATTCCACTTCGTTTTCGAGTTACAGGGTTTCCAACTCGGGACCCAAAATCGGTTCGCGACAATGGAAAATAAAATATAAATTTCGTGTTAAATCAGAACTGTGTTAAAGCTTTGATAAAGTTCAGAAAGTTGATTTGTATCAATATGATGATTTTTACGTGCTTTGCAATTCGGTTGGCAGTGTTGCCAACTTGGTAGAACTTTTATTTGTTTCCAAATGCCACTACGTGGAATTTTTTGATATTTGGTATTCATTAATGATTGCAAACCACATGAAGCACAATTTTCCCAACATCACCACAGTTTTCGAAAACTTACATGTATTTCATTAAAAGGTTTATCTCGTGCGTTATTGATAGTTTGCAACATTAAGTGTGAATTTCACTTGATGTTTGCCATCATTAGTAAAACCAAAATGTCGAATAAAAACTACGTCTGTGTAAGTTGTAATAATAATAATAATAATAATAATAATAATAATAATATAATATTAAAAGAAGAAGAAATTTTTTTTTTATTATTGTAAAACCTCTCATAACTCCACGCATCAAGTTCGAACTTGTTCAAGAAGTTCTGCTGCAACCACGAAACAGTTTATTACGAGATGTATTACGACATACGAAACATCGTCCTAGTGTTTTCTGGAACCATGAAAATTATTTTCACTGGTAACATGACATTGTAGTGCACTAGTTACAGGGTTTGTGTAAATAACAATGTGAAAGTCCTATTACAGTAAGGACCGTATTAAATGTGGTGATGATTCTAAAAGGCATAAGATAATTGTGTACAGAAAGAATTCTTGACAAACATTTTATCTTGCGGTAAAATATATGTATTGCGCACAGCGAGTCTGCCAAAACGTAGTATTAGGAGAGGATGATTATTTGTGTAAAGGGTGCTTTGAATATTTACCGTGAACAACGTGAATATGTGTGAGATATTGGTGACCACGAAAGAAGATATAAATATGAAATTATGTACCAACAAGATAAAGAATTTTTTCCTCTGAATGTAGATTTGGAAACCATTAACCAGACAGTTAACATGCTAAACATGAATGTGTCCCCATTAAAACGGCCGTTATCGGTGAAACCTAGACTACGGCGAAGGATTCACCTCTCAACATTTTTCATACTGCCTTTCAAATCTCCTTGTGTACAGGACACAAATAATCATCCTCCCCTAATAGTACGTTTGGGCTGACACGCTGTACGCAATCCATATATTTTACCGCAAGATAATTTTTTGTCTAGAATTCTTTCTGTGCACAATCCTCTTACGGCTTTTAGCATAATCAACACATTAAATACGGTCCTTACTGTAATAGGACTTCCCCATTGATTGTTTCCAGAGAACACTAGGACGATGTTCACGACACCGAATCACACAAACTATCAATAAAGCACGAGATAAAACCTTTTAATGAAATACATGTAAGTTTTCGAAAACTGTGGGGATGTGGGGAAAATTGTGCTTCATGTGATGTCTGCAATCATTAATTAATACCAAATATCAAAAAATTCCACGTAGTGGCATTTGGAAACAAATATAAGTTCTACCAAGTTGGCAACACTGCCAACCGAATTCCAAAGCACGTAAAAATCATCATATTGATACAAATCAACTTTCTGAACTTTATCAAAGCTTTAACACATAGTTTCTGATTTAACGCGAAATATATATTTTATTTTCCATTGTCCCGAACCGATTTTGGGTCCCGAGTTGGAAACCCTGTAACTCGAAAACGAAGCGGAATTCGACTCATGTTTATAGGAACTTTTCTACTGGATTTGATGTCAGGATTCATCTCTCAAAATTTTCATACTCCCTTTCAAATCGCCTTGTGTATAGGATCTAAGTGCCCATAGGAAATATTTACATTGCAAGTACAAAAATCGAAATTTCAATAATTAACTGCGAACGTTAGGGGCTGCAGCCGCATGAACGGTTTACGGATATTATATACTTAGGTACTTCTCCAATACATGTAGAAAATTCAGATTTTTAAAAGGTGGGTTTTTTGAGAAAAAGGCGTCCAAACATGGCGTCTTAATGAAATTTTCAGCTTTTCATCATGCTATACCGTGGGATGTAATAATCGGAAACGTAAGTCCTTTACATTTTCAAGAGACATTATGGAGTAGATTTCGATGCTAGAAGTAGATGGTTGATATTGCTCGTGAGGACAGAAAAAAACGTTTGAAGTTAGCAAAAATTTCATCACAGTTGGCAACATTGCGAGTAAATTGCGCCATTCCTATTGGACCAATAGACAAATTTTGGGCCTCCACCGAAACATACAACTTCATACTCTTCCTACTATTGCGATTATGTTACTAAGTACACTCGTTTCTCTACAATAAAATGTTTAATTGACATGTTTTTCAGTTTTTCGAGCAATCCGAGAGGAGGGTGGCCATTTTGGAAGGCTGTATATCGAAGAATTTTTTTTTTTTCAGCAAAAAGAAAAAATATGGGTTTAATAATTTTGTATATAGTTTCTTAATTTTAAAAAATAAGCAAAATCTGAGACAGTCGTGTGGAGCACCATGGACGATTTGAAATGGAATTACTCAAATACGTTATTTTTATTCCCGAACAAAAAGCCTTGCCTTGAAAACTCAATCACAGATATAGACGTGAGACCATGTAGCTCACGTGAATGTTCCATTGCTTAACACATTTAAAAGCATAATATTAATGGTTTGGTTAATACGTAATAAAGTAATGAAGTTGGTTAATACGTAAATACGTTAACATCATTTAAGTTTACGGAAAAGAAAGAAAAAGAAAAACGATTTCAGTGTGATGTGTGTTTAAATAACATATACAGATTAGTCTAGCGTTTTATTTTTCAGAATACAATTTTATGACAGTAAAATTTTAATTTCAGTTTTAATCTTATGTATAGATCTACTGTAGTAGTTAGTTTTCCTTTAATTAAATTATTTAAACAATTAATCGAAAATGTCCGTATTTTGTTTCCAGAAATTTTGCAGGTAGACGGGTATTTCGACTATGTGGGATGAGGTAATATGAAAACATTCTTTTGACCAAAAACTTACGAACAATTAATGCCTTTTATCTTTAAATTCTCATAAGTTATCTTTAAGTTATTATTTTGCGAGCAGTCTCCTTGTTCATTCCCAAGATTTCTTATATTACCATGTGATTTACATTTCGGACATTCAAAATGATATTCGGAACTTTGCCAATTATTTCGGCTATTCGGACAGATCTGCTTAGACCTGGATGCTCGTTAAATTTCACAGACTCCCTTCCAGCACTGAACTTCTTGTGGCATTCAACACGGCTAAAAGAAAGGCAATTATCACCATAAATGTTTTTCAACATATCAGATGTGTTCATGTAAGTTTTTCCCTAAGGCAAAGAACTTGATATTCACTCTTTGTTTTGTTGTGCCATATTATTCACCGGAGAGCAATGGTAGGCGGAGAGGGCGATGCAGGTTGTCAAACATTTTATCACCGCCATCAAGTCGGTAGTGTAAAGAGATATAGTCCCAAAAGCATAAAATATAGATAACAATGATTGGAAGAGAATAGCATGACTCGATGAATCATATTTCTCCTTTTATCCAAGAACAGAGCGGGTTTATGCAAAGCAGACGCCGAAAGAATCTTATGCCCCAGACAGTCTACTTTGTATCCTCGTCGCCAAAAGTGCCTTTACATCGCTGTGACGGGTATGTGATCGCGCAGTACTGCAAGGAAGGGATGGTTGCATAAGAAATTGTGATTAATTTTGAAAAGTTTTTATTTTGACTAGGGAATTAACATAGGTGAAGGGAGAAAAGATACAGATTTGAAGCATCAGTGCACTGTTATTGAGGCATCAGTGCACGAAAAGATTCGTATTCTCAGTTTTTCTATTTATTGTTTTATATGTTAAGTTAAACACCACAATATGTATCACTGATATCGCAGATCGTATTATTTTTAAAATCGTGTTTGTAACATATTGTCAAAACATTCATCTCCAGACATGATGTAGAGAGAAGAGAAAGAGATACGACATCTGTAATATATGTATATGTGAATCACTAAGTAACTGTAGAAATTAGTTAAAGGACACATAAGAGAGCGAAAAGCAGGTCTAGAAGTCTGAACTTTTTAAAAACGTCCTAGATAGGTGAAAATATAGTTAAAAATTGCGAAAGGTATCATGTAATTTACCTTTCTTTTCTAGTACACTTTTTCTTTCACATCCAAACATCTCTATTCAGAATTACGAGATAAAGGTGAGGAGAGAAACATTTCCATTTCAAGAATTATATCAGGAAAAAATCTTTTGACTTAGACTAGTTTCGAACTCGCAACCCTTGATTCCATAGCTCAGCGCTATACCGATTGAGCTAACAACTTCTGCAGGAAAAGCCTGATTTCTACAACTACCGGTTGCTGAATGGTGTGTATTAACCAAGTTAGCCGAGATAATTGCTTCACATAGCTATTGCAATAATAATAATAATAATAATAATAATACAAAGCAGAAGAACAGAATTTAAAAAGTCGCATATATTAAAAGTTTGACGTGCAGAGTAAGTCCTAATATGAGATTTTATTAATTATATATAATCAATGTAAGCGTGGTTTATTCGTGCATGCTACTCAAACTGCGCAACTCACTACCGTAGTCCCATAAGTGTTGTACGCGCATGGTACCGTAGCCTTGCGTCCTCCAACCGTGAAGAATGTTTCGGTTTGAACCTATGCGTGTCCTAAGAGAAAGGAGGAGATTCAAAGAAAGAAAAGTGGTTTAGAAATTATGCAAACGTAGAATATTTCACGAGGTGAGGTGATATAGAGTTCAGCGTGTCTTTCAGCTACTACTCTATACAAGACGTGCATCTACGACTTAACGTGAAACCCGAACCACACGACTCCTGACGAGAATCGAAACCCGTATCATTTCTAATTCTATTATGGGAGACACAGGAACATGTAAAAATAATCGAAAATGAACTATATTAATGTTAAATCCATAGCTTTTGAGTACCAAATTTCTCAAAATTAAATCCCTACGTTAAGCGGGTTTGCATATCCAGGCTCTTAACTATGAAAACATTTACGATCACTCTAACCCCAATCATTTCACAGATTCAACCTGTTGTATATAAGTTATTAGGACGTAAAATTGAACATAATTTATACGAAAAAGACTTTTATGCATTGCAAGACCTGTAACTGCCAAATATTCACCACAAACTTATAGTCGTATCGACATAAACAAAAAGAAGTGTGAAGCAGGAAACTACTTTACCCAAAAGTCAAAAGAGACGCACTGAAGACATAGGAACGGGTCGAGAGGTTTGGGTCATTTTTCTTTCAATTACAAGTTTATGTGTTCAAACCGTGAAGTGTGTATTTGTTTTTTTTTTTTTTTTCTTTTTTTAAAAGTGTGTTCCTATTTTCATGAGAGAACTGAGAACATTTCTTTAAATAAATCTTTGGCAACTACTTTTCTCTCAAATTCCATTAGAAGGGAACATTATATGAATTCAAATCTAAAATCCACAGCTGAGAACAAAATATTATGTTCAATATTTCATTATTATCCTTTGATTTGTAATGAAAAACTAACTATAAGCATTGACGATTTCAGAAGATTCTCCCCCGGTAATGGTCAATATATGAATGAGAGAAAACTGATAAAACATTATTCGTCCACTTTGAGCATGATCGAAGATAACTTATGGCCACGAAGGGGGAAATTTATGTCGACAGAGTCTCAAATTCTCCCACAGGTCATGCCCTGAAATCATCACTGTTAGAAAGGTTTCCTTAACAAATAGAATATTACATTTATTTCTCGTTCTACGTTTTGAAATGGAAAAATCATAATTTTAAAGTGAATTATAATACGATAAACATAAAGATTTATAGAACTAATGAAGTAAATATTCTTGTGTAAATTATCGATTTCTAATCAGATTAAAACTCGAATATTCGTTTGCATCGCACTTTAAAGTAAATCCTCTCTCTATATAATTCCTACTGGAAAGTATGTTTAACTCCAATTACTTAATCAATATTTTTAATAATATATTTTTATTGTAATACTTTTACTATTCAATGTTGTATACACTACATTTCCCAAAGCAAAACCTCGCAAATGTATAGTGGACTAGTGAATATTATCAAATAAATTATCATTTTGTTTACTTAAATACTGCATCGCCTCATTTGAAACTTCGTACTTTAAATAATAATAATAATAATAATAATAATAATAATAATAATAATAATAATAATAATAATAATAATAATAATAATAATAATAATAATAATAATAAAATCATAGCCATACCTTTATCAGAATTTCAGGCTTAGTCAATAAATGAATACAACGTGGTCTCTATTCGAAGTTCTATTTAATCGAAACCGATAGGAATACAGAGAGAAACTTCGAGAACAAGTAAAAGAAAAATGTTACTTTGGTGGGATTAGAAGTAACTTTTACAGTGCCCGAGAATTATCCTGGCAGTGACGTAGACTTCGCTCTTGTTCAAATGCTATCCCACTGGTTAAAGCAGACGCTTCGTTCAATTTAACGTCCAATCCCAGGAAAGAGAAAATGCGCGAACAGAAATACCAACTTAAAAGCACGCTCCGTTCTCTACAACAGGAAAGCGAAAGGAAATGAACCGAAATGGGAGATTCGTTTTTGATAAATATACTTCTCATCTTTGTATAACGATAACTGGAGTTCGAGGAGACATAAATGCTACATTTTTTGCTATTATATTTATATAATTTTCATGAAGAACATGGTTATTTTATATTTGAATTTTATATTATAAGTATGTAGAAAATAATTTTAAATGATAGCCATTTATGTTTATTCTGTTCTAATAATACTCAGATTTCAACATGCTACAAACTTTCGTTCTATTGAAGATAGACAGAAACATGCTGTGTACGAAATGAGAAGGGGGAGTCCAAAGTTTATTTTAAAGAAACTCCCATGTCTTTACCTATCACGGTTCTTGAGTTAGAGGATGATATATATGAATGTGTTTCCTGGGCGGAAACAGAGCGTGGGGGTTAGTGAGTGTAGCTTCGAAAAGTATAACATTTACCAATAGGACATAAGAACAGCATTCCAGGAAAAACACACAAACAAATTAAAAAACAAAAGCGAAATGAAATGAACTGAAAAGCGCGTGTTTTCTTTGTGTAGGGCTGTACAGTCTATGCTGACTGGTGAAAGTTGTCAATCCTTTGTTTTATTCTCGTTCTCGAAATTTAGTGTATAAGAATGGGTGATAGTACCTTAAAGAAAGACAAGCCGTTGCATTGTGATGCAGGAGACATTGTTTTTAATGTTTACAACTTTTCTTGCAGCAAACAATAATAAATCTGACAGTGTTCATGAAACCTCTCGAGCAACATGTGTCAGTGAGAGATCCGTGTGGCGAATTGTGAAAGAGAAGGAGTAAAGTCTGGACAACCCGTCGTAACACCCTGTAAAGCAAGGCCAAATATACAGAAAAGACAAATAAATTTAGATTCTTTCGATGAAGTAGTAGTTCGTAGAACAATTCACAATCTCTATGCTGAAGACATTGTCGCCACCTTAAATAAATTAGTGTGCGAACTTAAGAAAAGCATTGACTTCAAAGGTTTTGAGTGGGCATTACAACAAATACTGCGCATGTTGGGATTTAGGTTTTTTAAAAAAAATCTATTGGAAATAGAAAACTGCTTTTTAAAAGGAAAGATATTGTTGTTTGACGACATAAATATAGGATCTAATCTTATTTTTTCTTTCTTTGTCGTAACAATGCACATATATATGCTAGCATTATTCAAATACATTGTTATCTAAATTCTCTCTAGTTCGCTACCAGCATTATTTTAAACTGTAGTTACGACGTGGCGTGCGAAGCGTACCATTTAAGCACTATTTGTGAATAGCGTAAGTTGGTAGCCTTGCAACTGAGAGCGTTGACGTCACTGCCAAGATAGTTCTCGCCGACTGTAGTTCTTTACAATTTACAAACAAATGCCTTAGACAGTTTTTTCTTTTCTTTAAGTTAACTTATTCACCGAACGTATCTGAGTAACTTGTCTCTATTTTCTACTCGGTTATATATGTTTTACAATCATTTCCGTTAATCTTGAACGACAGGAACACGAATACAAAAACATCTAAGAGAATTAAAATTCCAAACTCCCCCACCGGGAATCGAACCCGGGACCCTATACAACTAAGGCACACGTGCTAGCCACTAGACCAGCGGGGAAAGCAAGTGAAATGCATTTTGTAGTATCTGAAGTTTACACCTATTTCATCCTGCTGTAATAATGTTTACCGTAGGTTCTCTTACGTATTCGTCTGTAAATATTATATAAATTATCAGAATTATTCATGATCTTTCATGGAAATTCACTGGTGCATGCGCAGTAGAAACAGAAGAATGCAGTTTACTGATATTAGTCAGAATGCAAATATCTAACAGGCTATCAGAATTCCTTATTGGAAAGTAGTGGTTCCCAACCTGGGGACGCGCAGCTTCCTCCTGAGTAAGCATGAAGTGGGAGTAAGGGGGCGAAAGCTACTGGCAGAAATGAATTGTGAAATAAATTATTATTATTATTATTATTATTATTATTATTATTATTATTATTATTATTATTATTATTATTATTATTATTATTATTATTATTCATACCACTAAATCAATTTCTTCACTGCTTTTTCGTCGCAGCCCAAAACCCAACCGATCTGAATGAGAGTTTGTTCCACTTTTACTCGACTATAATTTCTCCTTGCAGACTAACAGATAGTTCTCTACAGCCTTTAGAGCTAGGCATTTTGACAACTTGTAGAAATTTGCATTGCGATTCGTATTAGCAATGACAGTAAAGTGGATCTTTCTGTTTCTTCTGTGCATAATCAACATCATTATATCAGAAGTATTCCGCCATTACCAGCGGTCACTTACCGTAGCTGAGAAGCTGCCATGCTCCACAATCTTCTGTTAACCTCTCCATCTTCACATACGATTTTTCTGTTTTGATATCGCCAATAGCCTAATTATGTTTCTATATAGTCTAATTCGTCCCCTCCA
This sequence comes from Thermobia domestica, assembly GCF_964235325.1. Lineage (NCBI taxonomy): Eukaryota > Metazoa > Arthropoda > Insecta > Zygentoma > Lepismatidae > Thermobia > Thermobia domestica. The sequence continues at coordinate 170,288,946 of NC_137465.1, read as the reverse complement.
TCTCCAGCACATCCCTCATGATACAGTTCCTTCCTAACCAATATTCCAACCAGTTTCTCTTCCTCTTCTTAATAATATTTTTTTCCTTCCATTTCCAACCATCTCATTCGTTTTCCTCTCGACCCAGCTATTTCTCTCCATTCTTCTCCACGCACATATTTCGAAAGCCTCCAATTGTTTCTCATCATTTCTGCGTAATGTCCATATTTCTGTCCTATAAACACAGTAAAATACAGTACACGAAGCATTTTATGAGTCTTTTCTTTTCAACTCTAAGGCCCCACAAAATAGTATTTTCTTCATCCTAAAGGCTTCTTTCACCATTTCTATCCTTGCTTTTATTTCACGTTCGCATGTCATATCACTAATAATACTATTCAGACATCAAAAACTAGTCACCTGTTTTTTTCCCCGCTCCTACTTCTATATTTGACACCGATCGCTTCGTTTCTATCACTATGGATTTTGTCTTTCTAACATTTATTTTCATTCCATATTCTTCAGAAGCCTTCCTCAAGTTTTCTACATCTTATTAATTTTCTTTGTAGATTCTGCAACAACTATCATATCAACCCCAAACCGTATACACCTCATCATTCTATCTCCTACCGAAATTCCATCTTCATTATGAAAACTCATTTTTTGCTATCTCTTCTACATAGCTATTAAATAATGTTGGCGAAATATATAATATCTGTTGAACTCACCTTTCAATTACACTGCCTGTCTACTGTGCATGCGCCAGTGAATTTCCATGGAAGACCATGAATAATTCTGATAATTTATATAATATTTACGGACAAATACGTAAGATAACCTATATGAATAACATATATCATTCCTCAAAGTAACGAATACGGTAAACATTATTACAGCAGGATGAAATAGGTGTAAACTTCAGATACTACAAAATGCATTTCACTAGGATTCCCCGCTGGTCTAGTGGCTAGCAAGTGTGCGTTAGGTGTATGGGGTCCCGGGTTCGATTCCCGGTGGGGGATTTTGGAATTTTAATTTTCTTAGATGTTTTTGTATTCGTGTTCCTGTCGTTCAAGATTAACAGAAATGATTATAAAACGTATATAACCGACCAGAAAATCGAGACAAGTTATCAGATACATTCGGTGAATCAGTTAACTTAAAAAAAAGAAACAAAGTGATTAAGGCATTTGTCTGTAAATTGAAAGGAACTCTTAAAGGTTAGATCCAGTCCCACCAAGGTAATATTTTTCTTTTATCTGTTCTCGAAGTTTCTCTCTGTATTTCTAGCGGTTTCGATTAAATAGAACTTCGAATAGAGACCACGTTGAATTCATTTATTGACTAAGCCTGAAATTCTGATAAAGGTATGGTTATGATTTTATTATTATTATTATTATTATTATTATTATTATTATTATTATTATTATTATTATTATTATTATTATTATTATTATTTAAAGTACGAAGTTTCAAATGAGGCGATGCAGTATTTACGTAAACAAAATGATAATTTATTTGATAATATTCACTAGTCCACTATACATTTGCGAGGTTTTGCTTTGGGAAATGTAGTGTATACAACATTGAATAGTAAAAGTATTACAATAAAAATATATTATTAAAAATATTGATTAAGTAATTGGAGTTAAACATACTTTCCAGTAAGAATTATATAAAGAGAGGATTTACTTTAAAGTGCGATGCAAACGAATATTCGAGTTTTAATCTGATTAGAAATCGATAACTTACACAAGAATATTTATTTCATTAGTTCTATAAATCTTTATGTTTATCGTATTATAATTCACTTTAAAATTATGATTTTTCCATTTCAAAACGTAGAACGAGAAATAAATGTAATATTCTATTTGTTAAGGAAACCTTTCTAACAGTGATGATTTCAGGGCATGACCTGTGGGAGAATTTGAGACTCTGTCGACATAAATTTCCCCCTTCGTGGCCATAAGTTATCTTCGATCATGCTCAAAGTGGACGAATAATGTTTTATCAGTTTTCTCTCATTCATATATTGACCATTACCGGGGGAGAATCTTCTGAAATCGTCAATGCTTATAGTTAGTTTTTCATTACAAATCAAAGGATAATAATGAAATATTGAACATAATATTTTGTTCTCAGCTGTGGATTTTAGATTTGAATTCATATAATGTTCCCTTCTAATGGAATTTGAGAGAAAAGTAGTTGCCAAAGATTTATTTAAAGAAATGTTCTCAGTTCTCTCATGAAAATAGGAACACACTTTTAAAAAAAGAAGAAAAAAAAAAAAAACAAATACACACTTCACGGTTTGAACACATAAACTTGTAATTGAAAGAAGAATGACCCAAACCTCTCGACCCGTTCCTATGTCTTCAGTGCGTCTCTTTTGACTTTTGGGTAAAGTAGTTTCCTGCTTCACACTTCTTTTTGTTTATGTCGATACGACTATAAGTTTGTGGTGAATATTTGGCAGTTACAGGTCTTGCAATGCATAAAAGTCTTTTTCGTATAAATTATGTTCAATTTTACGTCCTAATAACTTATATACAACAGGTTGAATCTGTGAAATGATTGGGGTTAGAGTGATCGTAAATGTTTTCATAGTTAGGAGCCTGGATATGCAAACCCGCTTAATGTAGGGATTTAATTTTGAGAAATTTGGTACTCAAAAGCTATGGATTTAACATTAATATAGTTCATTTTCGATTATTTTTACATGTTCCTGTGTCTCCCATAATAGAATTAGAAATGATACGGGTTTCGATTCTCGTCAGGAGTCGTGTGGTTCGGGTTTCACGTTAAGTCGTAGATGCACGTCTTGTATAGAGTAGTAGCTGAAAGACACGCTGAACTCTATATCACCTCACCTCGTGAGATATTCTACGTTTGCATAATTTCTAAACCACTTTTCTTTCTTTGAATCTCCTCCTTCCTCTTAGGACACGCATAGGTTCAAACCGAAACATTCTTCACGGTTGGAGGACGCAAGGCTACGGTACCATGCGCGTACAACACTTATGGGACTACGGTAGTGAGTTGCGCAGTTTGAGTAGCATGCACGAATAAACCACGCTTACATTGATTATATATAATTAATAAAATCTCATATTAGGACTTACTCTGCACGTCAAACTTTTAATATATGCGACTTTTTAAATTCTGTTCTTCTGCTTTGTATTATTATTATTATTATTATTATTATTATTATTATTATTATTATTATTATTATTATTATTATTATTATTATTATTATTATTATTATTGCAATAGCTATGTGAAGCAATTATCTCGGCTAACTTGGTTAATACACACCATTCAGCAACCGGTAGTTGTAGAAATCAGGCTTTTCCTGCAGAAGTTGTTAGCTCAATCGGTATAGCGCTGAGCTATGGATTCAAGGGTTGCGCGTTCGAAACTAGTCTAAGTCAAAAGATTTTTTTCCTGATATAATTCTTGAAATGGAAATGTTTCTCTCTTCACCTTTATCTCGTAATTCTGAATAGAGATGTTTGGATGTGAAAGAAAAAGTATACTAGAAAAGAAAGGAAAATTACATGATACCTTTCGCAATTTTTAACTATATTTTCACCTATCTAGGACGTTTTTAAAAAGTTCAGACTTCTAGACCTGCTTTTCGCTCTCTTATGTGTCCTTTAACTAATTTCTACAGTTACTTAGTGAATCACATATACATATATTACAGATGTCGTATCTCTTTCTCTTCTCTCTACATCATGTCTGGAGATGAATGTTTTGACAATAGGTTACAAACACGATTTTAAAAATAATACGATCTGCGATATCAGTGATACATATTGTGGTGTTTAACTTAACATATAAAACAATAAATAGAAAAACTGAGAATACGAATCTTTTCGTGCACTGATGCCTCAATAACAGTGCACTGATGCTTCAAATCTGTATCTTTTCTCCCTTCACCTATGTTAATTCCCTAGTCAAAATAAAAACTCTTCAAAATTAATCACAATTTCTTATGCAACCATCCCTTTCTTGCAGTACTGCGCGATCACATACTCGTCACAGCGATGTAAAGGCACTTTTGGCGACGAGGATACCATTAAATATGGCGGCGGCTCTGCTGGTGTGTGTTGCATCTATTATAACTCTCAAAGACGGATTACTGCAAGTGTTTATAAGTAACTAGTCATATTTTGGGGTGCAAAGGTTTGTTCCCTAACGCAAACTTTCAGAATGACAGTGCACATAGCCAGACATGTTCAGGTATGGTTTGGGGCGTTATACTTCCGCTGCCCGTCTCAGTATTCCAATGTGAACGTTATTGAACGTCCGTGGTAAGTTTTAGAGAGTAAATCCAGTGCAGATTTCCCACTTCCTCATCGCTGACATATTTGAGTCCTGCACTGGATCAAGAGTAATTTATTATTTCTCTTGAAACGAGTTGCAATACAAGTTGTTCTAGGAACTAAAGTTGATTTAGTGGTCCCGCGTAGCGTAGTCGCTAATGCTCTCGTCTTCGATACGAGCGGTCCCGGGTTCCCGATGGGGGCACTCGGTCAAAAAAGTGTAAAAAGCTTTTTCAGGCCAGCCATCCTGAAAGAGGTTTTCTGGTTTTCCTCATTCACTCCAGGCAAATGCCGGGATAGTACCTAACATATAAGTCCCGGGTCGCTTTCTTCCTTCCCTTTTCCCGGATAGTGTGCTCGACGACGGACGTCATCCCTCATACGTAACGGTTTAAATGGTCCTAGATACCGAAAGACCAGAAATCTAAATCCTAAATCCTAAAGTTGATTCAAAGGCATATTAATGAGGTAAGCTGCATTTTATTACGAGCTTGTCAGTATTTTGTTAACTGTATTTTTTGGTCAAAGATCATTGCATTATTTTTACAAACGTATTCTTTTTTTCTATTTCTAGGTTCACGCTTTGGCTCCTCGACGGGATACAAAATAATGTCTGCATTCTTTGTTGTGTATCTTTCACTTACTGTACATCAACTTGTGATCTAAGAATCCAATCAAAGTACGATAATGAAGATGGTTCTTTCCGCTACAAAAATGTAATTTTCAAGCGTATTTTATCAAGCGGTCCCTTTAGGCTTCATATCAACACTTTTACCGTCAACAGTGGGCGATTTTCTACAAAATGTGTATCAAAAGTGAGCCAAATTTTAGAAGTAGTTACAATCTATGCTAGATGCAGATACTAGGGCATCATAATCAAAATCTCGATCTTCAAAACCAGCTATAGAATCATCCAATGAGAAGATTGAAACCGAATTCAGTAGAACCGTTTTGGTACAGACAGGAGCAATCTGTGCGAAAAAAAAAAAAAATAAATAAATAAATAAAATAAAATACTTCTAACTTTTGATATTGGTGTAAAGTATGGGAGTGTCTGTTTCAAAGACTGCGTTCTGCTTGGAGTGTTGCTACTCAAAGAGTTGAAGGCATTTTGTTTGGATCAAAATATCCATTATATTTCAATAACAGTTTTCTTGTAAGCCTTATAAATGGAGAACTACACTTTGTGTAGCCAAACCTAAAATATCACTTAACTCAGTATGGTGTGCTTATTCTGTAGAAAATACGAAAATTCGATGTAGGGACCGTTCAAAAATTTTGTGGCCCCTGATCCAAAAACTAATGATTGGCCGAGATCGCAATCTTTTGATCCATTTTTTTGATCACTACCAAAATTCTTGTTTTATAAATTACTTCGAAGTTATGTGATTTCCATGCGCGCCTTCGACGCAGTAGATGCGGCTTAGATTTCCAGTGGAAGCTCTTGTGATTCGTATTCCATGTTAAGCTGAAGGTCCATGTTTCATATAGCGTCTGAGGCAATACGAACGTTAAAATTTAAATTAGCAACAACAATAACATTTTGTTTTACATCATTTTTAGCAGCGAGCCTACGTAACACGGAATCAACAGTTTTAACAAAATTAAATCCGAACCACTTGCACATTAAATGTGCTCCCAGGGTGATCAAGTTGGTTATAATAAGAGAAATAACTATTAATTATTCAATTTTCGTTAAGTTTTTCCTTTGAACCTGCTGAACATTACGCGGGATTGTAGGATTGCATCACATTATGTGAAGATATTTGACGCAATGTATGTCGATATTGTAATTAAGGATTTGTATCTCTTTAGTATGTTTCCGTATTTCTGGTCAATGACGAGCATGTTACTAACCCATTTGATTAGTATTTTATGTTCTTGTATGTATAAATGTGCATTATTTCGAGGGCAATTTTCGAAGCAGTTGAATGCGACATATCCAGTTGTTTTACCACTGTTGCAACACCAGCTTTCAGCTGCAGCACCAGTTTCCCCTTCTGTTTTTGTTGTATCACTCAAGGATGTTAGAAAATAGAGGATCTGCCCATACAACAAAATCGTGAAGCCATACGTCACAGCTTCGCCACACCTACTCTGCCCACTCCGCGCCACTAAAATCGCAATGTTTCGAGCCAACAATCATGACGGAAACGAGACTAGCCAATCAAACGTGCCGGATCAGACGATGCTTTTTTTTTTTTTTCTTCATTGAGTTCATATGTTAAAGATATGTATGGGCAGATCCTCTATTTTATAACATCCTTGGTATCACTAAAGTTCCAGTTTTATTTTATTTTTTAAACCATATTTTCGAGGCTTGCAGGCAGTAGCAGATAGAAAGGGGACACTGTGTCTTTCAGAACTTTGCTGCGGTTCACAGGAGCAGAGAAAATTATCCTGCAGACTTTTTATTATTATTATTATTTTCTGCACGTATGGTGTTATCCGATCACGACATAACCTCGTTTTCAATATTCTTGAATTGTAGTAGCACAATTATTCGATAATACAATTCTGTCAAAGAACTCTTTTCAGGGATACAGTTAAATCAAATCTTGAGAGCACGTCCTACGGGGGCGGCCTGTAACCTGCAAGAGACAAATAACGCAAATATAAGTGAATGATTATGGAAGTGTAGAGTGATTGAGAATTGGGAGGTAACAGGAAAGCCTCGTGAAAACTCACAGACGTGATGTTGTCCACCACAAGCTCATACAATGTGAGATATAACCCAAAAACCTGTCACATTAGAGATAAGCGCTCAACTATTTTGCCATCATGTTCTAGTTATATATACAGTTAGTCATATTTCTTAGCGTAATTGATAACACTCCTTATGGTTGACTACCAGTGGTAAAGCTATGACCGCCCTGATGGAGTACAGCTTGCAGCGCCACATTTTTCTCAGACAGCTATGAGGAACAATTTGTTTTCTTCGCACAGATAATTTCTACATGTTCCAAGGTAACCATTAGTCAGATATAATTACAATATGCCAGTGGTTAATTCTACAGCTGCTTTTAAAGAACACAAATTCAATTACGATAACCTAGTATGTGCTTCGCATCCATACTTTTAAAGATAATATAACTTTATGGATATATGACAAGAGTACAACATGTGACAGAATCGATAGATATGACAAATATGAGAAAATGAGAGAAACCTTGAAATATGGGAAATGACAAATTCTATTAACATCTCATATATAATATGTTAAAACTTGATGCAAATACTTACTAAAAATCCTAAATTTACTACAGAAAGGTTAAAACAAATCATCATTCAAAAGATTTCCCAAATTTGGATCCAATATATCGGTAATAATGTTTGTCAGTATATAAACTAGATTATTATGTAATAAATATGTTATATGATTGAAGAGAAACTATAACATTTTATACGAAATGTCTTTCGGCGAGCTGTCATAAGTAGAAAAAGTAGCCGAATATCATATTTTATTAAGTAACCCAAATCTCTGTTCAGTTGATTGTTTGTTGTTGTGGAAGAAACTAATTACTCCGAGCAATATAGATATGTATTCTTTATTATCAACTTCTTTTACAGAGTTACCTCCAGAATATAAGTGTATACTTTATGCTACGTATTGTATGTATTTAATTCCTGTAATATATATATTCCACATTATTTTTCATACAGTAGTGCCGCGTTATATATCATACTGTAATGTAGGCATAATAAATCTGTGATACGCGTTTGTAAGTGTGTGAGTAGATGGGTAACAGGTACGATTTCCGGTATATTATTTCTTATTAGTACCAGAAATAACAAAGTTATTTTAAATTTGTAATATTATTATGCATTTTAAGATATGGATTGTGTGGAATTCCATTAGGATGGTCAATATCGAATGCTTAAGTATGAGAGAGTAATTTGTACTTATGTGTTTTGTTTTTACTATCTTTAAAATCATGTACTATTTGATTTAATTTTTAATTTCTTGTTAAATAATGCTGGTACCTGATATTTTGTCTGAATGTTAAAATACAACGAACTATAAATACATAGTTTTTATATTTTATAAAATTCAGAAAGACAAAGACTTTAAACTTAATTAATGTACACATTAGTTACTTTATATATGTATATATTTTATTAGGATAGATTTTATTTTCCATTGTACATTTGTAATAATGTTGCAAGGTACTTAAAGTATGATAATGTATATTTTAAGTGTTTATTAAACTATGATCCAAAAGACTCGAATTGTTTGAAAATGTATTGTGTGATGATTATGGTTGCCAAACGATGCATAATATGTGAAAAGATATGTAAATAATAAAAGAACTTCAAAATGATTTCTTCCTCTATTTTCAGTACTTTTGTATTGTATGTCCTAGTAACGTCAGAATACATATTGAGTATCATACCTATAGTAAAATCGTAAAGTGAAATGTGGAGTATGGAAGATTATACAAGAATCTAGTTAGAAAGCTGTGGGAAAGACATTTTTCAGTAAACCAAGAAAGTGAAAGGTTGACACAGAATATAATCCGATTTCTGACTGTTGTTTCTGTGGCCAGGAATTGTCAGGTTCTTCAGCCATAGGGCGAGTCTATTTCTATTTTATTTCATTTTTTAAAGGATTTTCGTGAGCTATTTTCCTATTGCCTCCGCTACGTCTCAATCGTAAATCGCGATTTTCGAACCTGTAAATATGACCCAACAAAATCTACACAGGTTACATAACGTATGCCTTGAAATTTTAATAACAAATCATCAATTTTGTGAACTTTCAACTGTTTTAATTTTACATGTTTATTTCAAGTAGTTACATTGACTCTAGTACGTAATTTTGAAGTGTTCTTTCTTTCTACACATAACAGTGGATGTGAACGTATAGATACACATTTTTCTATAATTCCACCTTCGAGCCATTTATTTATTTATTTAATGCTTTCCTAAATCTTAAAATTTTAAGGATTCTATCTTTTGACAATTGTTTCATCGGTATCTACTTCAAAGTTCACTCAAACCTATTACATTTATATAGTACATAACTAAAACCATGCATATGTTTCAATAACAAATCATAGTTGTTTTTGTTGATCGTTAGCGCCACAGATTTCTCCAATGTCATTTACAGAAGAAGAATGTTCAAATTTGGAATTGCCATTTTCTACTAGAAACTTTGGATTAATTTGGTTAACATGGATAATGTTAAACATTTCATAAGATTCTTTGATTTCATTATCTGTCATCTATTTATTTTCCATACAATTCATACGAAATTTTGTTACTTGTGCTTTATTGAGATTTAACTCTTTTAAAGATTCAGGATTGACTACCTGATTTTGATATTTACTATGTAAATGCTCATGTATTTTGTTTCTTTCATTTATCTTATTCAACCATTCCGTTACTCACTACTTTTTTGCCTAACATTTATTTTTATCACAGAACCATTTATTTCTAATGACTTACAACCAACCGTCTTAATGCTCACTTTCGGTAGACATATCTATATCACTAAGATTAGGGGCCGCGGTGGCTGTGGTAGAGCGTTCACCTCTGGTGCTTGGGGTCCTGGGTTCGATCCCAGCTCCCGCCAAGTGAACTTTGTGGTGGACAATCATCGTGTGCGTGGGTTTCCTCCCACTTTCTTCATTTCCACCATTTCATTCATTACTCATCATCATCGTCTCCTTTAGCCTAACCGGCATAACCGTGGGACGTAAAACTTAGAGATTTCATTTCATTTCATTACTAAGATTTTTAATTGTAACATTGTTTCCTAATTCGAATTCCTGATTTTACCTCTCTGTCGTGACAAAATGTTTACCTACTTACGACTTTCAGAAAAAATAGGATGCGTTTCTGTCACTCTATTATTATTTTTCTTCATAAATACCCTAACAATATTATGGTCGTCCTAATAAAACAATTTTCTCGACAAAGTGTATTTTTTGCATTCGCTAACATGAGAAATTCTCGGCCTAACAAGCAATAACAATTCGTTATTGACGATCACAAGCTTTACGTAGGTCCTATTTCTAAACAGAGAGTAACTTCGTTTTGCTGACTTTCATTCTTCTACCAGAATAATCACGTACAATATGGGATATGGTTTTTATGTGAGTGTGAGAAATATTTTTCCACAATTTAAAACTGATTAAACTTGCTGAAGCACCTGAATCACGTAAAGCAAAAACTTCATTAGATATTTTTACCTTTATTTCAGCAATGGCGTTCGGTGTTACAATTTTACTTTAATTTTTTATTTTCTTCTTCGTCATGTAACGAATTATCGCTCTTCCACTTCACTACATTTTAAAGTTTTTCTCAATGGTCACACAAACAATGGACAACTATTATTGAGTGCATTTACTTTAGTATCAATTTTACTACTAAGTTCCCTGTAGTGAGCAACCGCCATACAGGAAAAAAATAGTTCGGGTGCAGAAATCTCATGTGGATAGTTGGACCAATAGGAGTAGAATTTACCAGAATTGGTGTTTGGGGGCATAAAATTAACTTCATTGACATAATTGGAAACTTCGGCGGACTAACAGATATATGACATTTAGGAATATATATTCCAATTATTTGGTGTACGACAGTAAGGCCTATCATCTTTTGTGCAGTATTACTGATTGAAAGCTGATGAGTTCACGACTACAGTTACAAGAGTAATTAGTAGAATGTAAATTATCACTATAATTACTATTATTATCTCTGCACCTATTTCTCCTAAATATATTTTTGCGTTTTCTTTTATTATTACCGTACCATTTGGACTTTCATCTGATGGATTTGAAAAACATTACCATTTCCGTTATTTCTTAGTAGTTTCGAATTACCTTTAAAATGGTCATTTTTATATGATACAAGATTGATTTTCACAAATTTCTGGTTAAAACCCACCTCTAATGTCAGATCTCGGAATTAATTCTAATTTCTGAATTACTTGTAATACTGAGGATAAAGTTAAAGTAATGAGTTGACGTCTAAAATACGGTGGAATCAAATTTAATACCATACGAATTGCAAGATGTTCCTTAATGTCGGGATTAATTTTCTGTATCTTGTTACATCTATAAGAGATGAAGTCATGACGCAGTCAGTTTTGGGGTCATATTGCTCATTTTGCAAGTGCAACACTATTAAAGTTGTCAGCTTGTACTTGTTCGGTTTCGAATTCGGCTTTAAATTTGCTTTCAAACGTTTCGTATGCACTTATCAAAAGAACAACAACTGTTAGTGTAACCAAGTGTCTGCACGGAATATTCATGATTGAAGCGTGATCTTTAAAGTTCTTTAAAAATGAAGTTGGCATATGTCCGTTTTCATGTCCCGATTTTTTTTCAAAATAATCTAAATCTCTGAGAGTTACATAAACTTTTCTATCTACCTCAATCTTTTTCTGCTTACGATGAACGCAAAATAAACGGGATTTAGCGCCACACTTACGGCTACTTCATTCGATATCACTACCATTTGAAGCACAGCATACACTGACAGATCTGCTTCTATTTTGAACGGTATTGTTTTCCATTTTTTGTACTCTCACTTGAAAACTATTTGTTTTGTCAAATTATTTAACAGTTAAGATATCTTTGTTGTCTTCAAATTAAACTTCAGTTCATAAATATTTGTTTATGTTTCCATATTATTCCATATAAGCTGTTTAGAAATTCTAAGTATGTCATTGTGTTTATTATCCATGATAAAAGGGTACTAGATAATATAAAACTAGATAACGATATTGTAAAATCCTGATCATAGGTTGGCTATAAGCAATAGCAGAAGACACCTCAACCTATAAGCCATCACATGATCTTGAAGTATAGATACATTAACGATAGCAGCGTCAGCATCGAAGAAGGACGAAGAACCCCGAATATCCATAATAAAAATGGATGCACCAAACACCTAGAGGTCAGTCTGAGTGAGGTGGACCATTCCGCTCTTAAACCATTCTTGACTTTGAGGAACTCCCTCATCTTTCTCACCGACGCTATGGTTAGAAGAATCCTATTCCCACTGCTTGGGTCGGAATATAATATCAAAACTACCCACTCTTGTCGACTGCTTAGATCGAAGGAATAACGTATTCACGAATTTCAAAACCTGACTGGGTCTGGAGTTCTACACGAACGCTTTCCGCACTCCTGTCTTGCTCCTCGTGGTAGGAGAGAAACTTTTAAAAAGGGATATAACAATGTCACTGCTTTTATTATTGAAATAACTCACTTACGGCTCAAAAACACCGGATTTTGCTATTTGGTGTGGTGCCGGTATTTATGAAATTGATCTCTTATTATACCAATAGCATCAGATATTCTATCTTTGTAGGATTCAATCACAGACAAGATCACGAGAAACAGAAGTCTGTACAACTTTGTATTTCGAAACTCGACAAGTTGCCAAGTTAAACCAACTTTACCTAAAGCTGAAGAATGTTTTCAATAGTCCGCAATGAGCCTACACCTTGTAACAAGGAAATCCCTTAAAATTACTCTTCAAAGAATGCTGCTGATGGAGTCAACTCATCTTTAACTTACCTCTTCCAATACGAAGACTGAAAAAATCATTTCAAATATCCTCAACTTACCCACTTGTCATTCAGCCAATTTTATTATTGATTGTCGCAACTTACCTGGTCAATTCGGTTTTAATTTTACTTGTAATTTTTAAAACCTACAACAAATAATAACTTCCATGAGAACGTTTTTGAGACATGAAAAGAACATGTTATCTAATCACTTTTCGCGAACTCCTCCGTGGCTAAGCGGTTAGCGTACGCGCCTTTGGCGTGGGAGACCCGGGTTCGATTCCCGGCGGGAGCTCATGTGGTTCGGATTCCACGTTAATCAGTAGGTCCACGTCTCATATAGCCTCGCTGCTGAAAGGGACGCTAAACTAAAATCAACTCAACTCAACTCTAATCACTTTTCGGAATTTCACTTGCATTCATCATCTCCATGAACTGTGATAGGCCTATCCGTAACTGTGTTAATAGTAGTACCACTAGTGGCAATTGGATTTTTTTTTTTTTTTTTGCATAACCGTATAATGCAGAACTACTTAAGTGACACTTATATACAGGGTGTAACAGCTCGTTATGTTTACAACACTTGGGAGGTGATTCTAGACATGAAAACAAGGAAGTGTCTATGTAACACAAAGTTGAATATAGTATCCATCCGGAGTTGCGGGCATCCGAAACTGTGTAAAGAAATGAATGGCCACTTGGAATTGTGGCAAAACGACAAGTCATAGAACTGCGACGACAGGCAGCACACAAAGAAACAGTACGCAGAGAATAGAAAGATGCAGTAATCAGTTGTGTACACTGAGGGCGTAAGGGAGTTCCCAAAGGAAGAGAGGGCGTCATTTCAGACTTCGCTTGAGGGGGCAAGAGCACCACCGACGTAAGACTTTTTCATTTTGTACTAGTATATTAGTAGACAATCCATTAGAGTATATGTATAATTCAAACTCTTGGGGGAGGATTGCCTCTCCTACCCCTCCTAAATGATGCCCCTGGGATTCCCAGCAATTTTCTGAAGGATACATGAACCAAAATAGGCGAAATGTACGGCTTGGCTGCAATACGTGCGGTATGCTGTGATAGATGTATATAGCGTAAGCCGATTCAAGATGGCGGACGAAACATGATGTGCGGGGTTGCCCACACACATGCAGGAAGAAGTACATTCGTATATGCAGCATGTAATTAACCACATTCGCAGTGATGATATTACAAATATTGCACGCTATGGCATGTTGATAGCAATAGAAAGAATATTATTAGTTGGGTGAAAACATTTTCCCAGTCAGTACGCGGTGGACCATCGACATTTCTCTAAAAATTGGCAGCCTCGGATTAACAATCTCTGGTCCTACTTCCGTTTTGAAAATTATACTACCAGTGGCAGAGACGCGACAAAAAGCCAATGAAGCACAAAATTACTCCTCCTAAAATATGTTAAATATCCGTGATTGTTTACATTAAGGTCAGTCTAAAAAACATTAAGAAAAGTACCCCGGCTGGGCGGGAACCACCAACCTTATGATTACTAGGAGCGTGGTCTTCCGTCTTCGCCATGGTGACTATGAAGAAAATCTCGTTTGTAGAGGAATAAATCCTTAAGATCTCTTTAGTTTGGCCAATCAGTGATCCTTTAACCGTGTATATTCGACGATAACCGTTTGGGATCATATAAAATGCGTTAGCCATGTAATTTTATAACAAAATGACGCGAGTCTATTTACTTTATTTCATAGTTCTCCTATATTTACTTTCTAATGATCGGCGACAGCTGCCATCTCAATTTATACAATTGAAGATCGTTTTTTTTTTCAAAACTCGATAGAGCACAAAACATATTTTTACAAGAATTGCATTTTAGTTATTATTGTACATAACCTCTATCGAGTTCTGACAAAACGCTCATGATTTAGTATTCTATACCAGTGTTGGGCAAAATCAATTGAAATTAATTGCAATTGATCAATCAATTGAAAGTAATTGCTCTGAAAATCAATTGCAATTGATTTCAATTGCAATTGATTTCAATTTGTAATTGACAATTAATTTCAATTGCAATTGAATTCAATCATAAAATTTGCAATTGAATTTTCGTCAATTGTTAATTGTTAATTGGTCACCAGGCAATTGAAACTTTTAATTGTTAATTGTCAATTGCAAAGGGTGCAATTGAAACATTCAATTGTTAATTGCAATTGACAATTGAAACTTGTAATTGTTAATTGTAATTGTTGATTGCAATTGAAATCAGCAATTAAAACTGAAGATAAGAAGATGTATGTATATTGTATTGTCCACTTGTTACTGTTTTACATATTTCAAATAAGGTACTTATAAGAAATGCTGGATACCTACCATCCCTTTCTTCCCTGGGAAGAAAGCCGTGAAACTAAGTATTTTTTAAATATATTATGTTTATGGTTCTATCCCCCTCGAAAGAACTCTATATGCCCGTCATGCATACAATAGGAATGAGCACAAGCGAGTTCGAGGAGTTTTCTTTAAAACTCGACTCGAGACCTCGGCTCGAAAAATTTCCCCCAACTCGACTCGAGTTCGGATCGAGTTTTCAGTCGAGTCGAGCCAATTCGAGCTAAATCCTTTGTGTAGTTCCAAGTACTACTATCTTCAAGTATCCTACATAGACAATATAATTATCAATGATACTTCTACTACTACTATAACTAATTATTATTATAACACCGTGTACCTGTATAAACATGGAATATAGGCGGTTTACTAAACATGGAATATAGGCGGTCGGAATACTAAAAATTAGTTGACTGTCGATCTCGGTAGTCAAGAAATCTTCAGGAGGCAAGGACATCGGTCACGAGGTTCTTGGTTTGAGTTCAGGAGGAGCAAATATTCGGGCTCGAGCCAAAAGTGTTAGAAGTTATGGGACTCAAGCCAAACATGTTTAAAACTGCTCGACCCGGGTTTAGGGTTGTCAAAGACTCAAGCGGCTCGCTCACAGCTCATTCATTTTTCGAGCCGAACCGAGAAGTGAGCCGAGCCAACAGCTCATCCAACCGAGCCAGCTCGAGTCGGTGGCTCACACGAGCCGAACCGAACCGAGCTGATTGCTTACCCCAACCGAGCCGGTTCGAGCCATTGGCTCAGTTAAGCTGACTCGAACCCAGCCTATGGACTCGTTTCAACGGAGCTGGTTCGAGCCATTGGCTCCAATCGAGCCGATTCGATAACTCGTCTTTACCGAGCCGGTGATGATGGGAAATGAATGAAATGAAGAAAGTGGGAGGAAACGGGAGAACCCCGAGAAAATCCACGAGCACGGTGTTTGTCCACCACAAAGTCCAAACTGCGCGAGCTGGGATCGAACCAGGGACCTCAAGCACCGGGGGTGAACGCTCTACCACTGACCCACCGCGCCCCCTGGTAAGAACTACAGTATATACTTATATTAGTGCTCACGGCGTCATTAGCTTGTTCCACCACCAACGAATTTCGAGGTACTTTGTTTTGCATCTTTTGTGCGTGTTTTTTGTCGCTTTGTGCGCCTATTCCCACATTTTGTGCATCACCGGAAGTGGGTCAAAATGGGCCTATAAATATGGCGGAACAAATTATTGTTCTTCCGCCACCAATGAATTTCGAGGTCGTTTCCTTCACATCGTTTTGTGCGTCTACTTCCGTTTTATGCGTCATGGGAAGTGGGTTAAAATGAGTCCCCAAGGTGGGACGAAAATGACCAAGAGTTCCGCCACTATTGAATCTCGAGGTCGTTAATTTCACATCGCGTACCCTTTTGTGCGTCTATTTCGAAGTTTTGTGCGTCACTGGAAGACGGTCAAAATGGGCCTCAAAGGTGGGACGAAATTGACCCACTGCTCCGCCACTACCGAATTTTGAGGTTCTTCCTTTCGCATCGACTAGTGAATGTTTCGTGCCGTTTCGTGCCCTTATTTCCACGTTTTGTGCGTCACCGGAAGTGGGTCAAAATGGGCTTTCAAGATGGGACGAAAATGACCAAGAGTTCCACTACTATCGAATTTCGAGGTCGTTAATTTCACATTGCGTACCCTTTTGTGCGCCTATTTCGACATTTTGTGCGTCACTGGAAGACGGTCAAAATGGGCCTCGAAGGTGGGACGAAAATGACCCACTGCTCCGCCACTACCGAATTTCGAGGTCCTTTCTTTTGCATCGACTATTGAATTTTCGTGCTGTTTCGTGCCCCCATTTCCACGTTTTGTGCGTCACCAGAAGTGGGTCAAAATGGGCTTCCAAGATGGGACGAAAATGGCCCACTGTTCCGCCACTATCGAATTTCGAGGTCGTTAATTTCACATCGCGTACCGTACCCTTTTGTGCGCGTATTTCGACGTTTTGTGCGTCACTGGAAGACGGTCAAAATGGGCCTCGAATGTGTGACGAAAATGACCCACTGCTCCGCCACTCCGAATTTCGAGGTCCTTCCTTTCGCATTGACTAGTGCCTGTTTTGTTACGTTTTGTGTCTCTATTTCCACGTTTTGTTCGTCACCAGAAGTGTGTCAAAATGAGCCTCCAAGGTGTGACGAAAATGACCCACTGTTCCGACACTATCGAATTTCTAGATCATTACTTTTGCATCGTTTAGTGCCTTTTTTAAAAAAGTTTTCTGCACCTAATTTTCGTCTTGTGCATCACCCGAGGTGAGTTAAACGGGGCTTTAAAGTGGGAGTTAAATGGCTTACTGTTCCGCCACTATCGAATTTCGGGGTTGGTTTTTTCGCATAGTTTAGTGTGTATTTTGTACCGTTCTGTTCGCCTACTTCCACGTTTTGAGCATCACCAGAAATGCGTCAAAATGGTCCATCAATGTCTGAGGAAATAGAGCCATTGTTCCGCCACTATCGAATTTGGAGGTCGTTTCTTTCGCATCGTATAGTGCCTGCTTTGTACTGTTTTGTGCTGCTATTTCCACTTTAGTGCGAAAACGAAAATGGCTCAAAATAGCCTACAAGTATAGCGGAATAACTTAATGCTGTTCCGTCACCATCGAATGTCGAGGTTTCCTTCACAATTTTTATGCATGATTTGTGTCGCTTTGTGCATCAGTGGGAGAGGATCAAAATGGACCTTGAAAGTGGAATGAATATGTATTTTTCTGCCATATTTGTAGGTCGTCTTTGAACCACTTTCGTTGGCCTACAAAACGTGAAAATATGCGCAGAAATGGTAAAAACATGCACTAAACAATGCGAAAAAGCGACCTTGAAATTCGATACTGGTGGGAGCGTGGATCATTTTTCTTCCCATATTGAATGCCCATTTTGACCCACTACCCTTGATTCACAAAACGTTGAAATAGGCTTACTAAACGGTAGAAAACACGCACAAGAGGATGTGAAGGAAATGACCTTGAAATCGTTCCTGACGGAACAGCATTAACTTGTACCGCCATATTTGTAGGATAACATTGACCCATTTCCGGTGACGCAGAAAACGAGGAAATAGGCGCACAAAACGACACAAAAAATTTCCATGAATTAAGCTAAATTTCCATTTAAGTTTGTAAGCTTAATTATATGGAAAATTTTATACATTTTTCCTTTACGTTGGTCTACTTTACGTTGATTTGGGACTTTTAAATTTTATTCAGTTTTCCACTGAAAAGTATCTATAATTCAACAAGGAAATAATTATTAATTATAATTATAATTATTATCTATATAATTGAATTCATTGTAATTTGTTCCATAACAAACACTTTACCATTTCGTACTAGCTGTTATGCCCGTTCTTCGCACGGATCAGATAAAATATCAATGTAAACAAACTGAACAACGGGAGAACAATTAAGAAACATTTCTAAAATTGGATATATTTTGTGTGAATATACACATCCAACAACGTACATGTGTTTTCATTGGGAAGGCCGATGGGGGCTGAATTTCAATGTAAACACTATCGGGGGTGTCACTATACGTCTGAGCAACCCCAATAAGTATGGATTCGACACAAATTCTACTACTTTTACATGTCCCGGTGAACGCCCCCTCAGACCCTCTTGGTTCGTATTGTGAAAAAATCTCCTCTGGCCCCCACCAACTCCCAACCAATACCGCGAAAACTATGAATCTGACACTAACATCTGCCATTTTCTACTAGTCTACTTTTTACATATGACGGTAAAGTCCCTATAATCCTCAGATTCCAATTTTGAAAAAAACAATGCCTCTGGCCCACAGCCGATGGGGGCTGTATTTGGAAATCAACGCCTGTGGAAGTATCACCATTCATCTCAGCGACAGCGAAAACTATGGATTTGACACTAATATCGGTCACTTTCCATTATTTTTAAATGTCTCGCAATTCCCCACCCCCGGTGATTTCCGGCCCGCATACAATGGTGGCTAAATTTGAAAATCATCGCTAATGAAAGTATCACCATTGATGTCAGCCACCGCGAAAACTACGGATTTGACATCGGTCATTGTGGATTATTTTTACATGTCTCGTGATCCCCTTTATAATGCCTCCCTTTCTTAGCTGATGGGGGCTAAATATGAAAGTAAACGCGGTCTTGAGTTTCACCATTGAACTCAGCTATCCCGAAAACTATGGATTTGACATTATTATCGGTCATTTTCGATTATTTTTACATGTCTCGGAATTCCCCCCTCTGGTGACCCAAGGCCCGCATACAACGGTGTATGAATTTGAAAGTCATCGTTAATGGTAATGTCACCATTGATACCAGCAACCGCGAAAACTATGGATTTGACACCAATATCGGTCATTTTGGATTACTTTTACGTTTCGGTATTCCTCCCCTGTTGACCCACGGCCCGCAGCCGAATAGGGTGAATTTAGAAGTTAATGCGATCGGAGTTTCACCATTGATCTCAGCGACCCCGAAAACTATGAAATCGACACTGATATCGTTCATTTTCTACTACTTTTACATGTCCTGGTAAACGCCCCTCTGGGGCCCCCTGGTTCGAATTTTGTCGAAAACGCTTTGCCTTGGTGTGGGACCTGGACCAAGATATCTTTGACCAAAATTTGGTAACTCTCGGTGGACTTTTCTGGTCCCCAGGCCGTCCCGGTAAACGTCCCTGGAGACCCCCTAGTAAGAAATAAAAAAAAAACTCTTCGTCTTGGTCTGGGGCCTAGACCAAGCTACCCGTGACCAAATTTTGAAAAGTTTCGGTCCACTCGTCTCGTCCACAGGCCGCACAAAGATAGACAGACAGACACACGAATAAACTCTATTTTATTTATATTAGAAAGGTCAGATCCGCCGTTATTGTATTAGTGCGGTGCTTGAGCGATTGATCGTAGAAATTCAAACTCCGATGAGTGATAATTTTATAGGCTTGTTTTATTACAAGTTTAAACTCTTTAGTCAGTAGAGAAGAGGGCGTGAATCATGGGTCAGAGTTGATGACAATGTGTTTTGGTGGGTCTGTGGGTCACAGTGGGTAAGAGTGGTTTATGGTGGGTGGTGGGTCACAGTGGGTCACGGTGGGTCGTGGGTCACGACGGGTGGTGAGTCAATTGGTCGTGGCTAAAGTTTCCATTGTCCCACGCCCTCTCTGAACTACAGTGTTGAAAATTAATCAGTGAAAATCAATTGCAATTGATCAATCAATTGAAAGTAATTGCTGTGGAAATCAATTGCAATTGAATCAATTGCCAATTAATTTCAATTGCAATTGAATTACAGAATTCAATTGCAATTACTTTCCACTGCAATTACTTTCAATCGATTGATCAATTGCAATTGATTCTCCTTTATTAATGGCCAACTGCAATTAACAATTAACCATTACTTATTTCAATTGTTAATTGCAATTAACAATTAAATTTACAGATTAATTGTTAATTCAATTGAAATTTGCCCAACACTGTTCTATACACACTACACATTTCGAGATTTGCTGTTTCTAATATCACAGTTCGATTGGTAGCATCAAAAGTATAGGTCTACCTATCCCATATATAAATCCATTTCTCAAAATTTGCTATATTGAGTTTTAAAAGAACACTCCTCAGTTATAGATGCAGGGGTCACTTTAGGAACAATTTGTTAGGAATATACGTATATGTAACAGCACGCACATGACTGGCGACAGTTCGTGTTGGTCTCTTCGCGACGAATCGAAGGTGCGTGGACCAAGATGAAGCCCTCGCTGCTACGCGGTGGTAACTTCAACACGCCGACTCTAGATATCTGTTTCGATTCGACGAAACCCTGTTGCCAGTGGCACACTAGCGGCAATCCTTCGACGCGTCGCTATATCGACGATCGACGTTACCGGCAAGTGAGCCACTAGGTGTTGGCGACGTTAACGGTATGGGAAAGCTTGTTTTGCGTGACGCTTGCAGTCCTTAGCTTTGCAGGCAGTGTTTACATCAAATTATGTTCCTGAGTTAAAGTGGACAGTTATGGAACATGTGATTTCAAAGATTACAGCAGCTAGAAGATAGGCTTGCCAACTGGCCGGTATTTCACTAGCCTGACCGGAAATATTGCTGTTATTTTGATCAAGGCCGAGGCCGGTGACCAGTACAAACTTATTACCAGCCCCTTTTTGACCGGTCTTTTGAATTCTGTAATCCAGAATAAAACATCGAACTTCGAAATTCTTTACCAGTCCCTTTACAAATATAAATTTCCATTGTATTATACATTAAGCGATATATATATATATATATATATATATATATATATATATATATATATATATATATATATATATTAATCTGTGGCAGTTTTTCATTTATTTAAATGTATAATTTGTCATAATTGTGTGGTATAAATATAGCGATAAATTCAAATTGTCCATCTCTACATTTAGGCATTTCTTTAGTACAATGTTTATTGCATTATTTAGTTTCACGTCCCTAGCTTTGTATATGACATTTTCCTCAAACTTCCAACTTCCTTCCTCATGACTTCTTAAAGCAATTTCGCGTAGTTGAAGTATAAGTTTAAAGAGTAAATTTCAGTTTGCAAATCCAAAATTGTCACGTAAGGATTAATATAATTTTGTTCATCTGTTTTGATATTTTTAAAGTAGTGGCAGGTACTGATAAATACGATGAAATTATCAATACCGACTCCAGTTTTTCATTTTGACCACATGTATCTATTAAGCTTATTAGTAAATGTACTAAGGATATGCAGAATACAGATGCTAATTCACTTTTTATGGATGGGTTCAAAGAATGTACTTCACACTTAGGCCTACATCATAGAGAATTTTGAGGGGGTGTCGTAATTCTATTTTTCAGAGTTGGCAATTCTACTAGAAGACAGTGCTCTGGTGTTGTTGTTGTTGATTTTAGTTTAGCGTCCCTTTCAGCAGCGAGACTATATGAGATGTGGACCTACTGATTAACGCGGAATCCGAACCACATGAGCTCCCGCTGGGAATCGAACCCGGGTCTCCCACGCCAAAGGCGCGTACGCTACCGCTTAGCCACGAGGGAGCTGTGCTGTGGTGTTAATTGCGGTAGTTGTTTGTATGTGATACCACGTTCTGGCTAAGATGCCACATATCTCACTATCCGAGCTGGCTGTATGCATTTCATACATGTATGGGAAGCGGTTGTATAGTGATAAGTTCCCTAATCGACGATTACCGTCGCACGTCGTTTTTCAACGTCTCTATCTTCGTCTTCGAGAAAGGGGATCTCTGAGACCCCAAATGGATATTGGTTGAAAGAACTCGACATGTGCGAACTGTTAGGGTTGTAAAGGAAATGGTTGTGGTAGTTCTGGCCTGTTTTCAATCCAGCATACGCAGTTTAACCCATATATTACACGCTGGTCATATGAGTGTGTGGCGAGTCCTCCATGACGAAGCTATGCTCCTGTTCAAGTTGAAGAAAGTACATGAGCTATTGCCAGAAGACTTTCTCCACCGTGTGGACTTTTGCCAATGAGACTTACGTCAAACTATCGCATTCCGAACTTTCCAACTGTGATCTTGTGGGCCGACGAATCAATATTTAGCAAGACGGGTGCATTCAACA
Organism: Thermobia domestica; assembly: GCF_964235325.1. Taxonomy (NCBI): domain Eukaryota; kingdom Metazoa; phylum Arthropoda; class Insecta; order Zygentoma; family Lepismatidae; genus Thermobia; species Thermobia domestica. The sequence continues at coordinate 170,266,129 of NC_137465.1, read as the reverse complement.
ATCACAACAATTATATGTGGGATGTGTGAAATCCACATGCCACTTTGGTGCACGACCATCAGCACAGATTTGCAGTCAATGTGTGGTATTAACGACCATCTAATCGGACCTTGCGTGTTACCTAACCGAGGCCTATTACCCAAATGACATTTTTTTTTAATCGCTGAAAGACTGGATGCCATTGGAAAGCAAATAAAAAAAAAAAAAAAAAAAACGTGGTTTGAAGAAAAACATAAATACATAGCCTTCAATTTATAAACCAAAAATTATATTTGAAAATGTGCTTTAAAGAATATAAGAACAGTGATTCATTAATTAAGGTGGATCACCACCCGGAAGTCAGTACATATTTTAGCTCATTCCCTTAACTACTGCGCAATCAAACGTTACATTTATAAATATTATAGTATAGGATAAAGTTATGTTTCAGCTACAACACAAGACACTGATTCATTTGGTTGTCTTCTGATATTGAAAACAGTAACAAATAGAAGAAAATATTTCATTCGTTTTACAAAGAGCTCACAAGATGGCACTTGCTGTTAGATCTTACTAGAAGTGCTTAATTTTATGAAATGTTTATTTGAATGTGTAAAGTACTTGAAAAGTAACGATCTTATTACGAAATAGATATATTGTTTGACCGGTTTTCCTGTTATGTTTCACATTTTATTTAAATATTAATTTACATTCAAGGAAATAGATTTTGAGAAGAAACTTGCGCAGAACGCCATAATGCGTTGTTGCCAACTTTGTACGTTTAATTTCTTAATTCTAGCGTTGCAGTTCGAGAAACGGAATTTAGCTGTGAATTGCAGTGAGAGTCGAAAACTAATTTCTCCAGTAAATATCCAAACAGAATTCCATGATTACGTCCTTTATTATCTGGGACCAGTACACACTCGACACAACCTGGCAACGCCGCACTATTCAAGCAGTATTTAGTATAGCACCGGGAACACCTAGTGATCCACCTTAATTGGAACGGTAGAACAACTGTTAGAATTATAATCTCTTTTAGCTTGCATGGTATAACTATGAAACTGAAACTGAAAGATTTGATTTACTTTTTTTTTTTTTTTCGAATCTCGAATATAATAATAACTATTTAATGACACATTTATTTTTGTTTGGTTCTTGAATTAGGTTGGTTTCACAAGAATTTACTATATAAAATGTCAATGTGCAATATATTTCAAGCTTACGTATGTGTGTAACTTGACCGCAGGCCCCCAAAAATATGGTGAAGGTGTAATTAGATGATTTAGTTAATATATTGATAGATCTCAGTTTAGGGCCATTCCACGCGAAAGTGAGCCTGAACCCAAATTTTCGAAAACTGTCAAAACCAATGCATTTTTACATATATATGAAGTAAAAGAACGAAATTTACTTTTTCACATAGAAAAACTTATTTATACTAAGAATTCACGTAAAATTTTAAATCTAAGTTGTGAATTTGTAACATGACAGCTGCGAGGAAATTTTTTATTCTTGTTATAGGCAACATTTTACGGTAATTTGTGCATGTTTGGCTGAAGTAACTTCGAGCTATTCAAGATGCTTCTTTTTGCTACAAGCTGCAGTTGAAAAAGTGTTTACAGGATAAAAATTGTTTATAATATCATTAAAGATATAAACGTCAATTTGAGTGTCGTGCCCGTGACAGAAAACTACCAAAAGTTGTTGTACTGAATTACTAAATTTGAGAATGTGGTTCGTACTTAGTAGAAGTAACAACTTGCACGTGTACTTCACATTTACCAAATTTTGGACTAATGCTAATAATATATTTCGATTTATTTCAATTTGAAAACTTGTCCTGCCCGTGACAGTGGGCATGCCATTGGTGGGAAAGTTTGTGTACATTGGTTATTCATGATAGAAAATGATTCCATGTGTACTAAAATAAAGTTTTCTAAGCATGAACATTATTTACTTAAATAGAGGATTATCTATTACTGCCAGTATGATGTTTTAACGTAAAATAAGTGTCATATAAATATTATCATTAGCGTCACCTTTTTGTTCGTTTCAAGGGAGAAATGGATGCGATTGGAGTACCTAGAAGAATGCCAGTATGGAACTTTGTGAAACAAAAGTAATTGTAGAATGTGCTGCTGATTTCGTATCAGCTTTAAGCATTTCGTTTCAAAATGTATCTGTTTTACTATCATCAGCCGAAATTGAAAAAAAAAAAAAAAAAAAAGACGCTTTGAATAAAAGGCGGGAAACTGCTCTAATCAATTGAATGTCTCCAACCAAAACACTTTTATTCTGCAATTTGACAGCGAAAATTGAGTAGTTCGGCGAACTTTTAAATCAGAGATTCATCCGTGTAAAATCTTTAAACTCCTAACAGACTTTTATTCAGATTTTGAAAATGATGATTCCGAAAGCCATGAAGCTATCCTGAGCGACGACTTAGGTTTGCATGTTAACAAGGCTTGTTAGGCCAGCTGTTGAAGATATAACACAAGGAACATTTTTGTTGATGGAATTTTTCTCTAGTGGACAGAAAGAGAAAGCATAGACATGCAACCAAGGATCTTATAAAATATTAGATATATTTTATAAGGTCCTTCCATGCTACTATCTCACATAGCCCAGTGGAAGAGGAAGTCAAGGAAATTCGTATGAAGACCGTAAGCAATTGCGGTAAAATTTTCAAGACTGTTGAAGATGTGTCTTACATGCATTTCAATCAAATAATACCTGTGATACCAGCAGTGCCGTAGCGTTGAGGGGGAAGGGGCGACGGCCCCGGGAGTCAGAGTATGGGGGCGCAAAATTCAGGAGGAAAAATAAAAGATATATAAAAATGGAAGGAAAAAGTATTAAATAGTGCTCAAAATCAAGGAAAAGCAGGGTTTATTTTTGAAAATTTTCTTGCGCATGGCGCCAACCATGGTGACGCTTTGCGGCTGGTCTGTCGACCTCACTCATATTTTCGGGGGCGCCGTCGTACGCCCCGGGCGCTGATTTTCCACGGCACGGGCAGTGGATACCAGCACCTGTTTTATATACTGTTAGACAGTGTTTTGTACGAAGTTCCCTACAAGGTGGATGTAAATGGGCAAATAAAACCATTTCCTAAAGTGAGAAATAAGTGTACTACATATTTTATATTATCTGATAAAAGCGAGTCCCAAGTAAAGTAAATAGAACTATTTGTCTACAATGATATAACAGAACAGCAGAAATTGACTTATTTTCGATTTTATTTCAGTTTTCAAATCATTTTTATTGAGATTTTGTGTGTTGATTCACACGGTGTCCTGCCCGTGACGCAGTAAAGTTTTTTTTTTTATTAATATAAATATTTGGCAAATTTCTCTTAAGTGAAGTTTGGTAAAAAAAATTCATCATTTATACATTTCCGTTTATATAAAAACATTTTGAGCTAAGAATTCACAGAGTTTTGTAACATTCACTTGGTGTGTCGAAAGTCACTTCTCTTTTTTGTCCCCGCCCGTGACAGACGATTAGGAATTAATATTTTCTACTCTAAACAGAAAAAAAAAAAAAAGGTAAACGCGCCTGAATTCGACAGGCACCCGAATTCGACATACCTGTGCTTAAATGTTGTGAAATAAGCGTAAAATGTCATCCCTGCGATCGTGAATAGAAGTGGCAACATTATGGGAGTGTCTTTTCTCGTGTCAAAAGTGCGGTTACAGTAGATGAGTCACACGCATGGAGAAAAGAAGTACATTATTGTGTGTGTGATACACTCTTCGAGAAAAAACACATAATCTTAAGAAAATCATAAGACGGCAAGTTATTTTCGTTAGACTTTTATTAAAGTTAGGTTTGCTTCAAGCAAATAGTGGGACTTTAATGTTGTAAAGGAGATTCAATCAGTGCGTTTTGTTTTCTTCTGTGAGGACAAAGGTGTGATGTAACATGAACGGGGGGTTGTCGAAAACACGAGCCTTTATTTGTAACGTGAACCGGATTTCGACAAGGTTGTCGAATTCATGCTCAGTAGTGCAAATATAATTTCAACTGAATATCTAAACGTACAAATATGTTCAAAGTCTTTCATAAAGCTATTTGTTGCATAATTCTCCGATAGTTGTAACCTCAGTTCGATATGGAATGTCGAAATCAGGTTCCTGCATGTCGAATTGAGAATCATCGAAGTAACTACTCAGTTCAGAAAATTTAAGTTGTGTTCTTTTGTCCGTCTGATAATTTCTGCATAACAATAAAACAATATTTGAAGCTGAGAAGAGATTACTACTACTAATAATGCCGACTTATTGTTATACATGGATATAATTGAAGGTGTCGAATTCCGGTACCGCAACTGTCGAAACCAGGTGAAGTGTGTCGAATTCGGGTTCCATTGGCGAGTTCCGGTTTCATAAAAAATTTTAACATTAGCATTTGAGCCTTGAAGTGACTTTTAGTATTAGTAGAGACTGTACATTTCAAGGGAAAAAATGGGCCAACCCCGACCAATATTATGGCCACAATAGGCAATTGATTTTGAAAAAGGTCCTTAACCTGTCGAAATCCGGTGCGTTTACCTTACTGAAAACATCAGCTACATATACTCCTAAATCTGTACTGCTCATGTATCATACAATTAGCAGAATTTATGTTGTATTTTTAGAAATATACAACTTTAAAGCATCAAAAATGCAGTGTAAATGTCCTGCCCATGACGATGGAATAGCCCTTTAATCAAAGGAATCGCCTGACTTGTAAACTTAGACTAGGCGTAAGTGAGGTTTTTCGTGGTTCGACACCAATTTAAAAGATGAATCTATTCAATTTAAACAACTGTCAACGGCACAAGTTGGACAGTGATACAGATTTACTGAACGGGTCGCTAATGGACGCCTAAGTTTAGACAATATCAACAAACGATTAATCACTATAACAGAAATTTAATAAAAATTCAAAATAGCACTAATTTACGAGTGTCCCACAGGTATAGGGCTACACCAAATTGTGGCAGTGAGAAGGTCATCCCACCGGTGCTAATAAATGTAAAGGCAGCAAGGAAGTTTAATTTGAACACTAAGGCAAAATTAATAATAAAATCTAGCTCCAAGAAATAATTATTTGTAGTGGGACGGCAACACTGCTTCAGAGTGTACGCACAACCAAGTTATACACAAAATAGTAATTAGGGACGATTAATGACAGTGAAAAGGAATCTAATTTAAGGATCGTGATTATACAGAGCACAAAATATAATTGAGAAGAGACCATGGGCGCCCGAAGAGAAGGGCAGGGTGGGGCCCGAGCCCCCTCCTGGCTCACGAAAATGTATTTAAACTTAAGATTTTCTTAATACAAATAATAATAATAAAAATACCAAACATAATATAGTAACCAGAGATTTAAGCCCCCCCTAGACAATTTTCTTCGGGCGCACATGGAAGAGACTGTCAGGCTCTGACTATTCTTAGTCAATCATAAGCGACGTGTGATTAATTAGCACTTAACAGAAATAAGTTCGCGTAGTAATAGATAATATGTCAGTCAAAACAAAAGAACGGAACAGATATTTGTCGCCAGCAACCAACTTTAAAGGGTTCACGTTAATTACAAAATTAAAGATTTAACAAAGACACTGGGCGCATGAAATAGCGCGTAATCTGATGGTTGAATGCACAAAAGAGATACAACAAAATTAAAAGAATGAATATATTATTTTCTCACCCAATAACTTGAAAGTGGTATGGTGTTCGTGACTTCTTGAAAGTTGTCATGTCTTCTCGAAGAAGAAGAAGAAGAAGAAGAAGAAGATGATGATGATAAGCATGGCAACAATAGTTGTCTAGAAGGAAGTCATCGTTCCGAAGGCGGAACCCGCAAAAGATCCGAGCCGTTAATCTTCCAGTGGCGTTGCCGATATCCCTCAGGGAGGGATCGACACTTTCACTCCCACAAGAATCCCACGGACAAAGGCCGGGATGGAACTGAACTCACAGGACACAAGGTGATGTTAGTCCTTACAGACTGACTCGTGTGTCTGTCCAAATCTTCAAAGTTGCTACACTGATGCACTGGTAGCAGTTGCAAGTAGGGCCTACTGCTAACTCCAATAGACCTATTTATCAGAATGGTCATAGTAGTGAAGTGAGTCCCGACGAAAGAAGCAAGAAAATCGCTTCCCATAGCTTGGGAACTATTAAAGCCCAAACGGTAAAATTTGCTGACCCAATCAGCCCAAACGAAGAACTATCCAGCCCAATAAAAATTTCGTCTGGCCCAAATACTTTGGAGCTGACGTGAAGTTGGCCCCTCAAACTTTATGAAGGTCTTACTGTGTTTCAAATACAACCCAAATATTGAAACTTGCTACATTGCTAATTTCAGTACACCTACTTGTCAGACCACTCTTCATAATGAAGTTAGCCCCGACAACAGAAGCAAGAAAATCACTTATAATAAATGTAATAGCCCATAGGTTAAAAACTATAATAGCCCAAACGCTAAAAGTTGCTGACCTAATCAGCCCAAACGAAGTACTATCTAGCCCAATAAAAATCTCATCTGGTCCAAACACTTCGGAAGGAAGGGGGGATAAAGTGAAGTTGGCCCTCAAACTTTGTGAAGGTGTAACTCTGTTTCAAATGCAGCCTAATCTTGAAACTTAATAGATAAAAGGTACTGCTAATTCCAATAGATCTATTTGTCACAGGTCATAGTAGTGAAGTTAGCCCCGACGAAAGAAGCAAGAATAGGCCCTATCACTTTTTAATAAATGTAATAGCCCATGTCTCGAAAATTATAATAGCTCAAACACTAAAAGTTGCTGACCCAATCAGGCCAAACGAAGTACTATCCAGCCTAATAAAAATCTCGTTTGACCCAACACTTGGGGGGCTAACGTGAAGTTGGCTCCCCAAAACTTTGTGCAGCTGTAGGTTTGTTTCCATACAAGCCCAAACACTAAAAGTTACTATCCGAACAGCCCAAAGGAAGCAATAAAGATCTCGTGTAGCCCAAACATTTGGCGCGCCAACCAACATTTGTAGGCCTTTAGATTTTAGATCTGACTTAAGTTACACCAAACTGAATCAATGCAGAATAAAGAAATAAATACAAGTACCTTTACACTATATCTGAATCAACTATCTACCAACAATATAATTAGATTATAAAAAAACTCTAATTATGATATTGAATTCATGAAAAACACAAAAGTAACATCGAAAACAAAATTTAAAAATATCCGAACCACTACAACGTGGTGTGAAAGTAAAATAATGTATTTGTCCTGTGCACATTATGCATAGTGTAAACTGATATAAACCAGTAGTAATTGTGTTTTTTAATGATTTAATTTATAATTCATGAAATAAAGTCTTAAAGTGGAAGGCAATATGACTTAGGTATAGTAGTGCAAAGACAATTTGTAAACAAATCCTTCGTAATAAATTTGATTTGGCCTCTTTACAATTTGAATGTGGAATATTAAATATTACATACAGTGAGAACTAGTAGGGCCTATAGTAACATAATTTAAGCCTGTCTCTGTAATCGTAAAATTAGGAGAATATAGTGTATTCTACCAAACTCGCCCAATCCAGTCACGGGTGGTATAATTAAACTGTTTACGGCAAAGGTGAGTTTGTTTTAAGGATAGCACCCATTGGGGGTCCACCGGGTCCGGAGCGTCCAAAATGTTCTTACTCAACATAGACTTTGTACACTTTCTCTACAAAACTATGCTTGTTTAACAGGGAAATGCTCGATATAGTGTAAAAAATTGATCTTTCACGCTACTCTTCCTCTTATTGTTTTAATTAGACCTATACTTGTATAATTTTTTCCTGAAAATATAGTGGAAGTAGTTTACCATTATTTATAATCTTTTCGGGTGCAAAATAATAATTGTTTCCTACAGGAATATAACATAGACGTAGTGGGTTGTAGTATTGGACCCTTCCCCAAAGCTTGGACCCTTTCGAACAAAAATTTCTGGGTGCTTGCCTGCGTGGCAAATTATTATTCGTACTGTTTTATAATATGTTCTCAAATAACAATAAAATATTAAACTCCATCTATTTGGTGTATGTTCAGATAACCCGCTAGATGTCTAATAGTACAAGTAATTTTCGAGTAATTTTCTCTGTCCTCATAGATTCATGGGCACGTGCATCACTTAACGTGATTTCCGCAGAAACGTATCGCGGGGCAAGGGCGCCGATTTTTCTGTAACTTTGGGGGGAGGGCAATCAGATGTGGGTTTGTATATTCATAGAAAAATACACACAACAATACATATAAAAGTACAAATTTATAAAAATACATGGGGCCCAGATGAGCTTGGGGTGCGGGCTCCACCGTCCATCCAGGATCGGGGCCCTTGTCGCGGGGTCGTTGTTTCCAGTCGGCGAAGCTTAAAAGACTTTTCAAAGTCCATTTACTTTGTTAATATTGCACTCACAAAGTAAATATTTATTTATTCCGTAAGCTATTCTTTTAAATTAACATAAGTAGGAATTAGTGGAAATCCCCATTTTCGTTCGTTCCCGCAATGTCCAGCTGAACCGTGTGATGTCGCCACAAGCGATAGTAAACATTTATTTTGATAGTTCGTATTCTATTCCGTGGCGTCAATATGGAGGGAGTAGGAACGTTGACAGTAAAGTGGAGTGGAAAAGAATATCAAATATCTGGATTGTCAGATAGTGATACTGTAGCTACTCTGAAAGATGCTATACACAAGGAAACAGGAGTTCGTCCTGAAAGGCAAAAGCTTTTAAATGTGAAAATGAAAGGTTAGTATTTTAGTTCGATGTGTGCTATTGACAGGAGTTAGCATTTTTAAAATAATTACTATTATTTGATACTCTTGCAGAAATCAGCTAAATATATCTTACGGAAGCTTATTGACTTCATCTTTTCTTAGTGGTATTGTTGTCAATAAGAAAATCTTATAGATCTTCCTTGTACAAGAGAAATCGTGTGTAAGGATGCTTACACTTCTGTGCTGTGGAATAAACTTGATAGGTTAGTTTTAAAATAATAATAATTTAATAAACTTTCAAAGCACCGAGGCTGTGAGATCCGGACCTACAGTATAATGTAGGACCTGGTATTCATGAGTACTCTGCCGGTAATCGAACCAGGATCTAAATTTACGCACTAATCTACCGTCATTATTATATTTCGTGCAGGTCAAGTTTAGGCACACCATTCGATGTAATTGTTGAGAAATTATAATTCTTTCACTAACTTTCTTTATATTATTTTCAGAGACATTTGTGATTAGCAACATGACAATGCCCCACTTTGCACGAATGAAGTTCAACGGGGCCACTAGAAGTAATTTTGAAAGATTATAACGTACAGGTTTACTTTTGACACATCACACGAAATAACTGTTCAAAAATTAAAATTCTTTCACTAATTTCCTTTTTATTGTCATTTAAATGAATTGTGGTGGGTGACATGAAAATATCTTACTTGTCATTGATAAAATTCAACTTACCATCAGAAGTAGGCCAATTGTCGAAAAATTACAATTGTACAATTTACGTATATATATGACGTCCGAATTGTATGGCATAAAATAAAGTGCAAAAAATGCAAACAAACCCGTGGTAAGTGGCCACTAGAAAGCACGAATGTTATCTAACCAAGTCAGAGCAAGACGAAGCTGCGGGTGGATGAGCGGCAGCGGGGGTCCGTCCGAAGGGAGCATGCGCGTTAGCGACGGTGAGGCTAAACGTAAGCAAGGCTAGTAAAAACAAGTGTGTTTGGGCAATGATACGAGTTAATAGCACTTGTTATGGTATCGTAGTATTAACACTCTACTTGTAAACATAAAATACAACTTCTGTACAGTGCAGAAATGAACCACCGATGGAAAATAGTATCTAACATCTAGTATCTACAGTTTTCTTTCATACGTACTCCCTCATTTTATCCATTGTAAAGCACTTGAGACCCTACACTTGGAAAGCTGAAATACAGTTGTAATACTTTGTATTTAATTCTATTATCTGCAGAAATTTGTTCTTTATAGATTCATTTTAACCGTCGCAAAGCACTTGTAATTATTTTACACTTCTAAACATAAGATACAATTGTATTATTATTTAATTCTGCTGTCTGCAGAAAATTTGTACCTTGTAAACATGTCTTCCCATGCAGTGTTGGATTTTTTGCTGTAAATTTTGCAAAATGTCCCTGAACGTAATCAGCCCCATATATTTTTGTCTACGTAAATGTGGCACTGAATTCTGTTCTATCGTACGGTATTATAGATGACCATACATGAATTTATGAGTTACCTAGTTCTTTCATCAGAAAATGGACTTCTAATAGCTAATTAGTTAATTTTTTGAAGGAGAAGTTGCATTTTTGGGCGCAGATTTACTGTAAAACATTATTTATAAAACCTGTTTAACACGGAAGTGAAAATTCTGCTCCTCACAGAATGTGATCAACAGTAAAAAGCTCAGATTTTTGGGATTGGCATTTAAGGGGAAAAAATCAAACCACGAGAACTTGGACATATATTTCAAAACGTAGTTTATCATTTCAGTCAGTAAATTATTATCGTTCAAATAAAACAAAATGCAACAAGAAATCTTAAACTATTTTAGAGATCAACCGTTTTAATGTTTTGCCGAAAATCGCACATGAGAAATGGTGCCCAAGGCATCTTCGGCGTCCTGTATATCGGGTAGGGTCAGAATTTCAATAAATAGATAAATTGGTTTCTTACCTTTGTCCTGAAGTCTTAAATCAAGATCACTCTCCCCGTCCCTGCCTGAATTGATATAGATTATGTCAACTGAAGAATTTACTCTTTCAACTAGAATGACGAAACAAGCTAGAAACTTGCAGAAGATGGAAGATGGAACTTGCATTTTGGCAACACCTGCTAACTTAAAAGGGAAATTAAACAAAATGTCTTCAGCTTGTTTGAGGATGATGAGTTCTCTGTGCTCAGACAAAAAGGATTGTATTACAGTAAGAATCAATGGTGGAAAATATCCATAAGCAAAAACACTGTTTCTTAGTAAGTTAAAAGAAATGTAAACAAAACTGTAATAAACTCACTTCTTCGAAATTTTATGAACTATGATTAAGTGGTGTATTACAGTTGCAGCTTTTGAAACACATTCAGTGTGCGCAATTCATCAAAATGTGAGACTGATGTTGTCTGCTGTAGAACCAATCGAAGATGACTGTAAGGAACTGATCAAGAAAGCGGTGTAGGTGGAAGCTAAGGAATATATGCTGCAACGCTGTGAGCAATACCTGGTAATGACTCATTCGAGTCTTATTTAGATGTTTTCAAAGATTATGATCCAAACGAAATGAATCAGATGATCCACATTACAGACATACCATGTAATACTGTAACTAGAATATAACCAACGGATCCACATTACAGACATGCCATGTAATACTGTAACTAGAATATAAGCAACGGATCCACATTACAGACTGGTTTTAAAAGTTGGCAGTCATTGATCATATTGATAGATTTTACTCAAAACTACTTGTTTGTTCTGCAGAATGCTGTCCAAGGATTTCAGTGGGCCACATTGCGTCCCTTTGTCGTCTATGTTAATGGAAACCAAACTTCAGAATATTAACACGTGTGATTGCCTCCACCATGATACTGTCACTGTTCTTGGATTTCTAATGCGTCTGATTGAGTACCTGAAGACAAAACTGGGAATAATCAAGAACATTAATTATTTTAGTGATGGATTGGGTGCTCAGTGCAAGAATTTCATAAATTTTTGTTTGCATGAAGATTTTGACAACACTGCTGAATGGAATTTCTTCGGAACAAGCCATGAAAATTTACCTGGTGGCGGCATTAGTAACTAGCTCGTACTGGTTTAGAAGCCCTTATACGACCAAATATTGACTTCATGTGATTTGTTCAAATTCTGCCATGAAAATATTCCAAGCGTAAAGGTGTTTTTTAAAATATAAGGCACAGGACGACAATGTACACATTCAGACTGATTCAAGAAAGATTTTTATTTTCTGGGGGTACACGATTGCAGAAGCAAGAGAAAGAGCCCATTAGTTTCAATAAGATCAGGATAAGCAGAGTATCCAATAATGCTGCAGCATTTATAATTAATGCCTTTGCGACAAATTATGAAATTCAAGCTATTTCAGTTGCAAATATACATGTTTTGCATGTATGTATGTGCGATAATGTTCGGTTGATGAGAGAGGTGAAGTATCATATGAACAACAAGATGACCGTGTCAGCTTCATGGATCCCCATCGTGCTGCTCGCTCCTTTCATTGGGCAACTGTTGGATTCTAGACCAACATATAGTTGTGACCTTAGACGCACCATCATCATCATCAAGAAGACAATACATTTGTCCAAAATCTATCCAAGAGACGATTACGGCTCTGTTTAGACGAAACTGGTACATTGTTTAGTATATTGCACGTTTCGCAGATTTATACTGTATGTTTCTGTTCGTTTTAATGTTAACTTTATGCTTTAAATTGATATGCATGTTTATTGTTACGTATGTTCAGTACAATACAAATTATTTTCGATGACCTTCTTTTGCCCTATACTCAATGAATACGTAAACTTCACTTGTACTTCCCAAGGTTCATAAGTACTACTTTTTGAAACATTTTTTTTTATTATCATTAAGAGACAGGATTAAAATTTACAGATTGGAGGGATGCAGTCGTGATATTGCTCTCCAAAGATACCAAAAAATTTGACCACTTTGCAAGTGAATATCTTTGGATCTAGCTGGATAGTGGTAACTGAATTTAATCCACATACCAACATTATAAGTAGAAATCATACCTCCAAGTTGAATTGGTGCATTCACAACATTAGGATGTCATGGTATGTTGAATGTAGACTCCCTGAATTGTACAGACTTTGTGCAGAATTGTGCAGACTTTATATATACAGATGGTGATCAGAAAAATGGAAACACCTATAGTTGGCAACATGTCAGATGTATGGGTTGGCAGTAGTGTCGTGGCGCCCGCAGCGTCGGACCGCTGGTGGTGGTGTGTTAGGTCGGTCTCCATACTACGTCAGGCGCAGTGGAACAGCATTGTCCAGTGGCTGCAGCAGACGGAGGTAGTGTAAAATGGGAGACCTCTCAGATTTTCAAAGAGGGCAAATTGTTGGTGCGCGGTTATGTGGAGTGAGTGTGACGGCAGTGGCTACTGTCTTAGGTGTGTCGCGTGTGGGACAGTGTCGAAGGTGATGACGGCCTTCACAACACACGGGAAAACCACATCGGGGAAGCGGAACAGTGGGCGGAAGAAAATCATGAGTGACAGGTCACGCCGGGTATTAAAGCGCATTGTCACGCAGAACCGTCGTGCCACTGCGGAGCAAGTGACGGAGGAACTCAATCAGCACCTCCCCCACCCTGTTTCGACAATCACAGTCCGTCGCGAATTACATGACATGGACTTACGGGGTCGTGTTGCACGGATCAAACCGCTCATCAGGGACCATAACGCTTTCGCACGCCGCAAATGGTGCCGCGACCATGCAACTTGGACCGTTGAGGACTTGAAACGTGTGATATGGTCTGATAAGTCATCCTTCACCCTATTCCCAACCACGGGCCGTGTTTATGTGTGGAGAACGCCCAAAGAGGCTTCTGATCTGCAGTGTCTCCGCTCAGCTGTGAAACATGGCAGCGGCTCGATGATGCTGTGGACCGCCATATCATGGTTTTCATTGGATCCTGTGGTTACACTTAGCGGACAAATCACTGCCAACGATTATGTCGCAATTTTAGGAGACCACTTACATCCTATGGTCCGGATGTTGTTCCCGGACAATGACGCCATCTTCCAGGATGATAATGCGTCCATTCACACAGCTGGCGTTGTTGCAGCGTGGTTTGAGGAACATCGGGATGAAGTTCAATACCTCCCCTGGCCCGCCCAATCCCCAGCTCTCAACATGATTGAACATCTGTGGTCCGTCTTGGAAACACGACTCCGGCGACGATTTCCACCTCCATCCTCTCTCACAGAACTGGCCGATGCCCTGCACGAGGAATGGTGTAAAATTCCACTTGCTACCATTCACGACCTCTATGCCTCCATCCCACGTCACATCAAGGCTGTTCTGAAGGCGAAAGGTGGCCCGACACCATATTAATCTGGTAAGTTGCAATTTCGTTCAGGTGTTTCCATTTTTCTGATCATCATCTGTATATATACATACAGGTCCGGATCCAGGATTGCCTGAGGGAGGTGCACCAATAACTACCAAAATGATCAATCACACTGAAACTCTTCAGAGACATGTGACAATATTCTTTACCCCTGACAACACTGATGCATAGAACTGAGGAAAGTATTTTAAAGAGGGTCGCAAGTGTTATGCAGGAAATAAATGGTCCTCTCTTCTCCTGGCTTCTGTTTTCTTCCCTACTTGACAAACGCTATATTATTTTGCTTAGTGAATAAATCTTCAGCTGTTAGAAAATCGACTTAAACCATTGCTTTGGCAAAACTCTTCTTTCTTTTAAGCATCTAACGGAAACATGATGGCAGAAAGTTGGATAGTGTTGGTATTTTCACTGCAGCTTCTCATTTTAGATAGTGTATATTTACAACGACGGGGAATGCACGTGCACCTTTGCGCCCCCCTAAATCCTGCCTTATATATATATATATATGAACTTACAAGAATTGTCTGTACATCGAGCTTTGCTTAAACGACTAATTAGTGAGTAGCTATTCTGAATCAGCATCAAGGGTTCCAAGTACAAAAGACCAGGTCGTTTGTTTACTACAGCTTTCAGAAACGCTGAACATTTGCACACGGTACGAAGGTTAGTGGCGTCTCTTTGAAAGGCCGTATGCATATGAGCAAAGCAGATATTCAACTGGCATTTGGCATATAGCCATCAAAGACAATATAGAAACTTCGTACTAAATTCCATAAAATTTGGAAATGGCCGAGCTGGATCCCCTGGTCCCTTTGTCGTGGAATTACCCGAATACATGAATAGTGAAGTTACAACAAAATAAAGTACATTTGAAGTACCGTACGTGAGTTTCGAAATTCAATGCGAAAGAAAAAGGACAGCTACACGCTGCTTAGTGTTCTGCCGCACACCTACCTAGTGTATTCTCCGATCTTTCAACAAAAATACAGTATTTTCAAACGTGTTGAATGACTGCTGATATGAAATTGTCTTAGGCAATGTGTTCAAAGCCCCCAACCCTAACATGAAAGTCCGTCTGTACGTTCAAAGGACTTTTTTTTTTTTTTTTTTTTTTTTTTTTTTTTTTTTTGCTTACCCCGCTGTAAGGAATCACCTGTTGACGTTTATTACAGTACTTAAGACCCTGTATATATGGAACTATTGGGACAATAACAAAAGGTAATATTTTCATTAAGCAAGGTTGTGAGGTCGGACGTATACGTGTAACTAAAGATAATAGTTACGCACGGTGGTGCCATTTAAAACAGGTTTCGTTATATTAAATGTTATTTGTTCCTTTTATAATTGTACGTCTTTACACCTTAATGTATTATTTTTGTAAGTAGGCAAAGTGGCGGAGGACACATGTAAACTTTCGGCATTAAAGTTAAAGCCAGGCTTCAAAATAATGATGATGGGATCTCTTGAAGAAGACATAGCTGATGCTAGCACCCCACCAGATGATGTGCCGGAAGTTATTAACGACTTTGACATTGAAGAGGAAGAGGTGGCTATTGAAAACAGAGAAGAGTATCTGGCAAAGGTAATAGTTGCTATACAATGCTTTAAAGATTTAATTTCATTTCATTACATTAAAATATATGAGTACTGTAATATTGCCCAATTATGCGCCATTGACAGTTGGAAGTGAATTATGAAATGTAAGTGATTAATGATGAAAAGACTGATAGGATAAATATAATAAGAGAAGACAGGGAACTGTGCTATAACACGAATTAAATGAAATCACAAATTTAACGTCCTACAGTTATGCCCTTTAGGCTAAAGAAGGCTAATGGTTACTGAAGGTGAATAATTATGAAAT
Organism: Thermobia domestica; assembly: GCF_964235325.1. NCBI lineage: Eukaryota > Metazoa > Arthropoda > Insecta > Zygentoma > Lepismatidae > Thermobia > Thermobia domestica. Next base: position 170,250,130 of record NC_137465.1, on the reverse strand, counting down.
AATTGGTAGAATGGGAATACGGAAGGAAACGTGAAAACCCACTGATCCGGTCTTGTCTCCACAAACTTATGACCTGGAATCGAACCTGATACCCTCTACCAGAGGTAAGGCATTCAAACACTGTATTTTCCTCGACAACGCACGAATACGATATTATCTGGCTTAAGTTGCTTGAGATCGAACGAGGAACACTGCAGTAAAAAGATTACTTCTATACCGCCGAACCACTATGTTCCTTACCGCTGTATTAGTGTAGAGCATGTATGCTTACATTACGAAAACCAGAGCTATTCGTATTATTAATAGTTAATATTCTTTCGCCAGTATAAGAAAGTATAGTCTGTATACTTACGGTTGAAGGATTTTGTTGAAAATATATGCGCAAAACATTCTTGAAAGAACACTGCTATAGTAACGGTTTAATTCTAACAAGAATGATAAACAACAATCGAAACGTACTGATATCGTTCACAACTGGTTATAACCATTTTCTGTCTAGTTTATTTGTCCTGATATTGATCCTTGTCTCTTACTTCATGCGCCATAGAAAATAGAGTTGTAAGAGTTAAAAAAAAAGTAAATACATTTTTCGTTTTTTACTGTGAGGGTTTTCGTCCCTTTCAGAATTTCAGTGTAAATAAAGAAATGATGATTTGTTGCATCTGCTTTCATTATAACTGTAAAAGCACTTAATTATTGCATTCGGGAGAAGAAGAGATGGACTGAACATAATCGAGTGTTACAGGTTTTAATTTTATTGTTTCTTATCTCTCAGAAGTTACTAATGATAGAATAGAACCTAAATATAGATTTAATTATAGACGTGGGTTCTCAATAAAATTTAATTTATGGTAGTGGGGTTGCCATTACTGTTATTTGAGCAAGTGCAAATATATAAATAGATTTCAAGTACTTTTACCGAAAAGATGCTGAATGTTCAGGGTACGTAGTCCCAAATCAGAGTTTGTGTAGGAGCGCTTAATCACTACTGTTCTGGCAATTGGAAAACTGCTTGAATTAAGAGCTAAAATTATATTATTTAACCTTCGTGGATTGTAACACCATTTAGAGTTCTTTTTTCGCTGTGTGATTAATATACACGCCTTGTGGCTAGTTCAATTCCCAGTTGCAACTCATGTTCGGATCCAATGATAAGGTGTAGATTCATGGCAGGTGTAACCTCAATGTTGAAAGAGACGTTAAATTAGTCAATTAATGTACCGACATCGAGTTTTTCTTTTTTTAATAACCATTAAGAAATATTTCTATAAAATGCACTAAACAATCTCTTTTGTAGGCTAAAATGGGAAAATGGGATTAACCTTAAGAGAACGGCCTTAAAAACGACTCATACGGGATAGTCACTTATTTAATCCTCCGCTGCGTGAACACTAATTAAGATATCGCGATGATATTTTCTTTGCCAAATATGGTTGGACCATACTTTATCATGATGGTAAATTTTTCCCTGAGTGTCAAATTTCCTTCTCAGATTTGAGCCCAAAGTAAAAAATTCGAGAATTTTTAAATTTTCACTTTTCTTTTTTCCCCATAGCTTCCTTCGTTTTAGAGAAATCTACTTAGGACTTGTCAGGTACATATCCCATATGGATACCTAATTGTTGAGACAAATTGGACCATCCCGCGATCAGTGTTGCCAACTACGGAAATTAAAATTTCCCTACTTTTGGGTAGAAAAATTAGAAATTGGGACATTCCATGTGAAATCAACCAATGAAATGGCAAAATCTGACCTGACGATCTTAGATTTTTGTAAAAAATTGGTGCACAGTTTTGTTACAGTGGGAGGTGAAAAAGTCCCAAATATTACCTTTCTCCTCCTGAAAGTGTCCCCATACAGGGTGTTAAAAAATGCCAAAAAAACGGCATTTTTTCAGTTACTGTGATTATTAAAAATTGTCATAAAATGGTTAATATATGCATTAGAGATGTGGAACAAACACCATTGGAAAGCTTAAAGATTGCTCTACAAGTTGTACTATATTAAAAAACTGTAAAATAAAAAGATAACACATCAAAAATTCAAATTCAAATTTGAATTTTGAATTTCGCATAGAAATGTCCCTCTGATTTTTTTCAAAATTGTCCAGATTGTAGTCTCATATGTGTACTAAAACACCACAAAGTTGCATTTTGGGCACTCAATGGGATCCGATTCAAAATTCAACATAAACCAAGCATTGCACGATATTGATTATGTGAATATCTGGGTTCAAATCGATAACCATTTACCTGCAGCATGAAAGGAATTTATATTCAATTTCATTTGTTTCTTGATGTATTCATTTGAATTTACACAATTATCCGCCTTTTGAGTTATTTAGAGACGTATTACGTTTCCAAACAGTACTTAATACAAGTCATTATTCTTGTTAGTCAGTATGGATGTTTCTAAATTTATGTTGACTACATTGCTACATGTTATTTTCATTCCTTTGTTTCAGGATTTCTATTATAAAAGGGAGGGATATATTTTCCTCCCTTTCACAATATTTGTATCAAATGTGTTATGAAACACAGTGACACTGCTCACAATCACTTCACACACTTTCAGCACAAACAATTAATCAATAAATTCTTTTTTCTATTTCAATTATCCACTTCCACATAATCTGTGACAGCAATCCTGAAACAAAGGAATGAAAATAACATGTATCAATGTAGCCAATATAAATTTAGAAACATCCATACTGACTAACAAGAATAATGACTTGTATTGAGTACTGTTCGGTATATTAGCAGTGTACCAAAGTTTATTTTAACATAGTTTGCGTCTGTCTTGTAGCAGTATTTGCAGCCACAGAAAATCTTAATTCTCCATTTTAGGAGAAAATCCGAAAAAAATCCTTTTTTCCCTTCTTGTTGGCTACATCGGGACAAACGTACTAATATATGAAAGTCTCGTCTTTGCTCTACACAACGCACCATAGAAAGTTTCAATAGGATAATTAGGGGAAGTACAGTTGAAGTTTACATTAGACCTTGTTCTCTAACTGGAAAGGTAATTGAGATTTTTTTTTAGGCAGAATGAGATATTTTGTAATGACATGCTTACTTTATTTGATATCGTCACGATACTTGTAGGATATATTAGAGGGATACCAAAGTTTATTTTAAGATAGTTTGCGTCTGTCTGGTAGCAGTGTTTTCAGCTACAGAAAATTTTAATTCCTGATTTTAGATGAAAAATTCGGAAAATATCCCACTTTTGCCTCTGTAATTTCCGTTTTGTTGGCTACATTGGAACAAAAGTACCAGTATCTGAAAGCTTCGTCTTTGTCCTACACAGCGCACCATAAAAAGTTTTCAATAGGATAATTAGGGAAGCTGCCGACCGTGCATAACTTGATTTTTGCTTCTGAGGCGAAAGAAGTGTCAAAATTTCGGGTGCATGATGAGAGAGAATTTTTTCTTTCTGTCTGTATGGCAGTCAACGATTTCAGATTTTCACTCTGTGTTGTTGACACACCAAAAAATTTTTTGAGATGACTTGGACCTATGTGGCAACAGTGGTGCTAGCTCCAAAAGATAATAGAATTCGGTTAGGGAATTTTTTGTGAATTTATATCTACAACCATTGGGCATTCATTCTACGGGGAAAGCCAAAGCTTTTATATATATATATATATATATATATTATTAGGGCAGTGGTTCCCAATGATGTGTCGCGAAATTTTAGAATTAAAATTTAACTAGTTATTAAATTCATGAAGCATTTAATTACTAGTTTAAATAAGTTTTGAGACACAATGAACCAGTCAGTCACTCCAGCAAAATGTTTCAGCACTGCATAGTCACTACTTTATAAATCTTATAGTCTACACTGTTATAATCGAGGAGTTACCATAGCTCCAAAAAGGGCACATACACAGAATGGCAACTTTTGGGAAATCAATTTTAAAGATTACATAGAATTATTAATATATATTTATCACAAAATAAATAATGACTTTAGTAAAGGAAATGATGATTATGTACTCTAAACATAAAATAAATATAATATGCATAGATACTTTTTCTATCGGGATACGATGGTTTTACTTATTTTTGCAAACGTGTTATATGCTCTTTCTTATCCAGAACACCTAATACTAAAACTAAATGTATGAGTTTGTTGTGAGATATTGATTGTAGGTGCAATATAATAGGATCACATATCAACGTGTACAGTTTGCTTGGCCTGTCCATGTGTTTTCCCCTCCTCTTTTGAAAACTGTCGTTGCGCAGGATCTTGTTTTGTATGACTTACATCCTCTTCATACTGACTTGAAATAACCTTAAAATGAATTCTTGACATACTTTTGAATCGGAAACATCTACCCTTACACTATAGCACCAAATGTTCTAGCCTATTGATTTTATTCAGACTCAATCCAATTATCTTAAGATGTTAATTTGTCATACAATTTGCAAACAAAGAATCGTGAATTTTCGTGTTGGAGTTTATACACTCTCCGGTGTGAAGCACACTGCTTTGACCGCTGAAGATGTCTTTTTGCGGCAACTAATTTACTAGAGCTAGAGGTGTAGACATGTTCAGTATTTCTACTTTTCTTGCCATTCACTCTTGTTTCTAGGTTTACTTCCACAAAGTTTGGTAACATGTAGCGATGGTTTCAAACTGGTAATACTCATATTCTAGAATAAACATACATATACACCATGTTTGCTTTTTGAAATGCAGCCACATACACAAAGTGGATTTAAAAAAAAAAAAAAATAAAAAGTACATGAATGAGATCCTATGCTTTTGCGGTATTCATTTGTTCAAACAAACAGGGCTAGTAGACACAACTGAAATTTTTGAGATTTTACATAGAATAACGTGGCGGAGCTGTTAAAGCATTCTCCGTATGTGCGCTGATTGGAATAAAGTGTGTGGTCATTAAATAAATAAATAAATAAAGTTGTGAGCTGCTGTACTAGGGAAGTAGTTTGCCCTTTAGTCTTTGTCCCATTTCTCCATTTTATCGTACTAGTAAAATTGTTTACTTTTTTTAGTATATTTTATTAAATCATTGTTTTTACTTATTTCTTTTGGTTACTATTTACTTTTTAGTCTTTGTTCAATATTCTGCCATCGGTCCTTTGCTAATAACTTCCTTAACTTGAAACTACTTCATAATTTCAATGTGTGAGCTTAACATATTTTCTAAGAACAATTTACAATCATTCAAAATTAATTACTTCGTTTTAATTCATTCAACATTTTTGCAATACAAATGTTGGCATAAGACAATAGCGTAAAACTCATCTAATTTGTAAAAAATAAATAAGAACGAGTAAAAAGGAAATAATCGGAGAAAAATGCAACTGTTCCAAATTAATTTTCATTGCATAGAAAAGATTACTTTTCTTACTTCATTCAATCGGCCTTCAGCATTAGCCGGGAAATAGACATGCAGACAGAGCAGAAGATTGAGAAAAATTCAACGAAACTGCAAACCTAAGATAGAAACGCATTGAGGAGAGCTTTCCCATCGTCAGGAAATCGATTTGCTGAGATATGGACGCTTCATCGCTCGAAGAACGCCATACGAAGTTACAAATAGGACTAACGATTTGTAACATTAAGCTTTTTGCCTCTAAAACTCTGTCGCGCAAGATCACTGTGTGCGAGCTCATCCTGTTTGCTTTACTTCATCACCGAAAAACAAATTAATATGAGGAAGAAGATATCCAATATGTAAAAAGACTGTTTTATAAACCTTTGGATCCTTCAGAGTACTTACAAGATACCCTCGACGTCCTCCCAAAAAGAGGAAGTCGCCGAAAACATTGCCCTCACAGAACAGAAGGGAAGAGACGATTGCTAGCCGACTACGATGCTGGGACCCCGCCTCTTTATTGGTCACCGCGCAGGACTGATCTTCTAGCAATTTTGATGTCCAATGAATTAGAGGACTTTCCATTCTTCTTTATGGACTAAACAAGTGCCACCGAACAACTTCTACAAACTGTGTTAGTAGTGAAGTGTTTGTGTGAGTGTTGGTGTCAATTACGACGAACTGGAATGGAAAACTTTGTAAGTAGTAATCATTCATTGACATACATCTGAATCTGTTGTAGTTTCTTTACAAATGCCTATAACTCTGCTCTCCCGTCTGAATGTCTGTTTTTGGGCTAAGGGTTGTTTTTAGTCCGACACTAATCAAAATTTTCCCAGAAACTAGATCCCAAATTAGATTCATTTTAAAAACAAAGGTACTCGCATTGAGCCTCACACACTACCTTTGCTATTAATGGATGCTTCCTTGTGCTCACATTTTCCTCCACGAAATTTGTGTACCTTTTATTTACTCAAATAATCTCTCTAGTAGAATAAACATGAGAATACGTTCTAGATTTGTAGGTATGGAAACCTCATCTGGAAACGAGCGTTTAGTGTGCGCTGTGCCTCTGAGCCCAGGTAAGCCTCAGTAGCATAGGCACACAACGATAGTTTCTTAGTTCGTTGTTACAAGCGCCATAGAACGCAATCTAATAAGTAAGTTAAGAGTTTATAAGTTAATAGTTTTACATTAAAACGATAAGTTAGAGCGAAAATGGTATATTGTCATCAGCTTTATGTATCTGTGCAAAACTTAAAAGCTTTAGCTATTATAGAACTGCGTGAATGTTGTTAAGGTTTAGTACTAACAAGTAAAACAGAAAAGTATCCTAAGCAAAGCATTGTGGAAAGAATAGCTTTTAATTTATCTTGTAATAAAATAGTGGACACCGTACTCTAGTGGTTAGGGCCTTGGACTCGTGTCCACGTGGTCCCGTGTTCGATTCCCGGCCGGTGCTTCCCAATTTTCGGCGTCCACCCAGCGTCGTGAGGCAAATTAGGGAGCCAGTGATGTGAAAACAAGACGTGACGGCCTTTAAGTCTAGAAAGCTCCTGTTAGGGACAGGAAGTCGCAGCGCACTGACCACGTGTTCGTCGCTAGGCTGGACGTAGTTCAGTCAGTCGCTAGCAGATGGCGTTGGAGCGGCTCAGATCCACAAAATGGGCTGTTATGCCAAATGGTTTTATTGTAATAAAATAATAAGTGTAAATTTCGTAAAATAAAAGAAAACTGTGCGATATGAAATTTGGTACCAAAGAACTATGATCCAGAAGAATAGGTAGTTTAATGATATTTAAGTCAAGATAAATGGAGAAGAAAAGAAGGGTAAGTTTGCATGTAGTATCCATCCAAAGTTATCATCCTAGTAACAGCAAAATCTGTTTAAATAATAATAATAATAATCTAGTTTTGTTGTTATTCTTTCATATTATATGTCATTTGGCAGTTGAATATTTATCTTTCTTTGTATTGTAGATAGAGAAGAGAGTTCGGGACTATAAAATCAAAATGTTAAGTGACCCACGGCCTGGAAAGAAATTGCTTGTGCTTGATATAGACTACACACTCTTTGATCATAGATCTTCGGCGGAAACTGGTAATGAACTTATGAGACCATACTTACATGAGTTTCTTACATCAGCGTATGAAGTAAGTGTACTTCTGTTATTAGGGTTGTGATTTTATATATGTTCTTTATTTTATATACATATATATTTGCTTGAAACATCAATTGTTTTGAAAAAATACAATTTATTAATTTGGTTATTAAAATTACTCAGTGATTTCTTAATTTGATAATTCCTTTTTTAATGGATGAATTTTCCGTCTCTTACTGTGCTTACGTGTGGTATTGAGTAATAGAATAATCGTAGTTTTAAAAAAAATTATCAGGTAAAACCGGAAAGATTGTAGGAGCTTGAAATAGGGGACGCTGTGACGTTATTAATTATTTATGTTTCATTTTACGAATATTAATTAATGTTCTGAGTTGAAACGTTTCTACATAAAACTAGATCTGATCCTTGTTTTATTTCTAAGGAATTACAAATATATACCTGTACTTAGGTGTATCTCTGATAGATAGTGGATGCTCAACTAGCACTATTTTTTATATTATGTGAAATTTTTATGTTTCTTTTTAACAGTGGCACTGCGCGAATACATCCCTTATCACCCAATCATGCATTTTTTTTTCTGTGCCTATTGGGCATAATAAGAAATTATTACAATTAAAAAAGTGTTGTTGAATATTAGAACTTGCGTTGTCCGATGTAGTGATGTCCAAAATGATTGTCGCATATTTATAACTGTCTTCTTGTAAGAATATAATTTGATAATAGTTTTGCAGAGTACTTTTAATACTGATACTGAAATGAAAAATGAAATGAAATCTTTGAGTTTTACGTCCCACGGTTATGCCGGTTAGGCTAAAGGAGACGGTGATGATGAGTGATGAAGGAAATGGTGGAATGAAGAAAGTGGGAGGAAACGGGAGAACCCCGAGGACACACGGTGTTTGTCCACCACAAAGTTCACTTGGCGGGGGCTGGGATCGAACCCGGGACCCCAAGCACCAGAGGTGAACGCTCTACCACTGAGCCACCGCGGCCCCAATACTGATACTATGTGTATCATCAGGAAATGTATATTTGTGGTAAGTTTCATAGGAAAAGAGTTATAAATAAGAAAATCATAATGAGTAAAATAAAATGTAACTAAATTGACAAGAAAATTTTATTTTCCTTTCATTGTTCTTATTTACTGCTCTTTTGACATAAAATTTACTACATACTTGTCTTTGCCGATTATACACATACTAACATTATAAGAAATATCGGGCGAATTCATTATCAAATTATATTACTAGAACGACATATTTATAGTCATGCGACAATAATTTTGGACATGAGTGTACCTCCATGTTTAAAAGAATCCGGCCGTCTATTTTTCGTCTAACGCAAAAGACAAGTTTTTATTGGGTTTGATTGTTCTTGTGAACAAAACGAGGCATGTCCAAGGGAACGTGGATGGTCAAGGCTTATTGAACACAACTTTACATGTTGCAAAATTGTTATTAGATAACGCTGTTGATTCCATAGAGCAGCATTTCTCAACTATGATCCGTGAACCAGAAGTTGTCCTTGATGTCCGTTCTTGTGGTCCTCCAAGATGGAAAAATTAGTACTATATAAATTCAAGTCATTTGCGAATCACTCACTGTAGCTGAGAATTTTAAACAGGATAGTTTATAAGATATAGATTATACAAATTCGAACAACTTGTGGATATATTATAAAGTATTCTTGATAAGCCTTCAGTTATATGTATAATTATATGCCTATGTAACTTGTGTTTACATGTACTTTCTTCTGTTAATATCAATATAAAGTAAAGGGAATTATAATAGATATTGTTTAAAAAATATAATATATGTACTCAAAACATTTTTAAAAATATATATATAAATTTGCTTTCGAAAGAGAGAAAAGTGGTCTAGTAGAACATTCCAACTAATAAAAGTGGTCCCCACTTGAAAAAAAATATTGAAAAACGCCACCATGGAGTGTATATTTCCTAATTCTTACGTCTTGTTCTTATATTTCAGGACTATGACATAGTGATATGGTCTGCGACAAGTATGAAATGGATAGAGGAGAAGATGAAGTTACTGGGAGTTTCATCACATGCAGATTACAAAATTATGTTCTACTTGGACAGTTTGGCAATGATTTCCATCCACACTCCAAAATATGGTGTAATTGAGGTATGTCGAGAGATTTAAAGTAAGAGTTTTCTATAGCTTAACCACTTAGAAAGTTCCGTTCGACAATTATGACTTTCAGGGAAGGGTTCGTCCACTTGTGTTGTGAATTGATATATCAGCAAATGATGTCCAGATTTACTAACTTGAGGAAAGCATTTAATACTCGCCATTGAGCATATGAACATAAAATTACGACTGTTTCTTTCGGAAACCAAACACACAGGGAACAACAAAGGGGGTGGCTACGGGGAGGGGGGAGGAACGATAAAATTACGAGTCCGAGTAGAATTTTTGTAGGACTTCCGACAGTGAATAAAATACTAAATGAGGTTTCAATCAAAAGTGATATTTTTGTTTACAGTTCTGATCCCATTCTGCGTTTACACGCATGTTAGATCACTCTTTGTAAACACGTTGGACAGTTCATTTTGATACACCCATTAATCTGGCAACTTCATTTACTGTGCGCTTCTTTTTGCCAATTTCGTTGCCAAATATTTTCTTCGACTCATCTTGAGGAATTTTCCATGCAAGCTGCTGGCATACACTCCAGTTAACTTAAATGATCAAGCTTCAGTGGTGGTGCCTCATTTAGTCACGTGTTGCCAGTAAAACGTCATTTTTAACGATAGAAACGACCCAATATTGGTTCTAATGGAGGTGACTAATCTTCCGCTCAATATGCTTGTTGAAAATTGTATATTATTTTTTAAGTTTCAAATTAAAAGTAGGAATGAGAAGTGAATGTATTGAGCGTACAGACTATTAAGGCAAGGAGGGATGTTCGCGGACAGGATAAATTTTTCTCCATCTACTTATGGATTTGGGGAAAAGATTTTGAGAATACTTCTGCTGAAAGTGTTGAAAGTATTGTTGGAGTGGCCTGTGTTTTGGGACAGAAATTTGAGAAGTAAAGGTAGTCAGTGATCGTTGATGCGAATGGAAAGATAAACTAGTGTCGCCAGCATAAGAGGCTGGACAATGGGTTCATTTAAGGACTTACATGAAGTTTGAAGATTTGCAACTAGCAGAATGTCGGAATGTGTGTTGTCTCTGTGGTATAGGATGTTGAAAAATGTGACTAGTATCCAATAAAGGATAAGTTTCACATAAATTTTCAATTTTTTGTGGAGGTGTGAGATGATTCAAGAATCCAGTTTTCGTAATGAATTGTGAAAGTTGAAGTGTCTTCGACACACTATTTTCGAAAATCCTCTCTCGGGTCGGAAAAACGTTTTCCCCTCTAGATAGGGTGGTGAGAATGGTATTAAGAAGATCCATGAATTTCTGCAGGGAATTGAGGGTAGAATAATATTAGATGAATCCGAAACAGAAACGTCTACGGAAGAGTAGTATTCAGGGGGTCTATCGTTCACGAAAGTCATGAAATCAGAAAACGGTCACAAAAGTCAAGAAAAAGTCACGAAATTTAGCTTTTAGGTCACGAGTACAAATATAAGTGGAGAATTTAATATTTTGTTCTATAAAACGTCAAAATTCACCGCCAAAAATGTCTATGGTCGAGTTTAGACATCACCAAATCGCAAGCAAAGCACGGTTCTATCGCATGCATGAAAATTCGGCCTAATTCGCACCTAAATTCGCTCTTGAGATTGTCCTTCAACTTCCATCATTGAGCAGTGGCGATGCAAATCGCATCGCCGAAATCACCTACGCATCTAACCAGTTTATTCAACTGTGAAAAGACACCAGGTTTGTATCGCTCTATGAAACAGCCTGGATAAGTGCTAAAGAATATAGGCACTGTTATTAGTTTTTGAATCTTTCGAAATTTTATAGTTTGGTAAAGAAAAGGTCACGAAAAGGTTACGACATTTCATTTTGGAATTTTAGTAGACACCCTGTTATTTCTCTCTCTCTCTCTCTCGGAAGGGTATAGTTGAATTATTTGCGGATACGATTAGGAATATTCCCATGTTAGAGTGTTGATGAGAGGGTCTTGTAGTTGTTGAGGGACATTATGGTGGAAGAGATATGGATTTCTATTTTTGAAGGTAAATTCGTAGAATAGAGAATGTTTGGTGTGGTGAGGGTTGGAGCTCTTGAAGTAGAAGTATTACAGTCCGTTGCTTTAATGTGTACGACAGTCTCGATACATTCGTTCTTAAATCTGACGTGTACTCCGAGAAATGTGACGGTGTATTTGGGGAAGGACCAGGTTAATTTCAGTAGAACTTGTTGTTTATGGAAAGTAGGAATAATTCTGGTGATGATTGGTTATAGCGCCATTATAAAAATGTATATGACTCGATGTTAGAAGAAACGGAGTGGTGACGATTGAAGAATTTTTGCTCAAGGCGACTCGTGAATAGATTGTGATTTAAAGTTAAACGTAGTGGTTACAGATTTTTCAAATGTAATATTGTCAATGATTAGGACGAACAGATGAATGGTTGGTAGAAATAGGCAGAATGTGTGAGGTGGCCCTTAGAAGAATGTGAGGAAATTCGAGATACTGGGATGGATCTCTGTGTGAAGAGCAGCGTTAGATCTACCAGTGTAGATGGAACAAAATTCCAGCGTAGTTTGGAAGTCGGTATGAAGTTTCACTTGATTGATCGCATAGGAGGGGAGAGAAGGTTAAGTCGTAAGATGATAAGAGTCTTTTAATCGGGAAAAGAGTGCATGAGTAAAAACTGAGAACCAATTGAGAGTCATTTTGATGCTACTCGATTTCCACGCTAAACTACCTGAGTACTTGGTAAATGGCTGTCTTGCGGTATTACATCGTACATTAAATCGAGAGCACTCCTCCAACTTAAGCGAATTTTCACATTCTGCACTGTGTGAATGAATAAAGGAAATTTCAATGATTGAAATTGCCATCTTGCTGCGGAATTATGAGAAACGCTCAAATCCGTACTTCCTTATTTTTAATTTAAGGTCTATATACCGGATTTCAGATCTCCAACGTAAGCGAATTCTTACAGTCGGATCTTTATGATTCAACAAAGGGAACTGAGTATTTTATAAAGTCCCTCTTTCCCCGTTTGGAGCTGAAAAATGTACTTCTTACGTCAGAGATTCATGAGATACGCTATTAGGGGAAATTTTGAACCCCTCTCCCTTAGAATGGGTATTTTCCAAAAATCTTTCCTTATCCCTTACCTTCGTGACGAAAGGAGTATTTTCTCCAAATTTCACATTTTTGCTTTTGGTAGTGTGGACTGGGCGATGATGCGTCACCTACTTGTATTCTTTTATATAATAGTATAGATTTGCAGTGAAGTGAAAGACAAGAAAAAGGAAGGGTCAGAATTTGTGATTCAAATTGTCGAGAGGTAGACCGCAAATACCTACCTTATTAGGCCCTCGACGAATTTGAATATATCCTAAAACCTTCCGTTCTAATCAAGCTGTGGAAGTAACAAAGTTTCATGATGTGCAATTCTTGTTTTAGTATTGACGTCTTCATATCTTTACTGGAATAAATTTAAAAAAAGAAAAAAGAAGTGATGGGATCTCCATTATGTTCCTGTTCTATGTCTTGTTTTCCGCCAAAATCCTTAGGTTTTGAAACAGGGCATGCAAACAGGTTCATCCCCAAGAAAAGATTAATCAAATTTCAATGGATAACCTTAATGTAAACTTTACATTTCTGCAAATCTTTAAGTTAGATATTAAAATATCGCCAAATGATTCTGTAATACTTGATAGGGAGCTGTGGGTTATTTACTTTGCGTGGAGCATTTAAGGCTACAATTCATGTAACAAACTGGAGAATCGTTTAATTTTTAAGAGCTTTATATACTTGCGTTATTTAAGAATGTAGCATCACCGGCGTACCGAGTACTCTCGTATAGAGGGTCAGAAAATGTTCCAGTGAAAATTTGTTCTGTGTTGGCTTGAAAATAGTAGTGCTGCTCATACGAACCATTGACATTTATCCGTATATTGTATTGTATATTCGGGCCGCGGTGGCTGTGGTAGAGCGTGCACTTTGTATAATTACTGCTACAATCTAAAAGCCTAGTTCAAGGGAAGTTTTGATTTTTTCCAATACGTAACGACCACCTCCCTTGAACTCACTTCTTGATCCCTAATTCGAAGTCCTAGCAACCTCGAAAGGAATCGAGAAGGGAATCTATCGCGCAACGGAAAAATATAATAATAATAAACGAAAACGGAAACAAAAAGAATGAAGAACCAGAAACTTACCTCCGGTGGATGCAGATTAGAAGGGAGAGTAATAGCTCCACTCAACTCCCTTTAATAAAGCTCAGCTTAAACATGTACGTATATATGAATATTTTACCTTAGTTATATTAAGTACTTTGAAAAAGAAAAAAAAAAATCATTTGAGATACTATTTATTAACAATGCTTCAACTCAGACTGGTGTGGTAGTTAACCACACTACTACAATTAACGTAAGGTGCCAGCATATTCATTATAGTACCATAACATTGTGAGAAAAAAAAAAAAAAAAAACTTCAATAGAACATATTTAGAATTCTGTCTGTCAATCTCATATCCCATTTGTTTACAATATCAACCATTATTAGATTTTATTGTTAACTTCTTCTTTTTTCTTACCAGAGAACTGTCCATAGACCAATAGTCGAAGTAGATTGTATTGTAACTGTTAGAAACTATTACCTGACACTTCGTCACACCACTTAAGAGAAACAACCATATTGCAGTCGCAGACAACTAAATAAAGTTAAGAGTTTCACATCACTCGTCATAGGTACGACATAATAACAGAACAAAGTGATTCTCGCTTGAGCGAGCGTCAGCTGAAAGAAGTGTTACCGCTTCCGGTTCAGTTCAAGTGCCAAACACAATCAATAAAGGAACGGAGGTAATATTTACTGACATCCCCGTTCGGCAGCTCCAACCATGGGCGCATTCTACTATCGATTATAATGTAATGCAATTTATACGAAGTCAAATATAGTACACTTGACGTCTTAATCCCCACTTCAGCATAATAGAATTTCCGTTCACACATTTCGCATAATTCAATATGCCGTAGCCCCTCAAATAGTAATGTGTACAGCCGAACATCCACTGGGCAGACACAGCAACTAATGACTCGGACGTTTAGTAATAATGTTCCCTTTCGGGCGGACAAGTTAGGTGGACAGTAATAATAGACAATACTAGACAATCTGGATTAGGTAGACAATGGACACGATAGTATATAATACACTTCATACAGGACAATTGGATGAGACTTTGTATATATATCTATTAACTAGACAACATTGGACGAATGGACGAGATATACATATATTTCTTTTTATAGACAGACAGTTACTGAACAAACAGCAATTCGACATAACGTAGTTAGAAACACTAGCAATCTAAGCAGAGGGACAACGTTCAACTTATTACTGTAACATATGATAACCGAAGGTGGACAAACTTTGGAGAACTATAGATGCTATTCAGACAATCTTCGTCAAATGGCAACCTTACCCATGAAATCACTTGAACTGTAAACACATATAGCAAGAAGCACTGATAAATACTATCAATATATATATATTATTATACTCAAATTTACTCAAATTGGAGCTCTAATAGAAAATATTCCCATACATTTCTAATACGGTTAACTCAATACTTAATGAACTTCACAACAGAGAGAGAGAGAGAGAGAGAGAGATTTACGCTACGTACGACTTACATAATGAGAGGGCTGGCTAAGACTATTCGAGGCCGCGCACAGGCTGGGCCCCCATGGGAGAAGGTTTCCCCCATAGGAACTCTTTACTCGGACATTGTGCCGTGTATAAGATACACTCGTGAACTATACATTTTCGTACTCACAAATATTAATTTATACTTCTGAAGAACACCAGTGCTTTCGTTATCTTAACTCTAATAAACAACTGTAGATTTTATTCTAACTCTGATAAACCACTGTAGCTAATACGAAGAAAGAATAGTTTTATTCAGTAGGTTCGTGTTCCAAAATAATTCAACTGAACTAAATATAGATATATCCGTTGACTTTTGGCAGTTCGAGTTTTACTACTGAAGTTTCCCAGAAAACAAGATTAAGTTCACTTTACTTCAAGGCTCACATGCAGAATAGTCATTGTAGATAGACTTAAAGTTAGTCACGTTACCTGAAGTGCTGCTACTAGAAGAAGTAATTAGGTTTTACGCCATTATTCAGCTTACACAAGAATCACCATGTGCGGGATCAACTTCCACCTTTTATATGTTAGAATTATCTCCCTTCCATCCAAAACCTCGGGAGAATAACGTTCTCACTATAATTTCACTCCTTGGAGATTATTATTATGCAGAGTAAAACGACGAACTCGCTCTCCGTCCATCACAAAATAAAATTTCTTCTAACAGAAGAAAGAAAATTACGACGCCACTCTTGTTCGGCTTTTGGTGAAGTACACAGAATATATAAAGACAGTCGTTTCACCGCTTCGCTTCTCTCTCATTCCCGCTGTTGGAAATTTTGGTGAAACTTTTATTACAGCTTTATTAAACAAAATAAAGATAATTCGCATAGAATATAGATATTCATGAACAAAATATATAGTAAGAAAGAATACTACAACCTTAATTTGAACTATAAATCAACGTTATAAACTGGCCTCATTCCGTAATGCTCCTATGCCTGTATATTCTCCTACTATGGGCGACTCAATAGAAGAAGAAGAAGAACATTGATAAGCAAACTCAAGAGCAGTTTACTAAGAGAACCAACGTCTAAACACAACAAAATCTGCATTTCAACGCAATGTTTGCGAAAGTATAATAAACATAAGGATACTTTAAATTGCCCTATTATAAAATTACGATAATAATATGAGTAATATAATTCAAAATTCACATTGAGACTATTAACTTGACTGTAACAAACAAGGTATGTTACAGTTCTCACCGAGCCTTGGAAAAGAAAAAAAAACTTTTTTTCTTTTGAATTTATGACTCGATACTTAAGAAATGAAGACTATATGAATATAATTACAAACAATATTTGTTTAAACTAAATCTTGATTAGGATGTTTAGATAATAATTCCCTCCGCTTATCCGGAGAACAATCAAATATCTTTAAGTTTTGAAAATTTTGAGTACCTACTGACTCACCAGACAAGTTATGCAAAACTGCACAATTCTTTAAAAGTTTATGAACCAAAAAGGGTCCAATAAAACAATTAAGATACTTAGAAGTTTCTTTCTTAATAGCTGAAGAAAGATAGTGTGTTTTAACCATCACTAAATCTCCTTCTTTTAATTTTACTTCTCTTCCAGTCCTCTTTATTTTCTGACATTCTTTCTTAGGGTTACATATAGAAGTTACTATATGCTTCCGGGCTTCTGATTCCTCTTGTAGTTCAGGAGGCCACGGGAATGATCGCTTAAATGCTTCTGTAGCAGAATACGAGAGAAATAACTCGGCAGGAGTTTTCCCAGTACTACTGCAAATGGAATGGTTCAGAAGATCTTGAGCCACTTTGATGACCTTACTCCAATTGGTTTGTTGAGTATTACACTCCAACCGAAGAATTCGATTAATTTCCTTATGAGACCTTTCAGTTACTCCATTCGCATTTGGCGAATAGCTAGACGTTTGAAGATGCTTTATATTATGTTGATGACAAAAAGAATTCCAGAGTCGTGAGGTAAATTGTGAACCTTTATCCGATATGATTACCCGAGGGTATGGAAAAGAATAGAAGTATTTTGTTTGAGGACAGAAATAATTTCTTTAACATGTGCTGTGCGAAGAGGTAGGTAGACAACAAATCTAGAATAAATGTCAATAATTGACAAAAGATAGTAATATCCATTACTACAGGGTAATTTTCCGACCAAATCTATTCCTAACTTATCATGAGGAGCTTGAGCTTCTATTTGACATGCTTCCTTAGCAATGATCCGATTAGCGAACTTAGTCTCAGCACAACGAGTGCAATCTTTCACATATTTCTTTATAGAATTTCGCTGGTTACGCCAATAGAAAAGTTTACGACATACTGACAAGCATTTGTACACTCCAAAATGGCCTCGCAGATGAACTGCTTCAACAATGTTATCAACCAGACATTGTGGCACAATGAGAACCCATTGATTTGTACGAACATTCTTACGATATAGAAGACCTTTATGTTCTATGAAGTCAGAGACTTCCGATGGATTAACGAGAGATTCCCGAACTTTCTGACAAAATGGATCGTCAGATTGACCTTGAAGGAATTCCTCACGATTAAGAAAGGAAAAGTCAAGATTAGACAACAAGTTAACCAAGAGATGGGTACTATCTCCAGGAAGTTCCGGAGGATATCTACTAAGTATATCAGCAATGAAATTGTCTTCTGATGACACATGTTGGAATTGTAGATCGTATCTTTGAAGTTTTAGAATAATACGAGTAGTCCTAGGATCTAAACTTTTCATGGTAAACGCATGCGTAGCTGCTGCGTTATCGCAATGTACAACCGTCGGACGACCTAGAATATATTGCGAGAAATGGTCGCAAAGAAAGAGAATAGCTAATACTTCTAGTTGGAAAATGGACAAGGACAGCTCATGTGGCTTTACCCTTCTACTAGCATAAGCAATAATGACTGGGGACGATTCACCTTCAAGATATTGCGCAAGAAATCCTCCTAAATTTTCTCCACTGGCATCTGAGAAAATATGGAATGGAAGTGAAAAGTCAGGCTGGCTAAGAGCCGGTGGTTGACTTACCAGTTCTCTTAGTTTGTGAAATAACTCTAATAAATCAGGAGTGAACACAAACTTCCTATCCTTTTTCAACAAATCATATAGAGGAGATGTTAAAGCAGAGAAATTAGCTATGAATTTTCTTCTCCAATTTACTAAACCCAAAAATGCTCTTAATTGCCGTTTGGTTTTCGGAATTGGGAAACAACGAATGGGCTCATTATGTCGAGGATCAACCTTGATATTGTTTCCACTGATAATGTGTCCTAGAAAATGTATTTCGGGTTGGATGAACTGACACTTTCGAAAATTTAATGAGAAATTGGCACGAGCAAAAATTTCAAAGGCCTTTTCTAAATGTTCGAAGTGGTCTTCGAGGGAAAAACTAGAAATTAAAATGTCGTCTAGGTAGACCGTGGCAAAAGATTTAATAGTCTGATCAAAGAAAGAGTACATGATATTCTGGAAAATTGAAGGTGCACTCTTAATACCCATCGGTAATACACACATTACATATTGATGACCTGCGTATACAAAACTAGTACATGGATATGATGTGGGATCTAACCCAATTCCATAGTATCCAGAAGAACAGTCGAAATAACTAAAATATTTCGCCTTGGTTACACGGTTCAAAATTTCGCCTATGGGTTCCACCTGAATTTTCGGCGCCAAAACCTTCTGATTTAGAGCTCGGAGGTTCAAAACTGGACGTACTCCTCCTGACGCTTTACGTACGCAGTGTATCGGATTACGATACGGAGAAGGTTGTTCCCTAGCTAACCCAAGCTTGATCCAGGTTTGAAGTTCTTTCTCAAAAGCAGGTTGAAGTGCTTGGGGAACAGGATAGTACGGTCCTACTATCGGTTTTTCATCTATTAATTGAATTTTATAGAGTGGTGCACGCACCCGTCTAGGATACTCCGAAAATAAATATCGGTACTTCAAAAGAATACTGGCTAAACGTTGTTTCGAATTTTCATCTAAGTCGATTCTCGACTTAATGTAATCCTGAATTTCAACCTCAGAAACATTAGGCTCTGGATCCTCTGATGAATAATGTTCAACAGGATTCATCGGAAATTTCGTAGGCTGCTTCACTGACTTTTGAGGTTCCTCAATGGTTGAAGTCACTAAAGTATTCTTATCCGTCCGTTCAATAGCTCGAACTGGCCATGTGGGTGAAGAAACTTCCACACGATTCGACGAAATTCCAACAAATAATACTTCAGGCCTTATAGTCTGTAAAGAAATCTGAGTCCCAGACGAAGTTTGGAGTCTAACTTCATTTTTACCTCGATCAATAATACCATTGAATTTATCCAGGAAGGGACATCCTAAGATAATATCAGTTCGTAAGTATTTCATTACAAATATAGGAGTTTCAAAAAGGTGACCTTGAAAATTTAAATTAAAAGTTTGTAATCCCTGTACTTGGAATTTTTCTTTTCCCGCAAAGGCTCCTAGAGTGAGTCTAGTATACGGATGTAGCTTGGCCGTTGGGAAAGTTAATTTTAAACGTTTCCATACTTCCCAATCCATTAAATTCAGCTCAGCGCCGCTATCCACCGAACACCGCAGATCTATGCCCGCAATGTTCTCTTTTATCATGGGTGAAGGGGAAAAATAGTACTCAGACGAGGAACAGACATAATCGTCTTCGACTACAAAATTAACATGAAATTCTAAAAACGGATTTGTAGAATCAGAAGAGTTTGACGAGGTCACTGTGCAAATACTTCGAAAGGGGTCTTGTCCTTCGCAGCTTGCCTGCCCCTTTCTCATTGGCAGCTGCGAGTCATGTTTTCCGAACTGGTTACCTGTTCTCTTGAATTCGGAGACCCTTCACTGTTACTGTTAGACATCTGTCTAGATCCATCATTTTCTTCTACTCGATCGTTATTATAACTATTATTGTTATTGTAGTATCGATTTCCATTATTTCGATACCGATTTCCTCTTCCTCTAAATCGTCGATTGCGATTATTACCTCGAAACGAGTTCTGATGGTAATTATTATTATTATAATTATTAAAGTTCTGAGAATACTCCGGGTTCCTCTTTTCAGTTTGACAACTGCTATCAACCGTTTTATTCTGATTAAAGTTTTGGTTAGTTTTGATAACCTTCGCCTGTTTAATAAATGATCTCTTCCTAGAAGGAGGTTCAAACTCGGTACGCGGACCGGTAATCGAAGACAAATTCCCAATCTGAATCATCAGATCGACTAAGTTCTGACTTGGATTAACAGATAATAATCTTACATCATCGTAAGGTAAGCTTCCCAAAATTAATCCTGAAAGTTCCTGAAAGTTAGGATTTTCGGTAATGTTATAGTACATTTCAACCAAGAACCAAGAAAATTCTAGCAACGAGGAATATTTATTTTTGTCATACTTTAAAGATTGGAGATACCTTTTCTGCATCAGCTCGGTCTTCTCATTACAATATTGACTTTTGAATAGCCGGATACAATCATCAAATGAACGGATTTCATGTAGGACAGACTGAATCCAGACTTCAGCTCCATCTCTCAAGCAACTTTGAAAAGCTCTAATCTTTTCAAAATCCGAAACGGAATATCGATCTATACAACGTTTGAAATTTCTGAGGAAAGCTCTAGATGCACCCGGACGAATTTCTCCACCAAAAGTAGGAAAATAAGTAAGATCCTTTAGTGAGATCTGTTTAGATTCATAATTATATTGCTGACCAGGAATCCTAGACCATATAGGACCATTGTCAAAAGGACTTAAGTTAGACACATTATAGAAAGGTGTAGAACACTGACTTAAAGGGTTGATTGGATTACTAATGGAACTACCCCAACTGGGTTGATTGAATGATGAGTATTTCGGAGTCGAGTGACTCGAATTCCAATTAGACATAGTATAGACCGGAGAACTACTATTGCCAAAGATAGGCACGGTATTTCTACCAGTACTTGGAAACGTATCTAAATTAAACGGGGACTTCATTGTCGGAACACTAGGGATAGGTTTAGAAAAAATGAAATGAAATCTTTAAGTTTAACGTCCCACGGTTATGCCGGTTAGGCTAAAGGAGACGGTGATAATGAGAGATGAGTGAAATGGTGGAATGAAGAAAGTGGGAGGAAACGGGAGAACCCCGAGAAAACCCACGAGCACGGTGTTCGTCCACCACAAAGTCCACACGGCGCGAGTTGGGATCGAACCAGGGACCCCAAGCACCGGAGGTGAACGCTCTAGGGATAGGTTTAGAAAACCAGGAAGTATTAGTTGCTGTAGTAGTACCATTAAATAACATTCCATCCGAATGTGGAATCGGCTGATCACTATAATCAAACCTACTCTTTTCAGCAGACGTCCTATCCTTTCTGACATCTGTGAAACAAACTCTTTTAGGAGCAACACTATCGTCTCCCCCTTCAGTCTCACTATTTATTTCTTTCGAAGCCGAAAACTTCGCTCTAACTTCCTTAATTTCCTTCTGAAGCTGCTCATAACGAAGCTCAAGTTTTTGTTGCAAAACAGAGACTCTTTTGGTTAAGCTTCTCTGTTCATCACAAACCGATTCGAGAATAGTGGCAGTAGTTTCATATCCTTCTTTAATCGAAGTTATCTCCTTGCTATTAGTATCAACTAATTCAGGCAAATTTCGCAATTCACCTTGCAATTCTTCCGCTTTTTGATTTACTTTCAAGAGGTCACTCTCGACAATTTGCAGTCGAGCCTCTTGTTCTAACTGGGATCCAGTTATCACATTTATTTGTTCGCGTAGTTTGTTCGATTCCTCGACTATTTCTTTGTGTGCTTCTAATTTGACTTCGTTAATTTTCTCAGCTAAGATCAAAATTTCATCATGCTGCCTATCAAACTTTTCATTAAGCTTTTCGTTTTGTCTGTCCAGTTTCTCGTTCTGCTTTTGTAACTCTTCGCGTTGTTCACCGAACTTTTCTTGTAAGAACGCAAATAAACGCATTTCCATTGAACTCTCTGACCCACCAATAGGGGACGAAGTAACTACAGAAAATTTTAGAACATCTTGTTCTTCATTTTGGTTGGACTTAACCAAGCCACCATTTTCAAAAGATTTTTCGATTTTCCCATTTCCATTTGAGGGTTGGCAACCCTGACAAATCCATTGGTACGAATCCCGACTTATTAATTCAAACATACTATCAGATTCTTTTATCCCGACACAACGGAAGTGATACCATCGGGTACACTTTTCACACATGACTGAATCTTCCCGTTCAGCAGTTTCTGATATTACAGACTTAAAACTTTGATTACAGCACGCGTATTCTCTATCAGAATCGGAGCTAGCAACACTGCCCCCAACTGAAATTCGCTCAGACGTTGACATATTAACAAGTACACAACAACACTATCACAAAATATATCACACAATATATAATATATCAATACAATAGAATACTTCCCTTGGGAGAAACCAACACCAGTAACCCCACCAGTGCACGTCACTGAACAGTCTGCCTCACTCTCATTTTCTTTCTCCTCTCTCTCTGTTTTTTTTTTTTTTTTTTTACTCTCCTTCCATCCACAATCCTACCGTCAGAAAAATCCTTGGCTGGTTCGCCAAAAATTGTATAATTACTGCTAAAATCTAAAAGCCTAGTTCAAGGGAAGTTTTGATTTTTTCCAATACGTAACGACCACCTCCCTTGAACTCACTTCTTGATCCCTAATTCGAAGTCCTAGCAACCTCGAAAGGAATCGAGAAGGGAATCTATCGCGCAACGGAAAAATATAATAATAATAAACGAAAACGGAAACAAAAAGAATGAAGAACCAGAAACTTACCTCCGGTGGATGCAGATTAGAAGGGAGAGTAATAGCTCCACTCAACTCCCTTTAATAAAGCTCAGCTTAAACATGTACGTATATATGAATATTTTACCTTAGTTATATTAAGTACTTTGAAAAAGAAAAAAAAAATCATTTGAGATACTATTTATTAACAATGCTTCAACTCAGACTGGTGTGGTAGTTAACCACACTACTACAATTAACGTAAGGTGCCAGCATATTCATTATAGTACCATAACATTGTGAGAAAAAAAAAAACTTCAATAGAACATATTTAGAATTCTGTCTGTCAATCTCATATCCCATTTGTTTACAATATCAACCATTATTAGATTTTATTGTTAACTTCTTCTTTTTTCTTACCAGAGAACTGTCCATAGACCAATAGTCGAAGTAGATTGTATTGTAACTGTTAGAAACTATTACCTGACACTTCGTCACACCACTTAAGAGAAACAACCATATTGCAGTCGCAGACAACTAAATAAAGTTAAGAGTTTCACATCACTCGTCATAGGTACGACATAATAACAGAACAAAGTGATTCTCGCTTGAGCGAGCGTCAGCTGAAAGAAGTGTTACCGCTTCCGGTTCAGTTCAAGTGCCAAACACAATCAATAAAGGAACGGAGGTAATATTTACTGACATCCCCGTTCGGCAGCTCCAACCATGGGCGCATTCTACTATCGATTATAATGTAATGCAATTTATACGAAGTCAAATATAGTACACTTGACGTCTTAATCCCCACTTCAGCATAATAGAATTTCCGTTCACACATTTCGCATAATTCAATATGCCGTAGCCCCTCAAATAGTAATGTGTACAGCCGAACATCCACTGGGCAGACACAGCAACTAATGACTCGGACGTTTAGTAATAATGTTCCCTTTCGGGCGGACAAGTTAGGTGGACAGTAATAATAGACAATACTAGACAATCTGGATTAGGTAGACAATGGACACGATAGTATATAATACACTTCATACAGGACAATTGGATGAGACTTTGTATATATATCTATTAACTAGACAACATTGGACGAATGGACGAGATATACATATATTTCTTTTTATAGACAGACAGTTACTGAACAAACAGCAATTCGACATAACGTAGTTAGAAACACTAGCAATCTAAGCAGAGGGACAACGTTCAACTTATTACTGTAACATATGATAACCGAAGGTGGACAAACTTTGGAGAACTATAGATGCTATTCAGACAATCTTCGTCAAATGGCAACCTTACCCATGAAATCACTTGAACTGTAAACACATATAGCAAGAAGCACTGATAAATACTATCAATATATATATATTATTATACTCAAATTTACTCAAATTGGAGCTCTAATAGAAAATATTCCCATACATTTCTAATACGGTTAACTCAATACTTAATGAACTTCACAACAGAGAGAGAGAGAGATTTACGCTACGTACGACTTACATAATGAGAGGGCTGGCTAAGACTATTCGAGGCCGCGCACAGGCTGGGCCCCCATGGGAGAAGGTTTCCCCCATAGGAACTCTTTACTCGGACATTGTGCCGTGTATAAGATACACTCGTGAACTATACATTTTCGTACTCACAAATATTAATTTATACTTCTGAAGAACACCAGTGCTTTCGTTATCTTAACTCTAATAAACAACTGTAGATTTTATTCTAACTCTGATAAACCACTGTAGCTAATACGAAGAAAGAATAGTTTTATTCAGTAGGTTCGTGTTCCAAAATAATTCAACTGAACTAAATATAGATATATCCGTTGACTTTTGGCAGTTCGAGTTTTACTACTGAAGTTTCCCAGAAAACAAGATTAAGTTCACTTTACTTCAAGGCTCACATGCAGAATAGTCATTGTAGATAGACTTAAAGTTAGTCACGTTACCTGAAGTGCTGCTACTAGAAGAAGTAATTAGGTTTTACGCCATTATTCAGCTTACACAAGAATCACCATGTGCGGGATCAACTTCCACCTTTTATATGTTAGAATTATCTCCCTTCCATCCAAAACCTCGGGAGAATAACGTTCTCACTATAATTTCACTCCTTGGAGATTATTATTATGCAGAGTAAAACGACGAACTCGCTCTCCGTCCATCACAAAATAAAATTTCTTCTAACAGAAGAAAGAAAATTACGACGCCACTCTTGTTCGGCTTTTGGTGAAGTACACAGAATATATAAAGACAGTCGTTTCACCGCTTCGCTTCTCTCTCATTCCCGCTGTTGGAAATTTTGGTGAAACTTTTATTACAGCTTTATTAAACAAAATAAAGATAATTCGCATAGAATATAGATATTCATGAACAAAATATATAGTAAGAAAGAATACTACAACCTTAATTTGAACTATAAATCAACGTTATAAACTGGCCTCATTCCGTAATGCTCCTATGCCTGTATATTCTCCTACTATGGGCGACTCAATAGAAGAAGAAGAAGAACATTGATAAACAAACTCAAGAGCAGTTTACTAAGAGAACCAACGTCTAAACACAACAAAATCTGCATTTCAACGCAATGTTTGCGAAAGTATAATAAACATAAGGATAATGTAAATTGCCCTATTATAAAATTACGATAATAATATGAGTAATATAATTCAAAATTCACATTGAGACTATTAACTTGACTGTAACAAACAAGGTATGTTACAACTTCTGGTGCATGGGGTCCTTGATTCGATCCCATCTTCCGCTAAGTGAGCTTTGTGGTGAATATGGTCGACAGACACCGGGTGCGTGGGTTTTCTCGGGATTCTCCCGTTGCCTTCTACTTTCTTAATTCCACCATTTCATTCATTTATCATTATCTCCTTTGGCGTAGCCGGCATAACCGTGGGACGTAAAACTTAAATATTTCATTTCATTTTCTATTGTATGCTCTAGGTGTCAGGAAAGATAAGAAAGCTCCGAGCTCTTCAAGCTATCAGATCGTGTTTTATTCCTAAACTTACATTTTTAAAACACTTGATTCAGAAGTAGAACTTTTCCTTACCGAATTTCAGACTGACTCTCCCGTCAGTTCATTTCTTTACAATACTTTATTGAACGTGATAAAAATGTAATGCAAAATAAATTTGTAAAACCAGAAGTTTTTAGTTCTTCGCGTTCATATATAATGTGAATTGATGCGAAAAATGAAAGGAGTCCTCTTTCTGTGAAAAATATTGACATTAGTTTTGCTGGTCATACTGACTAAGAATTGTCAAACAATAATGGATTTGGACATTTTGGATTTTCGTCGAAATTGCAGAAAGTGTCTGCAGAAATTCGTATGATTCTAGCTTTCTCGGGTGACCTTGAGGAAATGCTAATACTCGTTTTCCAGAAGCAAATAATCAATGACAAAAAAGCTGAAGACAGGAAAATAAAGATCCTTCTAAACGAAGGTAAGAAGACTAAAATAATGGAAGATATGTGCAATATTGATGAGGAAATAAAGCGTTTAGAGAAGTGAAATAAATTACATAAACTATTGATTATTTTTTCTAAAGATATGTTGTTAATATTGAACAACCAGTTTTGTGTACACACATCCACCCTTTTTCGGTAAATGTCTCCCTGACTTTTCGTTTCATATATGACAAATTACAGACTCAAGTTTAATTTCTTTATTTGTGCAGGAACTTTTATTAGGTAAGTGTCTCGTAGTTTCATAATAAAATACTTGCATTTGTTTTTACATTCATTTTTCTACTTGATTAGGGAAAAATATATTATGTATCATCGTTATCATGTTTTCTCAGTCTTGCTTTTCCATCAACATGAGAAAGTTTATATTGCCAATTACATATCAGGGAAATTTAAGAAGTTATGGGGAAAGTCCGACAACTCTTTCGCTTAAGATTTGTCGCTACGCTGTTGCCACAATTGCCGGTCTTTAGTTACACCTACCCTACAAAGATCCTGCTTTGTATTATTATCTTCCCTTCTTCTAGGTCTGTCCAAAAGTCTCTTTCAGCTAGACTTCCCGATTACGACTGTGTACCCCTTGCTTATTACCCATGTGAACGACGTGAAGACTTCTCGTCTATTATCCATAGGATATTCAGTAACCTGTTGCTATTGTGTATTGTATAGCTTTCAAGATTCATCCGTTTCTTTATCTCTCTTCGCGTGTTCCAACGATTTATTATTGTAAAACGCTATGTGCGAGTGAGAGGACTTCGTTTTCTCCTAAACTATACTGTACTGTTCAATAGGCTCTTTATGATGCGCTTTCAACAGACTAATAATTCCTCTCGTGATAACTTGCTACCCTTAATTTTATGTGAGAAGTCGTGGGGGAAAAAATCAAAGTAGTAACAGAAAGCAAAATCTTTAGAACTTCGAATTAAAATCTGTAGATATTTTCCCCCTCAGTATATTACAATGTACGTATAATTTTTATGATATTTAGCTCTACGATTAGGATCTAAGTAGCGACTTGGTATGGTTTGTGATTGTTATCTTATTGAATTATTTAGCTGTTAGTTTTCTAATTTTTCTTAATATTTTTAGGTGAAACCCTTAGGAGTCATATGGGGAAAATTCGAACAGTATTCCGCAAAAAATACCATAATGTTCGATGACATCAGAAGAAACTTCCTGATGAACCCACAAACCGGACTGAAAATACGACCATTCCGTCAAGCACACTTAAATCGTGATAAAGACCAAGAACTATTGCGATTGAGCCGATATTTGAAGCAGATTTCAGTGTTGGATGATTTCAGTACATTGAACCATAAACATTGGGAGAGGTACAAACCACCGAAATCTAAGAAAACCAGTGAAGAAACCAAACCTGATGGCGACAGCTAGCGTCTGAAGTAGTTTAGTACAAAATTGTAAATTATTATGATGTGTTGATTGTTGGTTACTAGTTATTGAATCTGAAACTCGTCGAAGAAGAGTGCTATGTGCGAGATATGTTCAGGATATGTACTGTCGATTCGTATAGGATTTAAGCTGTATATTTTATTTTTGTATTTGTTTATTTTATGTTTGTAAGATATGGATCGAGAGCGAATTGGAATATTCTGATGTTCTGTGAGCTGCACTTTAGATGCAGGAGTAAAAACTTGTTCTTGCCGCTTTTCGTTTCAGTTTAATTATACTATATTTCTGCTACCTGTACGAATAATAACTAATTATATCAAATACAAGTGGTTAGTAAACTCCTGAGTATAAAAGACGCGTTCCAAAATAAATCTCATTCTAAATTCTAAAACTTAAGATGGAAAAATCGAAGTGTTTAATTAGTTCAAATTGTGTTTTAAAAAATCAAAATCCGATATGAATAAATCAAGTAATCTATTACAAAATCGATTTAAAATCAGCTGCATTATTCTTTCTACACTTAAAAAATATACATGTTCATTTTGGTAAGTTATTGGCAAGTCATTATTTAGTTAGAAAAAATCAACGGCACTACAAATCTTTTAATTAAAAGTTTATGAAATGGCTGCGGTCTGCGGCTTTGTTACCGTAATGCTGAAGAGGCGATGCAATTTTATTACTTTATGTAAACTTTTCGTGACTTAACTGTTAGAAACAATGTAAGGTGTATGAATAAGTTCTGTTGTAATTTAGATATTAGATAAAAGTTGTACTCTCTGGATGAAATCTTTTCAACCACTTACGCCTATTAGCGACGCTGGACTAATGTCAACATCCGATAGTTCAGTGTGTAAGAGGCGGCGCTTTCTAAACGAAGTACCCTATCCATACTAGAAGAATACCGCTAATAATACCTTCGAGAAGAAGCAAAGTGTAATTAGTACAAATAAATAAAATTAATAAATTTTTTAAAACATAATTATAAGAAAAATGAACATTTTTAAAGATCTTGAAGGTATTAAAAAATAACGGGAGTATGTAGTTCTTTGGTTATGTATCTCGCACTAAAATAAATATATAGATAGAAAAAGTAGCCACAAGTTCCATCAAGCTGTCAAATGTTAACAGCACTAACAAATTATTTAAAGCTCGAATAATCAGAGAGTTCTTGCCTAAGGATTGGATTAGTTACTACAGTCTTATTATAACTCTGTTAAAAACATTGGCCTTTTCTGAAATGAAGACGACCAGTCAAACAGATGTTAAAAGTTTTCGTTCTCTTAACCATCTGTACAATTAAACATTTCAATAATTTTTGATTAAAGAGAAAAAAAAAAAAAAAAAAAAAAAAAGAGTCAAAACGTCGCAAAAGTACTAAACGACCGAGAATGCGAGATACATTAACGTTTTTGTACATGGCAGAAATTCAAGAAGCAGGACGATCATTCCATCTGGGATTAGTTTGTACTAATAATAGTCTATCAGACGGCAGTTTTCTTTTCGCACTTGAGTGTAAAGGTTAAAATTTTTGACATAATATTTCATTGTAGAGAGATGTGGCATACTAATGAACTTGCCTTCTGTATCTATTTCAGTGTTTGACAAGATAATAATACGATATTTTGAACAGATCTCGTGCAATAGTACACGAAGGTGTTTTTTAAATCAACGTCGGTGAATACGATTAAATTACTTCTGTGCACTCTTATATTTCAACTGTGATAGTAAAACCTAAGTAGACTATAGTAAAATATTGAAATTTCTATTACTACTGGTAATCACGATTGTTTATAGACTGCGGTAATCGTAACGGTTGCTTGAATTTGACAATACATTTTTGCACGTGAAAGCAAAGAAAAAATGTTTACATGTTTCTCCAGTTACTGAAATTTATTCACTCGCTTCATACTTATGCAAATCAAAATTTTTTTATAAATTTTACCTGTAGAAAATTATAAACAAAATGGTAGTGATTTTAAAAGTGTAAATGAAAAGCTCAAGAATTAATTGTCTTGAAAACGGTTTTGTACAATGTTTCTTTCATTTTTTTGTTACAATGTCTTAAGATTAAAAACTCTAGAAAGCAGCTCTTTACGCTTATTTCGTTTCAGTTTCAGAAACCTTCAGTTACTCAAGTCACCTCAAACAAGTGATTTTTAAGTTGTATTAGTCATTTCTTCTTTAAGACATCTGTTTATTCATATGGAATATGTGCTGTGCGTCATTGTATCGTGCGAAGTTCGGTCATATGAAGGATTTTCTGAAAGACGACATATTGAATATATATTCTAGTGCCAGTGATGTGGTTTTGTGCTCTGACTATATACGTAACCAAAGCGCGTGGCGATTTCTCACGAAATTTTCTAACAGCGACGTCGAACTCGCAAGGAAGATCACGAAAGTGACGATGTCAACAAGTGGCTGGCTCCATCTGATTCTTCTTGTGCTATTGAGTGGGAACATAAGTCCGGGTCCTTCAGTGCTCCCGATATTGTAAAAATTTGAGGTCGAATAAAATAACGGATCATGCTATTCATTTACCTGAGCTTAAGCAACATGTTTGGTTTTCCTGTGAAAGCTGGTTAAATGACATGGTATCAAATGACAAATTCTCCTTATTTGAACGGTTCGACATCTATAGCCACAGAGGGAGATGAGTCGTGTGTATAAACAAGTTACCAGATGAAGAACAGATCTCCAAAGTGGCTACGAAATAATTTGGTGATATAACTAAATGGAAGCTTCTACCCGACTACATATAGGTGCACTTCCATCTGTCCTAGAAGCCTATTGGGACTTCAGGGGGAGTTACCAACACGGTGATATAATTCTATATCATGAATTTAATTTATCTACAGAATGGTTTACAATTACAACAGACATTACAAAGTATTCTCAAGATTTCTGGTTCATGGACTTCTTTATTCATGTGTTGGAATTGAAACAACATAACGTGTTCAAAAGAAGAAAATTAATCTAGATTGTTTTCTCCTCAACAACATGAATTGTACCACAGTTGAATTTCTTTCCTTCAGATCATAATTCTTTTTTTAAATGTCCTCTTTCTCTCTCATTAGTGAAAAACAATTGTCTAGCTGAAAACAAAACCAATTTTCCTTCCCCCTAAGGCGAAATATGCTGTGTAGTAGATCCTTTACCCTGGTGTTCACTAAATGGTTCAGTGAATCACGTATCTGACCTGTTTTTTGATATCCTCAAGGGTTTTGAAGGATTTTGTCCCTCTGGGAAAAATAAACAAATGAGGAAAATTTCCAACGTTGTTTGACGATGAGATTAAACAGCTACTTAAAAGCAAGCAAAGAGCGTGGAAGCTCTGGAAGGAATTTCCAAATAAGTATACTTATCAAAATATCTTCAATATTACAAGACATTTTATATATATATAGCTGAAAGCACCTATAATTGTCGGGTAGTAATTAAGAACCTTTTTTTTAAAAAAAAAAAAAAAAATATCTTGTTCCATTGCCCGGGAATTATCCTCTAGTTCTGTAAGTACGCATAACAAATATGTAATGTTGGTTGCATACATGGAAGTCATTTTTAGAAACCGCTTTTGGTATAAAGGAGTTTTGGAAAATTAGACAACTTGATTAAAACTCAAATGAAAGGCGATATTTTACAAATATTGTAGGTTTCACTAGGCAGATAAACTTATTGAAAATGTTAAAATTTTATTCAAAAATGTCAAAAAAAGAAACAAATGTCGATCTTATCGTACTTATACACGGTACTTGGCGTTACTAAATCTCCAAGATAGGATTTTCTTTTAAGACAAAAATAAACGATATATTTCCTCAGTAATTTTCTGCTCGTGACTGGTGCTGCCATTCACGTCATGTAGTGACGAAGGAATGGATTAGGAACACAATACATAAATGAAACAAGCATAATTATGAATGTAGTTTTTTATAATACTATAAGTAAAAATATATTATGACTTATATGAATTAAAACTCAATATATTATAAAACAATTTTTGTATACAATCTTTGCTTTACGTAACTGGGAACCAATTTACATATAAAAAGTGTTACAAGTATTTAATTTTAAATTTATATAAATTTTCACAAAACAAACTTACATCATCATCGATAAAATTGGTATTGTTATAGTATAAATACACTATTTGTGATGCTCAGAATAATTATTAGCATTAGAAAAGCTGTTTATTTTACAATTTTTGTCAATATGTACTGTAATTCTGTAGTGTTCGTTCAGTAGTCTGCCTTATCTACACAGACAAGTCCGATTAATACTAGATATTTACACAAACTAATCTCCGGTCAATAAACTGATTTCCTCTCGTCTCTTCTCACATAAAAGTTAATTATTTTTCTGAGTAAGGACTAGTTATATAATGGTATGAGGGGAGATTGAAAAGAACGCACACAATCCTATTCTTTTTGCAGGATGCAAGTCAGCAGGCAGCTTGTTTTAAATTCCACGCTAGATATGGTATAACTGAATCGTCTGTTAGCTTCGTAGTAGAAGTAGCATCAAAAATAAATATGAAGCGTATCCTCTATAAAGAAAGCACAACGAGGTATGTTCCTATAGGCTAAACGAAAAATCGACTGAAATTCAAAGATGGTAAATGCATGAACCGTAGCAGCATTGCAAGATGTGCAAATTCTTTGAAGAATACTGCGTAAGGCTTACCGTTTCGCCTCATTCCGATCTATTTTAACAGCTAGAATACCAAGTATTGTCGAAGAGCTTGATGATTCGACCGACAGATTCATCTGCGCACTTCCCAGAGAAGTTCAACCTGTTATAGGTATATCTTCGTTCACAAAAAGCGAGACTGTCTTCCAGAGACTAGGTATGATTGAAAAAAAAAAAAAAAAAAAAATCCTTCTCTCGGATTTATAAGGATCTAGGGTAATTTTCCGGGAGTTAGTCTCAGGTTCTGAAATGAAATGAAATCTTTCGGTTTAACGTCCCACGTTATGTCGGTTAAGCTAAGGAAGACGGGGTCTCGGTTTTTGTGAACAGAAATATACAAAATATGATATTATGCATAACGAACTGAACTTTCGGAAAATCAGTGTGTGATAGGTGTCCCAATAATCTAACAGAATAGGACAGAAGGGCCAAAGAATAGGATTCTTGGATCGCTTGGCAAATGCATATGAAGAATATGACTTTCTGAAGATAAAATGACGAGCGATAAATTCTAGGTGTTCAGTATCCCAACACAAAGCACTGTTTATCGTGCAGAAACATTCCGGTTCTCAAGGAATTCAGACACACACACACACTGTTCAAAAAGTCCTACCGTAGACAATATTAGATGCATGTTTAAAATTAATATTATAATACTGTAGAAAGACTTCGGGTTCGACCTTCCATGTATTACGAAGTTATGCTCTTTAGTTACTAAGTTATTTTATTCGAACTGTAAATTCACATTCGTTACAAGTACTGAAGATTTATACTAAATTTGATTTGAAGTCCATTGCCTCCCCTTACAAGAAACAATTATTCTGTTACCCATTTTTTTCAATGTTATCTCTACGCAACAGTGATATGTTGGGAATCTTTATTGATTTATATATCCCTCGTTTCATTTTTCCTACAGTTTGAGGAATTTAGAATGAAATTATTTTACCTGTGTACAGTGTACATGGACTAATCCATTGCATATGTATATAGTTTTGCATCATCTATGAGGTGGAGGTTACTTAATAATGTGAAGTGTTTAGTATTGACATTTTTTTTCTCAATTTATATTGAAGACGACGATTCGTTGAAATAGTTTGTCACCGTCTTCAGTATTATAGGATACGTAATTATAGCATAGTTTTTAAAATTATTCTATTACAGTACTCCGGGACACAAGACGTTCTCGCGGTGTTTCTTTCAATTCGATCACTTAACTGCAATTATCTACATTAATTTGTTATACAGCATTATAGTATGCATACGAACTTAAGTCATGCCCTTTGTAAAAGAGAGTCGTCCAACATACATGCTTCAAGTGTCAAACTGCTTCATAACAATGCCCGGTTTCAGATTAGCAATACGTCTGTGCCGAAATTTGGCGGAAGTGTTCCAGCACCGTGGTTTCTTCAGATTTCTATCTCTAAGTCCCCTGAAATGATTCATTAACGGTCACTGATTCGACTTGTTTAAAAAGTGCGACTCTCGTCCGGAAGTGGTTATATATTCAGTAAACGAACTCCTACGTACAAGGAATAATAAAGCTGGTGCTACACTGGGAGAAATGTATACTGTAAAATAGGAGAAATCTAGTTTCATTGTGTGTTATGTTTTGAATTGGCTATCTATAAAACTTTTGGGAGGAAAAATATTTTCAATCTCCCCTCATATAATTAAAGCTAGTATTGCACTTTGGATTAAAAAAAAATATATATATATCGTCATTTTATAAATATATAACACGACAGACAATGAAACACAACTCTACCTACTGTTCCTTTCCGCATTATCGACCTCTGACGTCAGGATTGACCATCGATAACATGTTTTATTTTACTTGCTGAAGTCAAACTAGTTTTATTTTACTACTCGTCATAAAATTGGAAAGCTTTTCGAAAGAACATCGATTTTTTTGTTGTAGTTGTTGCTGTATTAAACAATGGAACGATAATGCTGAAGACTAGTATTCTTATCCTTTTAATTATCTATACATTGTCGATACGCAGTTTTGGCTTGAGAGCTACCTGTCTATATAGTACCTTCACACGTTGCTTTCTAAACGATCACATGAGCACTTTTTATCATACATAATTCTAGAGACCTTTTGTACGATAAGAATATTTTTTTCTTTAATTTCTTTTAGACTATTTGAAATAAATGCTATTTAATTAGTCAGAAATGTCTTGTATCTAGCAGAAAAGGAACACTTTAGTAAAGAGAGAGAACAGCAGGCTTAACTATTCAGGAACATTCATACTCAGCATACAATTATAACAACAGCCACAAGATGTAATCAACGACTGCGTGTGGAAGCCAAAAATAAATAAATAAAATAAAAACGCTATTTTTTTTTCAACCTTTGTTAAGCCACCAAGAGAACCACGTGATATGACGAAACGTGAGTAAAACAAAGCTGTTCATTGGATGTTCATCCCCCTCACTGATAGCACACAAGCCTGATTGAATAGATCATGTAGAACAACTAAACATAACTGTGGATATTCAAAAATATAATTAAAAAAATAAGGAAAGCCTGCTACCCTTACCTCATTCACATCACACATTCAAAGAAAGAAAGAGAAAAAGAACTACGACTCTGTCCAGCAGCACTAGACAAAAAATTATATTGACTTCCTGTAAGCTTTTTATTTGCTCTCGCTGCCCCTGTTCCTGATAGTTGTGTGTGTTCAGCATGTGTCTACTTGTAGACACTCTGAGCTGAACACAATGGAACATAAAAAAAACCTTCTCTACATTAACCTTCATGAATTACATGAGTAATTCCACTGGTCCCCAAACTTGTCACGGAATTTCTTATGCTCGAGTGTATCTAGATCTGCTGCCACTCTCTTCATTGACGACCTAAAAAATATAACAATAAAAACTATTATACAAAGTAATCAATTACAGTATAAATGGACGGAAACAAAATAAAAGGTATCGATGATTGACGATTAAGCTTCCTAAAGGGTTTCAATTTACTACATGTTCATTGATAATGTTATTTGGAAAACAGTTTCTACAAAATGGAAAACGGATATGACTGAAAAATAACTGTTAAGGATTATCCTTAAAGTTCGTTACTGAATTGTCTATGTCTTTGTGTGTCTGTTATTTTCGAATTTTTCAACTTGAGACCTCCATTCGATACAGCATCAAACACTATCTGAAAGAAATGACGGAATTTTTCGCGTAACTCTTACCGTTCCCGAGTTATTGGGCAAAAAAAGTTCCGATTTCAGGAGAGTTAAGGAGCCATATTTCAGGAACAGTATGTTATAGAGAGATGATATTGGTGTTGATCAATACCTAAGAGGATGGTGAACATTTTGGTACCAAATAGTAACCGGTACTAACCGGTTACCAGCCAGTAACCAAATAGTAACTGGCCAACTAGCCACCGTTCCCCAGATGTTAGTAAAAAAAAAAAAAAAAAAAAAAAAAAAAAAAAAAAAAAAAAAAAAAAAAAAACCACGAGAGATTTAAGGAGGCATATCACGGGAATCATAAGTCATAGAGAGATGATATTTTGCGAATTTTACAATTTTGAGCCGTCCATTCTGAGCATGTGTCTTTATGAAACAACATATGGTAGAAAGTTTTAACAGAACCTTTAAACAAAACATGAGGAAAAAATTGAGTACTCTCAGGAAATTATATTACAAGAATTGTTTAATGAGTATAATAATACAGTACATAGAACAATTGATATAAAGCCTGTAGAAGTTAATAAGAAAAAATAATTCTTTTTAAGTTCGTTCTGGCAATGCTCTTGGAGTATTCTCAACTGGTTTGTTATATGCTAAGAAAATTTTGAAGAATTTATTTACTTTATTGAGTTCATTAATTAGCTGATTTGAACAGAAAAGGTTAAGACAACAATAAGGAACTGTTAGGTACTAATAATAGAATTGTTGGTAAGACGAAACACTATACTTACTTGTTAAATATAATCTTGGAAAGACGCTTGTGCACTGTGTTTGTCCTCGCTTTAATGTCAGTCAGCCCTGGATATTTGTTGACTTTCTGCTTTTGTTTCTTTACTCCCTTTCCCTTTTTCCTCTTCTCAGGCAATTTCAAGTTAATACCAGTCGCATGCTGAAAAAATACTACAATGTTAGGAAAAAAAAAAAAAAAAAATACACCATATATAAACCCCAAAATGTATGTATCTGAAATAACAACAATTGTTTGAAAATCAAATGAAATAACATTTTGAAAATTTAAGTCCTACGGTTATGCTATATAGGTTAAAGAAAACGATGATGATAAGAATGAATAAAATGGTAGAATGAAAAAAAGTGGAAGGAAAGGGGAGAATCCCAAGAAAACACACGCACATGGTGTTCGTCCATCACAAAGAATATTTGGCATAAGCTGGGATCGAATTAGGGACCGCACGCACCAGAGGTATACGCTCTATCACTGAACCATCGCGTCCTCCACCAATTGTTAGGGAGATTTAAAATATATACAATAAATATCTTCATGATGTATAGTTTCAAAGAGTCAAAGACCCCTCGCATAATATATATCAAATGTATCTTTTGACATTGGTCTATGTAAAAAAAAAATGCATGCAGCAACTCTTGGTTGACGGGATGTGTCACTGTGAATAAAAAGCTTCTTACAAAAATAGTCACACAATTTTTAAAGGACATTTCGACCGAATGAAAGTCTTCACTGTTTTAAAGTTCAGAATATTTATTCACTTTCGTTTCTTTAATATCAGAATGTATTGTTTAATTTCTGCACATTAAAAACAAACGAATGAATGGAAAGATTGCACACACACAGAAGCAACAACAACAAATGTTAGAAGAAAATAATGTTAACAGAAAACTCAGCTTCATCAATTACTTTATGGATTGGATTCGATATAACTGAAAAGTCTATACCTAGAATTTGCTTCTCTATATTCTGGAATATCGTACTGCATGCCAATATCAAAAGATCAGAAATTGTATATCTTTACACCTACGATTAAATACAGTCTAAAAGGAGGAAGAAGGAAAATTGGAAGAAACTCATACGATTTCACCATTGATCTTTTAACCAGTTTTAATTTTAACGGCTTTCTGTATTTGAATACAGTACAAGACTTAACGTTTAAAAAGAACTAAACATTATCTGAAATACCAGGGTTCCTACAATCTGGAAAGTTAAGAAGGTTCAGAGATAAAATTTTCTATTTAGAAGTGCATACTGACTTTCTCTAAGCCTTTGAACACTAGTCCTTTCTGTAGAGATTTTAATGTATTAACATCAACGACTCTGTATGTATTAGATCTGTAGGCAAGTTGTTATGAAATCTTATGAATTGACGTGTGAACGAATTAAAGCTCATCCATTTTGGATGCTGATGTGGCGAAATTAGAAGATATCACTGCTAATAGAAATCATGGCATTAGATTTGCAGCCTGTCGTTATCTCGGTTAAATAGGAACATAAGTCAATCGGACTTACTCTGAACAATTGGTTTGGTAACCAAAGGGTACAAGAAAAATTTTCACAATTAAAAATAAAGTCTCGATTCAGGAATATTATGATAGCCAATTACACTCTTTCTGTTATGTATGGAGTTAAAGAAAGGAACAAATCATACATTTCTTAACTTTTATTTGAGGTCCTGATGAAACACTTCGGGCCGCCATCACTCCTCTAAAGCATTAAAAACAAAGAAAACAATACTACATCAAAAACTCAGCAAACTGACTTTGACGCATTGTTGCTCAATTATTAAAGTATCAGCTTTCAAAAGGTGAGTCACCTAAATATAATATAGTTATTAAATTAGGAAACAAGTTATTTTATCGTGACACTGTGCAACAGTGAATTTTTTTACAGAAATGTAAATGCTCATCCTTTATTGATTTTTGGGCGCTGAACACGAAACTGACAACAAAAATGTGCTCCTGGCTAAGATTTACATGTTATATATAACGCTATAATAAAGAAATTTTAAAGTCACAACACATTGAAATGATTACGGAAATAAATATAGCTATTCTTTATAATTTCTTGGATGCTGAACAATAAAATGACAATGATAATATGCTCCTAGCTCAGATTTAGTGGTAATTGCATAATTTACCTTTTGCATATAACACTATTATAATGAAATTGTAAAGGTAAAAGTCACCAAACTTTGAAATGATTACGTAAATAGAAATATCTGTCCCTTATAAGTTTTTGGGCGCTGAACACGAAAATCACAATAAATACGTGTTCCGAATTCAGACTTAGTACTAATTACACAATTTACATTTTGCATATAACGCTATGATAATGAAACTGTAAAGGTAAAAGTAACAAACATTAACATAATTACGGAAATAAAAATAGCTGTCTCTTAACACTGAATATGAATATAAAAAATATAACGTCCTCCTGGCACACTATCGGTGTAATAGCACTCTTAACATTTTGCATATAGCGCTACAGGACAAGAACTGTATTGATAGAAGTTACCTAAGGTAGCTGTTTTAAACACGCCGTCTCTTTGCTTGTTTCTTGTGAGGAACATCTGGAGCATCTCTTGGAATCATCCAGCAGAAATCCACTAACATTGAAACTAACCACTTTCCTTTATAATGTTTTTCCATCGCAGAAATGTCCTGGTGAAGACGTTCTCCTTGCTCGTCACTAAAAGATCCACAATTCACTGGGAAGACATCAAGGTGGGAATGGAGGAAATGCATTTTGAGTGACATATTGCACCCAAGTTTCTCGTAGGCAGATAGCAATTCTTCTACTAATTCTTTGTAATTTTCGGCTCGGTGGTTGCCTAAGAATCTGGTACAAACATTGCGGAAACAATGCCACGCATGGCGCTCATCACCACTGAGAATAGATTCAAACACCTCGTCTTGCAATAGCTTGCGTATTTGCGGACCAATAAAGAATCCCTGCTTAATCTTTTCTGTACTTAGATGCAGAAACTTTGGCACAAGTATGTTTATTCCTGTTCATGACCTTCACAAATGCCTTCATGAGTCCAAGTCTGATGTGCAATGGTGGTAGCACAATGCTTTATGGGTTCACGAGAGGTACATTTGAAATGTTTTTTCGCCTGGCAACAAAGCTGTTCGTCACGGCCATTCCTTTTGAGTGTAATGAACATTCTTTGCACGACTATCCTACTCCATATATAACAGCTGTATTTTGTACAGCCATCCTGTAGACCAAGCAAAATTGCGATCACCTTGAAATCACCACAAACTAACCACTTGTGTTCACGATATTTTATAAGATCCAGAACGCGTTCCAAAATGGGATAACTTTCTTTATCTAGGGGTGCATAAGCAACAGGGATTGATGCTGATATCTCCTTACTGTTGTACAGGAGCACAGCCGTAAGGCTTGTTTTGGAGGCGTCTATAAACAGTCTCCAATCTTCGACTTTGTACGGAATCTTCAGTTTCTGCATCAAACCTGGAACATCATTGCAAAATACTAACTCATTGGTGCAGCAGAAATATTTTGCAAGATCTTTTTGACGATCGCGTAGAGTTGATACCCTAACTGTATCCTCCAGAAGGTTCCACTGCTGTAACCTAGATGCTAAGAGCACAGTTTCATTCTTTGGCAGTTCCAAATCTCTAATCAGGTCATGAAGCCCCGCTTGTGTGAGTCGGTGTGGTTCAGGATAGTTGGTTTTCGGCTCAAATGAAGGATCAGTGCCACTGGTATGTGGAGAAGGTTCACCTTCATTTTCATTCTCTGATCACTTTCCGTCGGAATGGTAACCGGGGGATCGGGAACAGGTAATCCTTCTCCATGGGCCAGTGGACGAATGACAGATGGTATCACTGGGTATTCGATCTTCTTCTTCGTATTTATACCTTTCTTCAAGCAGGGTAGCATGCAAAAGTAGCAGTCTGTACTATGGTTTGTTGGTTCACGCCAAATGGCAGCACAGCAAAGCGCATGGAAACGTTCTTCCCATGCATCCAGGCATTGAGAGTAGATGAACAACTCGTACAACAAACGTGGGGAGCCCATGATTTATCCTGGTCTCCAACACAACACCCAAAGTATAGTAAATATGCTCTTCGCACTGCAGCAGTCAGTGGCCGCTTCCTGGAATCACAAATCACGTCCGCACATATGTAGCACACACTGTGTATCGAATTTTTACAAACGCGGGGCATTGCTGCACTTTCCTTGAATCACTGACACTTCGCAATGAAAACAATATGTACAACAGCGATAATATCCTCACTCTACTTTCAAACTGCTGGTTCACCAGTAAACAGTCTGCCAAACTACTGCTTGAAGCACGCCATGAATACGATTAGAGAAGTTCAGTGGAACTAGTTGCAACTTGCAACCATTGCCTCACGTGACTCATGAGACGCTCGCACAACCTGTTGATAACATGCAACGTTGTCAAGTCGAATATGCAGCAAATACTTGTTAAGAACGACACTTTGTATCGTGTAAAACAATAATTTCAAATCGTGTACTTATAATGTCCCATAGCGTTATATGCAAAATATAAAACGCTAAATTATGCAGAAACCTGAGCCAGGAGAGAATTTTTAAGTGTGATTTTCGCGTTCTGTGGCCAAAAATCAACAAAGAAAGGCTACTTTCGTTTCGGTAAAAAATAAAAAGTGAAAAATGCTGAACAGTGAGCACCAAGCGTCGAAATCATAGCTCAGTACCTGTGCACGGAGATGCATTTTCTTTCTTTGGTGTACGTGTGTTAGTCGTAGTATTAGTTTTAGTTTAGGAACGGCTCTGGTGCTACTTGGTGACACGCTTGCGTGCTTCAAAGGGTTAAACATAGTGTGCTTGCACTCGCATGTAACAAGCTATTTCTTTTACACACACACACAAAACGTAAATTTTGGTCTGAGAAGTTTTATCTTGAACACAATACAGAAATTCAGACCTGTCATTAAAATTTTCTCAGCTGAATCTATTAAGATAGCCAGTACAAAAAAATCTCAATACCTGAATATCTTCTAATAACTCTGGATCTTGCCAATCTGGACGACTTTCTTCTTGACTGATATTCTTTGCATTAACTTCTAAGTTTCCTTCTTCTTTCACAGAATTTTCAGGTTCTCCCATTGCATTACGAGGAATGATTGGACCATGGAAAGGACACTGTAAAAAGCAAAAAGTATAATATTTAGTTCTGATATCGAAGAGGAAGGAAAACTTTCCTATAAATACATTTATGACAAGACGATGTTTAGTACTAAACACACACACACTCAGAAACTGATTTTTTTTTTTTTTTTTTTGGTAACACAATACAATAAATTAAGTTAGAACTACGAGCGTTGCTAATGAAGAGGTTTGTTACAATTTATTCATACCTCCATTCAATCTATAGTTTTACTTTTTAGTATCTTTCTCACTTTTATCTATGATATTTTATTTACTTAAATTTCTCAGATACTATGTACAAGAATTGCTTTCAAATTATCTCTTGTTCCTATGTTAATAAAACCTCTGTGATAATAACCCACTCCTCTTTTGAAGGCCAAACACATTACTTAATACAACAGGTTATATCAACTACAAAGACTAATAGGTTTCTATACAGACGAAATGTAAAGGAAGCGCAGAAACTAAAAGTTGCACCAATGAGGCAATTGTTTGTGATGTGTTTGCTAGCAAATTAGTCGTGTTGTGCGAAGTCTAATGGCGCCGAAAGTGAATCGACTCTAGGAAGGCTACATTATAGGACTTCAATGTTTCCAGCATTGTTAAACAGAGTCACGAACACGTATTTGTTATTGGACGCTCCGCCGTGAATTCCCTAATGTGGCGAAGTGCATCGCAACCACCGCGGACTGTGTACTACCAATTAAACCACCAAAACGGATCCCATTGAAGCTGACAACACCAAGCGTTATTCGGAACCCAGATATTGACAACATCAGAGAATTCACGGACACAGCATGCTATGGCCATTTGGTTCTGCGATCCCAACCAACCATTTACCATTCATTTGACAAAACGTTATGTCTCAAAATGTTCCATAAGGAGAGTGTTCACCATATGGATGAATTAAGACGAACGTCAATCATACTGTGGAACAGAAAAAGTAACTGCTGAAAGTTGTACGAGCACCATCTGGCAGGGGATCAATGAAAGTCTGTAGTAAGCGTAATCGAGGCGTGACAGATTGTGGAAAGATTTTAGCATTTACGTACAGAAGTGTCTATGCAAAACTAAGAAGCAATTTTATTCTTAAGTCCACTGAAAATTACTTTTGAGGTTTCACGGTTATAGCTGAATTTTGTTACAGGGAAAACTTGAAATTACGTTACACTGCCAGTAATGTGAAAATAAGAGCTGAATATTATCAGGAATATGCTTTGACGGATATTTTCAACACAATTCCACACTGTATAAAGTGGACAGCAACCACATGGAACTGCATCAAGGCAAGAGTTCCTGTCACATTCAAATCATCGCTGGCATTCTACAGACGGCTATTCCCTTCACGGAAAGCTCAGTAAAAAATCCCGGTATCAGTCCAATAGGCAACTATGTTTTCTGAAACAACACCTTCCTTTTCGTAAGATGTAGATAGCTTTCGGCCTCCAGAAAGCATTCTAACTGTAGTGGTTTATAATACCCCTTGTACATCTGTAAAGAAGTCTTATTTATTAGAAAGTGTGCTGTCGGGTAATCGTCAATAGTGCTTGAGATAACGTAGAACAAAAACGAT
The DNA here is from genome assembly GCF_964235325.1 of Thermobia domestica. Lineage (NCBI taxonomy): Eukaryota > Metazoa > Arthropoda > Insecta > Zygentoma > Lepismatidae > Thermobia > Thermobia domestica. The sequence goes on along the minus strand of NC_137465.1, from coordinate 170,206,817 downwards.
GGTGGAATGGTGGTCTGTTATAGGTGAGCGGACACTTCAAAGCCGTGTATATAGAAACATATCAGCCTCTCTATCCCTGGGGACTTAATGTTCTTATTAATTTGCCTCCCGCGATGTAAGATTTCTTGAAGTATTGGACTCTCATTTACTTCCACTTCGTGGTGAAATAGCTATTAATACGTTTTTTGTCTATGCTTATTTGTATCCATTTCTAGCCTTGGCAATATTAACCATCTTTGGCCTCCGAGAGGCAATGGTACAACGAATACCTTTTTTCCAACTGAAATATTTTCGAGTATTTAATTCTCCGATGCCTGGATGCAACACTATATTCAGTATATTCTCAACTTCGATGGGACACGCAAACCTCCTCGCTTGGCACTCTGTTTTCGACAAATATACAACTTTAATTCTTACAGTTAAGTTTAACTGATGTTGTCACTGAAACTTCGAGACGAATGTATTTTATCCATGAGAATAACTACCCTTGCCTTTATAGTAGTTATCAACCTTTTTTGACCGACGACACACTTCACTAAACACCCATGATATAGCAATTACTTCTTAATTATTATTATTATTAATAATAATAATAATAATAATAAGTCTGGCTGCAGTGGCTCAGTGGCTGAACGCTCATCTCTGGTGCGTGGGGTCCCTAGTTCGATCTGTCCCTGCCTAGTGGCCAATGTAACAAATTTCTGATTTTTTCTACTGTTATGTTTTGTACTAGTTGAACTGTACTAGTGTACTGTTTTTTAAAAGATTAATTGAAGATTCCTTTTCCATATTTAATATTTTATCTTTATATTATATAAACACAAATCTTACTTTGTATCTGTCTTTCCTGGGACATAACTTCCCATTCGGAAGGGGTGCTCTACAAGACCATTTCACAGGTTCAAACTTCCCAGAAAACTCAATTACTCGTGTCCGAAGACTGGCGACTCCTTCAGGTACTGGAACCTCTTCCATATCATCAGCCGCAGATGTCCAAAATCTATGACATTCAGGTTTCACACTGAAGATGGAAAAAATATTCAATGAATGTACAGAAGAACAAAGAAGAAAAGATAAGTACTATGCTCACAGATTTACCTAGTTAAACATTTATGTTGTTTTTCGATATAGTAAACAAATGGATACGAATGGGCTACATATTGTATTTCCTTCGCATTCAGATGAGCACACATCTGATTTCCCAATCTGTATTTTGTCCTATTTTCTACAGGTCATATTAGGAAAATATTGGTTTGGTATCCTGGATTTTAATAAAAGCAGCTTCTTTCTTCATTTTCCTTCTCAAAAGTTGAACATTAAAATTTACATAATAAAGTATTTTTTTTTAAGTATTATTATAAAGAAACTGTTGCCTATAATATAGTGTTACGAAGCCTGTCGTAAATTCTAAATGTAATAATATAGGCCAGTGATTCCGAACGGTGTGTCGGGAATCCCATAGAGTGTATCGGAAAATTTTAGAATTTAAAAGTTATGAAGCATTTAATAAGGGTCTATCCAGTTTGCCATAAGGACTAGACTGTGTCAAGTGATCAGGTCATAAGTCACGTTGCATGCTAAATCGAGTCTGGAGATTCCAAATCCAAGCACGTAACCTCCGTGTGGGGTGTCCTGGGTAATTCGAAGAAGATGCATGTACTTTATCATTATTATTGATTTTACTCTAACAACTTGACTTCTGACACTGTTCTATCCATATTTACCTTACGTGTTATACATCGGTTTTTAAGCTCTTTATTATGTCTTTGCAATAAACTTTCAATTAGCCATCACCTTATTATAGTTTTTAAGATATGTGGACGACTTCATTTTTTTCATTCATTTTAATGTTCATTTTTCGTGATTTTTTACTATGTTCCATCCATTTTAGGACAATTTGCTTTTGGAATATAGAATTTACATAGCCTCTTCTACATTTGAGCTGAATTTCAACCATCTCCTTCTTTTTGGTTTTTGAGATAAGTGGATGAATTATTTGTTTTTCATTGATTTTCCATTGTCATTAATGTTAATCTTTCGTGCTTTCTCACTATGTTCCATCCACTTTAGGACCATTTACTTTTTTAATACAGAATCTACATAGTTTCTTCTATATTTAAGGTAATTTTCAGTCATCTCCCTCGTTTGGTTTTTGAAATAAGTGGGGGAATTATTTATTTTCCATTGACATTAATGTTAATGTTTCACGCTTTTTGACTACATTCCAGCCATTTTAGGACAATTTACTTTTGGAATATAAAATCTACACCGTCTCTTCTACGTTTGAGCTGAATTTTAGCCATCTCCCTGTTTTGGTTTTTGAGATAAGTGGAGGAATTATTTGTTTTTCATTGATTTCCCATTGACATTAATGTTAATGTTTCGTGCTTTTTGACTATATTCCATCCATTTTAGGACAATTTGCTTTCGAAATCTAGAATTTACATAGTCTCTTCTACATTTGAGCTGAATTTCTCTTTTAAAGCTTGTTCACATCATTGAAACCGGATAGGCCTTTAGTTAAAATCAATTTTCAGACAGAGTGTACCAGTCAACGCCTCCAGTGGCACTATGTAGTACTTAGTACTACGCACAGAGTCACAACTTTATAGACATTTATATTCCTGAACTATTATAATTTATAATATTATTAATAAAAATCAAACAAGTGTGTTGTGGTGTCGGGGACGCTCAGTAAAGAACATCCTCAGTAATAAATAAATAAATAAATAAATAAAAGGCTACGGTGCTTTTGTGCAAAAATTGCACAAATAAAGGCAAAAATCCTGCTGAAGCAACGGCTACCACGTTCGGCTTCGGTGACCAACTCAGGTTCGATTCTAAATGGGAATCAAGACTATTCAATGATACTATCTTGAAAACAAGTAAAGAACTACTTGAACACAAATGTAGAAATAACAATAACACTGACAGTCGACGTATTGGTCATGTATCATTAGGTTGAACGTACAATCTAAATTAGTTTTTCTATTTGTTTATTTGTTTGTCAGTAAGGCGAAAAAAAGCAACCACTATAATTGGATCAAAATAAGAAACGAATTGACATTTGGAGGAGAACGCGTTGCCCTGTTGCCACGTCGTAAGTATTTCTCTGAGGCGTCTGCTGTGCTCCTTTAGCGTTGGTTGATAAACACACTTTTGAACATATGTTAGAAGGAGGAAACATTAAAACGTTGTTGTCTCTTTCTACAGAAACCCTCCATTTGTAACTATCACCACAACGACCCTTCTCTCGATGACCTCAATAACTTTGTGATGTAGCTTCCCTTATCAACACAAATTCCTAATTGGTTTTGAACTGTCAATTCGTTTCTAATTTTGCTTCATGTATAACATTTCTTGTTTGTGGTTCCGAAATCTTATTTTAGAATCGTTTGATGGTATTAAGTAAGTAAAAGAAAAAAAATGAAATGAAATCTTTAAAGTTTTACTTCCCACGGTTATGCCGCTTAGGCTAAAGGAGACGGTGATGATGAGAGGTGAGTGAAACGGTGGAATGAAGAAAGTGGGAGGAAACGGGAGAACCCCGAGAAAACCCACGAGCATGGTGTTTGTCTATCACAAAATCCACACGGCGCGACCTGGGATTGAACCACGAACCTCAAGCACCGGAGGTGAACGCTCTACCACTGAGCCACCGCGCTCCCGTAACTAAAAGAAAAATAATGAACATCTAACACGTGTTAATACTGGATTCATAACAAAAACCAATTAACGTAATGCCTCCACATTATTTCATATTGGCGCTTACGTGTCTAAAGTATTTAATTTTTTCATTATTTTAAATTTTACGATATACTACTGACTTCTACATATAAGTAAACATCATGAAAAGTACAAATTAACGATGGATAAAATAATTGAAGAAGTTTTAAAGAAAAACGGTACGAGGAAGAAAATAATACATACGGTACTAATCCATTACCATGTTAATAAGAAGCGAACCTACGACCGAAATCGCAATTTTGCGATCCAATAATGGGCACTGTATCACTTTAAGTTACCGTTTCTCAAACTATTTTCAAGTCCGGACCACCTGTATTAGTTAGAATGTTCTTCAGACTATGCAACTCTTGTCCCCTTCGAAAGCAAATCTATTATTTTACTTGGTGTATGTTAGTACCAGCATACTTTGGTACTTTTAAAAACTATTAATTAAAATTCCTTAATTTGATATTGGTATTAGTAGAGAAAACGTGCATATTTTTAAAAACCATGTTTTATTATGATTCACTCATATAACCTATTACAATCTATTATATAAAATTGAAAGTGATTATGTTTGTGACTTCATAACTCTTTCCCCACCCTACCGATCTTAATCAAAGTTTCAACATAGATGAGGTTCGGGCCTGGGGTGGTTTTTATCATTTCACTTTGACGCTGCAACTTAGGGTAGGGGAAGGGGAGAGATTTAAAAATGATCGAAAATGGCCGGTATTAGTATCGAATCCATAGTTTTTGGGATCGCTGAGATGAACAGTGACACTTCCTATACAGTTTAAATACAAATTCAGCCCCGTAGTTTAGGGGAGGGGGAGATATATTAAAATGATCGATACTAGTATCGAATCCATAGTTTTCGGGATCGTTGAAACGAACAATGACACTTCCGATGCCGTTTAAATCCAAATTCCACCCCCATTGCCCTTTATGTTCAAAATGAAACTACTTTACCCGTGCGAAGAACGGGCAATCCTTTAGTTATATCTAATGTATACCTGTTATCGATTCTCAACTATAGTGTGTGGTAAACAACTCACTCGATTTTTTTTTTTTTTTGACTAAGTTTGGCAGAGTTCGAAAACCATTTGTAGGCCGCGAACCACCGTTTGAGAGAAATGCTAACTTGAGTCACCATAGTGCTTTGAATTTTGTATCATTTATATTAAAAATGATATCGTACAGATTAAAAATGTATTAATACTTACGTCAGCATAGTTGGAGCAACAACATTTTCATCTTCCCAGTGATAGAGGTCAACATCAAAAGGCAATTTCGGGGCTACAGCAAGTAACTTTTCCTTTCGACTTTTCTTACTATCGTCTGACTTTTCTGTAGTTGGTTTTGAAATATCCTCTTTCTTTATTTTCGTAATTGTATTTGAATCTTCCTGTTTTCCGTGTTCCGTACTCGCTTCCATTTTGCCTGAAGGTAGTCCTGACGTTGAGGGCCCATCTTCCGTTTTTATATTACACTTCGATTTCTTCTTTCGGTCGTTACTCTTTGAAGACTCATCGGCAGGTCTTTTACATTTTTGCTCAGATTTCAGAGTTTTAGATATAAATGTTGACATAGCAGTTGTTGGATCCTTCAATGAAAACAAAGTACATCTTAGACATTTTCAGAACAGTACAGTCTTATCAAGCGTCATATCTCAAATTACTCAAATGTTCTTATCAATCTTACCTTCAATATATCAGGAGGGACATGGTTACAAAAAAACATCTGGCTACACTACTCACACAGAGATTCAAATTAATTTTCTGTTGAGTAATGATGATGACGTTCTGATTAAGGAGAATCTATCGAAAAGAAAACCTAAAACACCCATAAAAAGATTATTAGTAAAATAAGTTACTGCACTAATATTAGGGCTACATGCATTGCTATATGATGAAATAATATGGAATCTACAGCTATTGGGAAAGGTATGCAATCATAAATATCGATAAAAATTTTTACGCATTATTCAGAAATTATCACTATTGAGGCACAAAAAACAATGTTCAGATCATGTTGAAAATGAATTGAAATCTTTAAGTTTTACGTCACACGATTATGCAGGCTCTAAAGGAGACAGTGATGATGAGAAATGAATGAAATGGTGGAATGAAGAAAGTGGGAGGAAACGGGAGAACCCGAGAAAACCCACGCACATGGTGTCTGTCCACCACAAAGCTCACTTGGTGCGAGTTAGAATCGAACCAAATACCCCATGTACCAGGGGTGAACGCTCTACTACTGAGCCACCGCGGCCCCATGTGAAGATCATGTTGTGAAAAAGGACTTGAGCCATTATGAGTCCCTGAGAATAAGTGGGCGAGTATCCTTCACTATGGAAATAGTGAAAGAAAGATTGATAAATACCATTAAGTGAGTAATTTGAGGTATGAAGATGTCACTGACACTTTTGTCAACTGACATATAAAAGTTACTGAACTAGACACATACGTTTCAGGTTTCTTTCTCCCTCGAAACCTTTCTGAGAGCAAAGTAGGTAACTCCAATCTTCTTACTATTGTGGGATACAGTAAGAAGACTATAACAAAAGTTGCTACTTGAAAGACGTAAATTGCATAGTTGATAGAATGATCAGTATCAGTTAAACTGCGCATCATACCTTTTGCAAAAAGTTGATTTTAGTTTAGTTGTAGAAGATGACTTAATACCTCCCTTTATCAGGAATTAGATTCCATTTTTACTCACAGAAAGGATAAAGAACTATAAACACTGCAGCACACGTTTCTCATAAAGTAAATTTTGATACAGTTTTCAGAAGTTAGGTTATCAACTTTTCTCTAAGGATTCCAAAGGAAGGGCTGAATTTTAGCACACGTATCCAATTTAGCAACTTTTAGATCCCACTGATAGCTAACATTGGAACCACCTGATTAAAGTATAAAAATTCGTGATACACGTACAACGATAATGTATAATTCTTATGTACTTTTAAGTATTATTTGTATTTACGGACAAAATGAGCTATTTTAAAAGGCACAAGCTACGAAGAAGAAGAAATTATATAAAGAAATAATTTAAATATTTTGTATCATATTGAGATTTTGTTATCGTTGCTATGACGATTTGTTTACTTGTTTTAATGTTGTTGCTATAGTAACTAGAAAGATATAGATGTAACGAGGAACCATCTTGTGTAATCTGTATGCACAATATTTTAAGGTGTCGAACAAGATATATGTTGAAGAATAATATATATATATATATATATATATATATATGAAGTGCATTAATGTGTTGAATTATTCCAGATAATCTCGTGTATTGCCTAAACATTTAGAATCAGGGCATGTGTAACACAGTTCGCGACAGAATTAGCGTTACAGATTATATGGTGCCGAAACCGTAGACTTTGTTACTTTGGAGATCAGTTAGAAGTAAAAGTAAACTATCTCTCATCACCACAGATTATTTATTGCTTCGTAATAAAAGAAAAATCTACAGAAGACCCATAATGAATGTGAATACCGGAATTGAAGAAGTTGATGTTCCTGGAAGTGAAACTTCATCAGATGTAGTTAAACTTTTATAACAGCTAGGACAACAAATTAATTCCATGTCACAACAGATGGATACCAGATTGAAACAAATGGATTCTAAATTAGACACCAGGTTGGAACAAGTGACACGAAACATTGATTCCAAATTGAACACCAGATTGGAACAAATGGATTCCAAATTAGACACCAGGTTGGAACAAGTGACACTACAAATAGGACATGAGTTGGATACCAGATTGGAACAAATGGATTCCAAATTAGACACCAGGTTGGAACAAGTGACACGACAAATAGGACATGAATTGTTTTCCAGATTGGAACAGATAAATACCAAATCGGAAGTAACTGACAATAGGATAGAACAGATTGTTCATAGCTTTGCATTGGTGAAAAGTAATGTTGACGTAGTTGAAACCCAAGTCAACGAACATGCCAATCAAATTCAAAGATTGCAGGAAGAAATCCATATTATTAAGGAGAAGATCAGTGCGGTCAACTGTACTCCTGATCTTGCCCTCAGTGTGAACCAAGACACTGCGAAGAAGGCAACAATTCATCCGAAATCTGTTCTGACAGGGAGGACGTCATTTCAAATACGGAGAATGAAGAAAGGAGGATACCTCGCAGGAATTATACGCACCGAAAACTACATCTGAAGGTGAAATTCAGTGAAATAAGGTCACTAATTAAACTCAGTGGCAGATCAGAAGACATCCCTGCAAGCATGTTTCTAGAAAATTTTTAGCAAGAATGCGAGTTAATTGGCATAGGTAAGGCCAATTTTCTTAAGATAATACTGCATATTTTGTATGTTCTGTTTGTAGTTCGACACCTGAAGCAATTAGCAATAGTTTGCGTAACTATTTTGATTTCAAAAATGCCTTGCTAGCTAATTTCGAAAATGACTTCGTTAGCAGACAGGGATGCTCAGATCAGGAATCGACGTTTTGATCCGAAAGTCGATAAAAGCCTTACTGATTTTGTGATCATAGTGTATAATGATTTGAAACAAATCAATCCTTGTCAACAGGAGTCGCGTATTATCGTCTCAGTGAGAATATTACTACCGTTTAAGCTTCAGCAAGTAAATCTCGTTACAATGTATAAATTTCAATCATTTAATTATGATTGTTCAAAATTATGAACGTCAAATTAGATTGCAAAGTAATAGAAATCAAGCTAACTATGTTCCTGTTCGAAATATACATGTTAGAGAGAAATGTAATCCTAGTACAAGATGTAATGTTAGATTTACCCGTAACGACAATACGACAGAACCTAACTTCAGAAGAAACAGTAATAATAATAATACCGTTTCTAGAAATAATGTAAATAATCGAGCTAATTTCTCACGAAATCCCCGATTTCGTAATAATTACTTAGGTGGCAGATATTTTCGAAATAGAAACCAAAGAAGTAGTGAAGTTAACAACACGCAGGACTGTAATCAAGATTGTGCTATTTAATGTAACCTAATCGAATTTTCTAGTAATGTCACTCTTTGAGTTTTACGTCCCACGATTATGCCGGTTAGGCTAAAGGAGACGGTGATGATGAGTAATGAATGAAATGATGGAATGAAGAAAGTGGGAGGAAACGGGAGAACCCCGAGAAAACCCACGCACACGGTGTTTGTCCACCACAAAGTTCACTTGGCGGGGGCTGAGATTGAACCCGGGACCCCAAGCACCAGAGGTGAACGCTCTACCACTGAGCCACCGCGGCCCCTTGAAGTGGATTGGATTAAAGCCAACTTAGTAAGGATTCGCAAGAAAATAAAAACAGTAATTTAAACTTAAATGACAATGTTTTAAATCCTTTAAATGATAGTAACTAATAATAATATATATTTGAAAGTGTTATTCTTTTTGTGATATTAATTGTTTTTTTTTTTTTGTTTCACTTTGAATCTTGTTCTGATTTCATTGTAATTCTACTTCGCTCATATTCTATGAATTACATCTATGCATCGATACAAATATTGTCTATCAAATTTATGCTAACTATGCCCGAATAAATGAAATAGGTTAACTTGTATTTTAACGTACATCAACTTTATTGTTAATATGTGTAAATGGCATCGAATTAAAGAATTTATGTAGGACCTAAGATTAACCAACAAACGTACCACATTTTGAATATCTCCTTATCGTCGGTAATTTTATAGACTTAAAATAAAATTGATTATGGAATAAATATAAAAATGATATTGAGGTAAAATGATATGTTATTTTATGAATTGTAATTTTTTATATATATACGAAGGTTATTCAAAAACTAAGGTAACTATTGTATACGAAATGCCTAACGGTCCAGGATTTATTTCTTTAATTGTGATCAATGTAAAGAAGTCACAGTAATTCGGGAGCCATTATAAAACGATAATGTATAATTCTTATGTACTTTTAAGTATTATTTGTATACTTACGGGCAAAATGAGCTATTTAAAAAGGCACAAGCTATCAAGAAGAAGAAATTATATAAAGAAATAATTGAAATATTTTGTATTATAATGCTATGCATTATATTATATTATATTTGTATTGCTATGTATTATAATTGTATATTGTATTGTATTATAATATTTTGTATTATCGTTGCTATGACGATTTGTTTACTTGTTTTAATGTCGTTGCTATAGTAACTAGAAAGATATAGATGTAACGAGGAACCATCTTGTGTAATCTGTATGTACAATATTTTAAGGTGTCGAACAAGATGTACGTTGAAGAATAATAATATATATATGAAGTGCATTAATGTGCTGAATTATTCCAGATAATCTCGTGTATTGCCTAAACATTTAGAATCAGGGCATATGTAACATAGTTCACGATAGAATGAGCGTTACACACGAAGATTGTTCATACTTGAGTTATTTATCCCATAGCGTCTGTCAGCATTTATACATCATAGATAATAATCATATACGTACTAGTTAATATCTAATTTTCTGAAACGTAGTGATGGCTAATGTTTTTATGAATTAAATGGCCACAAATTAAGGCTAGCTTAACATACGTGACCGTTTTTACTAACGAAGACGTTCCACCAGTTTTTCATTTTTTTATGACTTCTCTTTACAATTAGAATACATAAATAAATAAATGTAGACTCATATTTTTGTTAAGAATCCCACACGGATATTGAACTTAGAAAACCAAACATTAGCTTCTGACCAACCAAGATTCTTGTTAGGTTACAGAGAAATTTGCTACATTTCTGTACTATTAACTCCTCTTTACAGACTAAACTTCAGTCTTGCTTACAAACTAACATGAAATTTCTCAGAACAATACTACACGTAATTCATTCCACTTGGACTACCAGGTCATGGCTCCGACTACAGAAACCTCAAGGGGTATATTTAATCAAGATCATTACAATAACTTCCCTAGATCATTTAATAAACTAAATATTTCGCAAACATTCTATTATAACATATACATAAGTCGTCTTCGTGTGATCATCTCTCGAGACCGCATGTTAGGCAAAATGCCTATTTCTTAATACTGTAGATATGATAAAATGGACCATACTGAAGTTTATTGGAGGAGTCTTTGCTTCAATTTAGGCAAAATTTATTTTGCCTATTTCACTCTATAGTGTCTAGGACCTTCTGATAATCTTGCACTCACTATCTTGCGATCTTCTATAACATTACTCCAGGTTTCGAAAACCAATTTTTCAACATGGCGTCAGTCGTGTTAATAGGCAAATTTAATATGCCAGGTAAGATGCTTTATATGGTTTTGACGGTTAATAAAGTATTTTACGGATGAAACCGCTAGAACTAAACTATATTTCATGCCCGGAAAAACTAATCATACATTATACAATAAAGTCTTATCTATTTTAGCTTCATAACCGAAATCCGGGTTTGTTTACATTTTGCAAAAATCGAACATAGGCCTCCTAGTGTTTTTCTACGTATTTCTGTTCTTTAACCTTCTTATTCGGAATTTGACTTCTTATGACTTCTATTGCTGTCTGAAGTAGGTTATTATATTCGTAATGAATTATAGCATATTCTATAATAGTTTACATTTACATGTAATATTGCAGTATGATATTGATATATAGCACATTATCTGGTATATAGCACGTTATTTACAATTATCACTACATGGCCATACGACCTTAACAGGTTACTTAAACACATTCATACACATGCGAGACCAACTGTTCAGCATGCTCAAAACGAAAATAAGGTTGCCTCATCAATAAGCTCCCTTGTACATATGAACCCCGGTCTAGTGCATCTACATTTAAACAAGTAGTTCAACGTTCAGAGTTGAGAAAAGCAGGTAATATATTGTCTAAAGTAAGCATTTCTGGACCCCATGTTATTCAACTCTTTCTTCTTTTTTCTCCTATTATTATTATTATAGACCCTAGAAACTCACTGAGTAAATCGTTATGGATAGATTTTGTGCTGCCAGATTTTGGTCAAGGGAAATTTTAGGTGGCGAGATTTTGGCTACGCCACGCAAGATTCTGGCTAGGCACGTTTTTATCCCCGTGTGATTACGGACGCCGAGATTTTGGCCATGCAAGATTTTGGACCCACGAGATTTTTGCTTGCGGGATTTTGTCCGTATACCTAGTGAACCCTTCTCAGAGTCTACTTAGTTTCGGCGGCATCAAACTACCCTTGACCACACTACTCTACTGCGTGATTAACGAAATATTGTTGCTTGCCTCATGGTAATTTCAAGTCAATAGGTTACGCATGCGCGGTTCAGTTGTACACAGACTTGCTCCAACCTCTGTATTCTTAGAACGCTAAATCAATCCAGCCCCCTCCCCCCCCCAAAAAAAAAAGAAACGCTATCTCGTATCGTTTTTACTGAATGTAAATCAATATTGTAACCGGACGATGTAGTGTATTTCTATCAATCACTTTCGGTTTTAGTAGAGAGTTAAAGATGAACTGTAATCTCGGGACGTTTAATTGATTGCAGGAAACAGATTCTCTCTATCTGTTACTGTTTTTGCTCTATAGTAGTAATCCACATTAACACCGGAAATGGTTGATTTACACTACTTCCGATTTGAATATTACCTTCATCAACAAACTCGATTCCTAGCTTCTGACCTCCTACATTTTGGATAAAAATTCATGCTGATCCATCAAGTAGCTCTTGAGATATTTCGTCTCTCGGATAGACGGATAAATTAGGAACAGACACGGGAAATATATAAAGGAGTTTTGGTAAACCAAAGTCCTTAATAATGGCGTTGTGTCAATTAGTTGAATCTGATCAGCCATACTCTTTCGTAGCCTCTAATTCCAGCGAATTAATTTTAGTTTATGTCTATCTTTATTCTTCTGCCTTATTTTATTATCTATTGTTGTTATAAACTCCAACGTAGATAAGTTTATTTACCTCTGCATAATTCTCCTTTGCCCAAATGGACCATTCTCTGACAGAAGTTGATTTCTTTTCTTCTTGTTTAGCTTTTTTGGTAGTTACTTTTATTTGTGATGTTGATGTTGAAGGCACTGGTGGAGATTCCCCTACTGTAGCCTCATACCCTTCTTTTTCCTCAACTTCTTCAAAATCTGAATCACTATCATCTAAAATATACAAAGGTATATTTCTGATGAATGCTATAGGCATACTGAATATTTAAGAGATAAAAAGTATATTACTTTACATCCGTGTAATAAATTGTAAAAGAGAACATTTGCAGGATTTCCTCGCCTCTTCCTCAATGTTTCTTCTTCGGCTACGCTGCTAAACGCGTGGCTTACTATTTTTTTTTTTTTTTCTGTAAAACCCATAACTCAACTAAAATACCTATTAAAATGAAAATCAATTGAAGTTCACTCCACAATTCCACGTTTATTAAAATATTCAACATATTTTACATTTGCTACCTTGTTTGAAACACAACTTTCTACAATTTAGACATTCATAATTAGCAATATATGCTTCCCATACTTTCAGTACATTAAACAAATGTAAAACGCTTTCCAGCTTAGTTGCAATTTTTGAAGAGGAACATTTTTATTAATTTTGGCCATTATAACTAGGAAGCGTGAAAAGATATTACATTGATTTTCATCATAAAAGGTATTTTATTCATATTATTGGATTTTATAGAACAAAATAATTTCATTAACATGTCACATTTAGCAGCGTAGCAAAAAAAGGAAGACAAGGGTTGAAACAGTAGCTAAAATATGAATCTATATGAAATATATACTTTGTATAACATGCCAACCTTGCTAAAATTAGGTACAAGGTAAAACTGTTCATATTCATTACGTACCCTATAGCATATATTAGCATTTAATATATGTTACAATTTATTACAAGGATGCAGAGCAAGATCTTTTTTGACTTTATTTAAAAAAGTTACTTTATTAACTAAAGTCTTTCTTTGGTTGTTCAACACGCTCCCTACTGCATCTTAAGCAATTTTATTATATTAAATGTTTATGTAAGTACAAATACAATTAAACAAATTACACTTTAAAAAATGGTTAGAAATAATCCTATTTCCAGATATATTACACTTAAAAATATGCGCATTTACTAGTTATACGTCCCGAAAAATTTTTATTAACTGTACGTACAAAATATTTTTCAGACAGTATAAACTCCAGTACGTGGTAACTAGTTAAGATAATATCATACACAAAAATGAACATGAAGCGTTTAATGATGTAATGACACATCACAGACTCCTTTCTAACAGGACCTACCCCAATAATATTATACAGCTTGCAGATTTTATGTTTTCAAATAAAATTCTTGAATCTATTTTAATTGTAGGATAATATTGAAATCTTACATTAAAAGTTAGCTTCTGATTACAATGTATTAAATTGAAAGAAGTCTTCATCACAAGTTTGACATGGAACAGGTTCAATTTCTACTGTGAAATATTAACGATGAATAATATTTCGTTGATAAGAAGTAAACAGCCTACGATCAATGCTTGTTTCTATGTATATATTTTTCACATGTATAATCTTACCTAAAACAACTTGATTTTTCCACATTCCTTTTGAACGTCTTCTATTTCTCTGCAGTTGAGATAATAGTAATCAAAATCAAACGCTATCTTCTTGTGTTGGTTAGTTGATTTGAAATTCAGTGTCCTGTACAGCGCCGAGGCTATATGAGACGTAAATCTACAGTTTAACGTGGGATCCAAACCGCATGAACTCTCACCGGGAATTCAACTTGGTCTCCCGCGCCGAATGCGCGTACGATAACCATATAGTCACGAATGGGTTCCTATCTCCTTGTGGTAACGAGCTGGCAACTACGCTTACATTTGGTCTACCAAAATTAAAACCTGTTTGCAACGATGAAGGTTTCTTTACGTCTGGTCGATCAAAATGTTAAATCTGGTTTCAAACCTATAAGAAATCTCGGAAATGAAATGAAATCTTTCAGTTTACCGTCCCATGACTATGCTCGTTAGGCTGAGGGAGACAATGATTAAGACAAGTGAATAACGATGGAAAAACTGGTGGAATGAGTTAAGTGGGAGAAAACAGAAGTACCCCTAGAAAATTTACGGACATGACGTTGTCCATTACAAACTTACTTGGCCGGGTATCGAACCAGGGACCCCACGTACCAGAGGTAAGCGCTTTATCACTGATCCACCGTGCCCCCCACAAGAAATCTCGGCTACAGGACTGACTTTTGGAAACGATAAAGCATGAAAATAGACCCCAAGATTTTGAACAGTGAATACCTTATCTTTTACTCGTCAAGTAGAACAACAGATAAAACTCATGCAAAAAGGACAATGTATTGATTAGGGTTTCAGAAAGGACAAGGCAAAGAAAAAAGTTTCAGAACGAACTCACACTGGATTGGAGACAATGATAGTAGCTTAAATAGAGTAGAAGTTACGATTGGTAAGACTCTGAAAAAAAAAAAAAAAAAAAAAAAAAACCCACCGGAAATGTACAATGTATTTCAATTAAAAGCATTTTTCGAGCCTCCCTAACACCATGAGGATTTCTTTCGCAATCAAAGCCACCACTGCCTACCATGTGAGAAACGAATCCTAAACAGTTGATTTTTTTTTTTTTTAAGCATCCCAAGATTATGCTCAGAGCTTAGATAGACATGATAATGATCCTGAACGAAATGATGGGATAAAGAAAATAGAACGGAAGAACCCCGAGAAAACTCAAGCAAACTGTATTGTCCACCACAAAGCCCACTTCGTGGAGCTGGCATCAGACTAGGACTCCACGCCGAAGACATGTATACTAACTATATAGCTACTACCAAACTCATAAATGGAAAGTAGTTGTATTTAGAGATGAGATGAAAGTAATTTCTGACACGGATGTAGTGACGGCCGTGTAGACGTGCACGTGAGCGGGAAAATCGAGTGTGCTCGCACTCGCCATACAGAACCCACACTTGGAACTCTGCTATGGAAGAAAGATAAGCTACATATCCTGCTTGCATCTGGTCTTCATTCCGAGGAGTATGACAAGCATCCCAAATATTCGTGATGTTAATGTCTTTATCTTCCGACCTTCTCTGCACACGTTGGCGAACTTCATCTTCCAGAAGGATAAATAGCATCTCCTTACCGCCAGGGCTAAAACATGCTCAACTCAGTAAACGCGTTCTACTCTGTCCTGCAAGCTCTACAAACCTAAATACTATCGAGCACGTGTGGGACATGGTAAGACAGTACCTGACCACCAGCTGGATTCAAGGAATGGCCCGAACCAAGATCTACAAGAAGCACGAGTGTATAAGGGCGGGCTTTAGGGCCTAAGAGAATGATAGGGGATCTTAAGTTTTCATTGAAAATAGTACAACTTAACTGAAGAACGATAAATTTGAGAAGAAAGGTACTCTTGGGTCGAACAATGATAAATTTAGAGGGGGAGAGAATGGTAGATCTGTGCGTGCGGGAGGTTGCACCTAAGCCCCTGGGAAGGATGGGTACATCTGAAAACAACCATGAGATACTATACCCACGACAGACATTTGCATCTATACAACAGACTAGCCGCTTAAACAGCTTGTTGTGCAGCTGTTCGGGGTGATTACGTCTATTATTAGGGTAACTCAAGCACTGTATAACAGGGTGCCCTAAGTATCGATCGCAGTCTACTAAGTCGACTGACAAGTCATCAAAGGTAGCCCCGTTGATCTGTGTTGATCATTGTTATAGTTTTATGATTTGCTCAAGTGAGCTAGTGAACAGATAAGTAGACTGTCAGCGATTTCTGAAAGAAAAAGCAGTTCTCAATCCTAAAAAAGAATGGCCACCTCTGCTGCATAACACGCTCCGGATGGTGCAATGTAAGTTCTTACTTGCAAACTTTAAGCCAGATTCATGAATTCCTATGGTTGTTCTTAACTGCGTTTTTACTGGTTTATATTTATACAAACGCAAAATTACTGATGACGGTTAACATACCTGAGTCTTTAGTTTGTCTTGCTGTGGGCAGTTGTAATTCATCGTATTTAGAAACCATACCTTCTAAAGACAGTTTAATATCAATAGCTCTTTTCAATTGATCAGAGCTTCCTGTAAAATAAAATCAGTTTCTTATAAGTAATCACACATGTCAAAGGTATGTTTAAAAATCAAACTCCTATATTAATACAATTTTACAATTACGACTAATGGAATGAAACAAACTAAGATTCTTTTTGAAATGTCGCTCGTTTGAAAATACATTATTAGTACTAGTAGTTTGAAAATACATTATTAGTACTATATCAGCGATAATGATGTTGATTTTTAAAAATAAACTATAACTTAAATAAAATGCCTTAATGATGTAATGCGATACATTATTAATAATTAAAATTGAAATTGTAAGAACTGGAGTACCCAAAGCTGACGACAAATTGCCAATACTTTTTAATGATTCCTTGTCATCTTCTTCAAGTATGTATTTTTTAAAAATTCAAATCTTATAGAACTACATATTTTGATCAGTTTCCTGTAGACACAATGTAAACATTTTTTAAATCATCGCTATGAAAATGTCTTGTCAAAACAACTGCTTTCTCTACAGTGTTAATAAAAATTAGTGTTAGGTTTGAGCAACAATTTAGAAACTGTGTTGCTTTAATCAAATCACACTCTAAAACCTGAATAAATTTTTTCTTACAATTTAGTTTCAAATTTTAGCATATCACACTACATCAGTGGAAAATGGTTCTCAAAGTTAAATCATTTCAAAAAAGACTCGGATATACGAAAATTATAGTCTCTTTTCATTACTGTAATATACAAGGTGGCCCAAAAGTAGGTATACAGAGGCACCTAAATCTTAATTACAATTTTCAGGCGTGCAAGTGTTCGAAATGTCCTCATTCAATATTTCAGTGTTCTTCAAGCCTACCCAGAAGGCTGCGACACACATTACGATAGAAACTTTTGTCCGAGTCAGTACCTTACCTGTGTCCGAACCTGTTTTATCAAATTTGTCCCTGATACGATAAATTCTTAAACGTGTTGGTGCATGCTCATAATGTACCGACATGCTCACAAGCAAAGGGCGCGATATCGACTCGAATTGCGCAATAAGAGTTACATATACTGAAAGAGCATCAGATACTTAGTAAGTTACCAAATTATTTGCTGCAGTCCGCCAGTAGGGAAAAAGTTATGGGACTGTAAAGTTCAGAGCCTGGCGTACGAAAACCACACAAAACTTAGCATTTGGCTTGTTCCTCTTTGTATTGACAAGAGATAGTGAACTCTAACGTATTTCCATCACAGAACATGATGTTTGACATAAGAAAATCTGTATGAGAAGAATTGTCAGTGCTGCCATCCATAGAAATTACAATGTTGCCAGAATAAGAATACCTCGAAAAGCTTACAGGGAAATAGTACGTTCGGGACTTTCGTTGCACAATACGAGTTATAAAGTATATTTTGAAAGAGCACCAATCATGAAGTGATCACGTAATTAGCTGCAGTCCGCCAGTAGGGCAAAATTATGGGGCTGCAAAGTGAACATGAGAGTCTATGGCAAACAGAATGAATAACCTGTTTGTGTGTGCAATAGCAAATGGTATTGGTTTGGTAAGGGGAGATAGTTATGTAAATGACAGTGTTAAGCCACACAATTGATATGAAGAGCAGAAAGTATCGAGTGATCCAAACAAAAACAGTTAGTACAATATGCACATCGATGATAGCCAGCGACGCGCAGTGATAACACGTTTATGTGGTAAGGGAGTCAAAACAGTACTGAATTCGTGTCTGGAATGCTTCCGGTGCGATGTCCATGTATCCCGTTTGGATGATATATTACGGCGTTGGATGATATACGAACCGAGTTTTACGATTCGCGATGCTCAGCATTTGTGTTGTCTGTCTGTCGGTATGCCTCACGATAAATGCCCAACGAACAAACCGATGCGAACCCGAATGACATTTTCACAGGTTTATCATGAGGTCTACTTTGCGAAGCATTTTCATACTAGTGTTCTCTTGGTAGCTTTTGCACTTCTGTTGAAATAACATTATGGAATGTTAATAGAAGTATAACTACTTTGATTCTTACAAACTAAATAACGTATTATGTAAAACGTAGTTCCGTGCGAACCACGAAAACATGATGTCAAAACACCGTTGTGTTCACTCTTTCATTCGCTGCAAACCAAGCTTTTCGCGGTGTTCTTATTCGGGCAACATTGTAATTTCTATGGACGGCAACACTGACAATTCTTCTCATACAGATTTTCTTATGTCAAGCATCATGTTCTGTGATGGGAATACGTTAGAGTTCATTATCTCTTGTCAATACAAAGAGGAACAAGCCAAATGCTAAGTTTTGTGTGGGTTTCGTACACCAGGCTCTGAACTTTACAGTCCCATAACTTTTTCCCTACTGGTGGACTGCAGCTAATAATTTGGTAACTTACTAACTACCTGATGCTCTTTCAGTATATGTAACTCTTATTGAGCAATTCGAGTCTCGATATCGCGTCCCTTGCTTGTCAGCACTTTTCCAATAGGTTTTAAGATACCACTTTCTTTGCTCTTCATCCAAGTTACCAGCTATCTCATTCAAGAAATCGAGATATGTGAAAAGACAAGGAGAAAAGAAGTTACAAACAACAAATTATGGCAGTACTATGACTGTATACCTACTTTTGGGCCACTCTGCATGGAAGAGTCAGATGAAACGCAATGATGTTGAACACTTAAAACTTGGTGACACACATTTCTATGGATGCTTTCACTGTAGCATTTCTACATCTGTAAGCGAAGTCAATATAGATCTCTATTTCTTTACTCATTTCAAGCATGGCTCCTTTGGTACTTTTCTTTGACTCTTCAGAAACACGCAAGTCGCTGGGTGATTTGATCTGAACGCTGTATCTTCTATCGGTATTTGTTAGACCGGTATATGCTACGAAATTCTGCTGCAAGGATTGCAGTATGACCAATTACCAACAATAATCAAGTGTATTTATAAACAGAAGTTCCATAGTCATTAAGGATATAACAGTTAAGCCTAACATGGTCAAATACTTTTATCCTGCAAACGATACAAATATTTGCTTCCTTGATTAACCTAGGAACACGTAAGAAGCACCTATCATACACTTGTATATATATATCTCAAGATCAGTTACCATAAATACTACACATGGAACAAGTCATCTATGATGAGGTTCATTTAACTGCACTCAATGAAACAAGTCCTTTCAACACAATGCTCAAACGAATCTCAAACTTTCTTACCTGATGCTTTTGTAATAATACTAATCCACTTCTTCACACATGGAAGGTAGCGATTTGTGATCAAAGTATACATATCACGTATATTTTCTATTACGGCTGCATTTTCTTCAGTTTCTTCTATCTTGACCGGCTCTGTTTAAAAGTAATTTTAATTAAGAAATCATTATCTAGAACAACATTCGAAACAAAATATTGCTCTTAATTTACACAAAAATAAAGTAATAGAAAAGACGTGACCATAGGAATTTCACAAGTCAATTTTCAAATCAATGAATTGCACAAGGTCCAGTGGAATGATCCTTCCTTAACATTTGCAGCCTTTTGACAACCAATTCGCCTCAGAACCTACCAAACTTTAGGAAATGAATTACACAAGTATGCAGTAAAATTAACAAAGGGAGATTTCAGCACGAATCAGTGTTTAAAAGTCGAGCAGGAAGAAGACAATGTCATAATTTTTAAAGTAATATGTTGACTCCTCATTTTTATCAATATTGTGAGATTTCTTGTTTTCCTTGCGTACTACGTTCTCTGTCTAGACACAAACTTCTTTTAAATTTCTAATCTTACTCATAGATATTGCTGTATATCCAGGGTGTTTCAAAACAACACAACAACGTTTGGGAGGTGATTACTCACACCAAGATAAGAAGAAATGTATAGACCAACCTGGGTGCACAAATGTTTCCTTTCGGAGTTATAGGCTGCCGAAAACATGAGCAAATAAACTTTAAAGGTCCATAGCTCCAGAACTATGGGATCTACCGAAGTCGGGTCAAGACTTCATTTAGGAACTGGTATATGCCCTATCCAAATATCCATGTGTCAAGATCCTAACATACTTACGCAATAATTTTTATAGAGGCAGTTTGACTACGGGCATATAATTTGAAGTATTCACCAACCACCTCTACAAAATTTTTTGCGTAAGTACCGCTGGATTCTGAAACATGGATATTTTGATAGGGCATAAACTAGTTCCTAAATGAAGACTTGACCTGACTGCGGTAGGTCCCATAGTTTTGGAGCTATGGATGTCTAAAGTTATTATTTTTTTTTTTTTTCACGTTTTCGGCAGCCTATAACTCCGAAAGGAAGCATTTGTACACCAAGGTTGGTATATATATATATATATATAATCTTGATTTGATATTAAGTTACTTGGAACAAAAATATTTATATAGACTCACAATATATACACAAAAGACTTTTCGAAATGAAATAATGATAAATTTCTCTTGTCACAAGCGGTTTGTTCTACGTATTCTGCCGGAGAGTTATGTTTTGCACCAACAGCTACAAATTCGCCTTCATAGAAACGGAGCGTACCAGGCTTGTAAGATCTCTGGAGTGATAGAATGGAATGAATTTGTTGCAGTATTCAAGGAATGTTCACTGAGAAGACTGAGCATAGCTGAGTTTTGTATCATTTTTGTTGAAAAATACATTACGTAGTGTAAGAAATATAAGTTAAACAATAACAAAAGAATACAATTACGAAGGATGATTTGCTGAGCGGCACTAACAAGGGAAGTTCGGGACAAAGCATTTGTCTGCAGTGAAACTAAGCATGCCATTTGAAGGATCAATTCATGCTGATTATAACAAGCTAATAAAATTACTGTACGGTTGAGAACTGTTCGAGAGGTTTAACTTGGAAGTTATATGAAAAAATGAGTATATGCACATTTAAACGCGTTAAGTACAAAATTATTAACAAAGAATATTGACATACGAATTGAAATCTATTGGAAGTAACAGAGAGAAAACTGTTTTGCAATAACTAACGGGTTTGTTAGTTAAAATTAGTCATTATACTGTTGACAATAATGATAGGTTAGAGATGAAAATTGATCACTGGTGTTCTTCTGTTCTATGAAGAAAAGACCCAGGCAAAAGATTCCCTTGCACCATGACCGTTTTATATGTGCAGTTGTGTTGCATACGTCAAGGGAAAAGTTCGCATAACCAAAGCGAAAAGCAAATTCGACAGGTGATTCAAAAGGTATATAATTTGTTCGGTAACCTGCCTTGTGAAACGCAAACTGAAACAATCCAATGTATTGCGGTAATCGAAACTGTTTCATTAGCATGGACAGGAACTTGATTGTTTCGTTGGTACATCATAACGTCCGGATTAAGAAGTTTTGATATTATGTACAAACCTGCCATAATCTTTGATTGGTTGGAATCCAAACATATCAAACGGTTGTACAAATCATGTGCAGTTCTTTGGTATATACTCAACCATTATGTCTTTGCCATTCGTCATCCAACTTGCAATGAACAATTTGTCTGTGAATGGACCCCAGTGATCAAGCAGTAGCAAGTTCAAACTATCAGGCACCGCCATAGGAGAGAATACTTAACGCGTTTAAATGCGCATATACTCATTTTTTTTTTTTTTTTTAATATAAATTTCCAAGTTGAATATCTCGCACAGTTCTCAACCATACAGATATGTTATTATTACGTTGTAATTAGCATGAATTAGTCCTTCAAATGGTATGCTTAGTTTCTGTACAGGCAAGTACTTCCTCCCGAACTTCCCTTGTAAGCGGAGCAGACCAGACTGTTTTTACAACACATGATAAGCAAACTATCAAAAACAAAGTAACAATTTATTCCTCAGAATAAATGATTTGCACCGTTATCTAAGGCTATGTTCACTTGGACAACCCTTCAAGGGAAAGAAAATAGCATACTTTTTACATAAATTTCTATTACAGTACATACATTAATTGAAAAATACATTACCTGGATTAAGTTCTATTGTAATCTTGTCATGTCTACTTAACAATCCAAATTCTCTCATATCTATGGCGTCATCTTCACTGTCAGTTTCATCCGAACTTTCGCCATTATTAGAAGCAACGTTTATACTATCACCACTGCCTTGCACACTTTTTTCTTGATTACTACTACATTTTGACTCTGGGACTTTCTTATCTTCACTTTCTACTTCATGAGATTTCGACGAAGTATTTTTCGTGTTGCTTCCATCAGGACAATATGAAGTTTTTTTGCTTACACTAGGAACTGATTCTGTAATGAAAGTTTGTTTGCTCGTACTAGGTACAGGTTCTGCGTTTGGCAGTTTTGGATAGGAGTCTGATTCATCTTCTTTGTCAATAACAAAGAATTCTTCAGGACGGGGCAGAAGAATAGAAAATCCATTGCTCATTGCTGTTATCGTCTGAGACATTTCTGGTTGTAACTCTGAAGAAAAAAGCATAAAATCACATTGTGACACTTATGAATATCACTCTACAGAAACCTAAGGTACAGTAACAATACAGGACATTCACACGTGAATAACCAAGTTGTTTAATACTGTTAAAAGCATCTGTTTGAAGAGTGGTAATTAAAATAAAGAATATTAACCTCGTTTTTCTCTACTATGGTCTAAATTTAGCCGATTACAGAGGCTAGTTCTTTTCTATTAAACTTATAATATAGAATATTGTAACCAATTGTATTTGTCATTTTGACGTAAATAATAATAATAATAATAATAATAATAATAATAATAATAATAATAATAATAATCCTATTTTCATGCGTTATACACTATTATATTATACTATACATTTAATTAATAGAGGAAGTAACAGATTTATACTTTGTACATTTTTAATCTTTGTATATAATTGAATTTGTACCTATAGAGGAACTGGTGTGATAAAATCGCTTATTTCCGCAATTAATCGAATATCATATTATATATATATATATATATATATATATATATATATATATATATACACTCAACCTGCCAAGATAGGCTTATCAAGACATCTACTGGAAACTAAATATTTCATAAACAAGTTAAAAATACTTCACAAGTTAAAATAATTACATATGAATCATATTTTACTAGACCCGGGAACCCGGAATTAAACCAGGATGTTGGCATGTTTGATAAACTTTGGGATCAATAACTAAATATGATAAAACACGGAATCAACACTGCCAGGAAATAAAAACGTTACACATTAACGTATTCAGGGGTTTCTTCCACCGATGAAAAAGAAATATTGACTCGAGATGTAGGAATGTTGTAACAAATGGATGAAAGAAAAAAAAGAGGAGTCCTGTATACTAGATTATAATTTCAGAGTGTTTTCATTAATTGCGCTAAATATGACAGGTAATATTAATTGATGGTAACTTGGTAGTAAACAAAAGAAAAATATCAACATTAGGATAGTGAAATAGGAAGTTTTTGGAATACAACATTACAAAAATAGGAATGTAACTAGGTGGATTTTGTCGAATTTTCTTACTCGTAAAAGTTAACAGCTAGAAGTTATCGAAAAATTTGAGCGTATATATATATAAAATTAAAAAAATATATTTAGGTTAATATTTTATTTTACTTATTATTATATATTAATACAGAAGTACGTAAACGGAAATGAATACGTTGATGTTTTAAATTCAAACATTAGAGCCTGAGATGCTCAGTAATTAGGACGCTAGGCTGTCCAAACACAACAGGAGTTGTGGTGCGGTCCGTATGGTCTGAATGGCAGGGCACAAACATCAAAAGGGAGAGAATGTATATCTGCCTAGGAACTGGAATAATGTACGTAGTGGTTACCGTATCAGCACCGTACACCGGAAACTCGGGTTCTAATCTCAGTCCAGTCTTACACAGTTTCACCATTTGTATATTTACAACACTAGTTTCCGGTGTACGGTGCTGATTTACAATAATTTTTTATATTATTTTATCTATTTTTGTTTTTTGTTTAAAAATTTCCTAAACAAATTTAAATTTGTATCGCAATTTATACTTTTTGTATAGCATTTTTGCTACGGAAATTATTTATTTTACTGTCTTACATGGACATGAAATAATAAAAACAAAACGAACACGCATGATAATGAAACGTGACATACAGAAAAAGTGGTGACATTATTATTACTATTACTAACTTTCGCCAATTGGGCTTTGTGATAGGCAAACATCATGTGCGTGGGTCTTCTCGTGGCTCTCCCACATTCTTCATTCTAATATTTCATCCATTTCTGACCACCATTGTCTCCTATAGTCTACACGGTATAACCGTGGGATATAAAACTAAAAGATCTAATTTCATTTCATTTCATTATTACTAACTTTTCATTCTACAGATAGCTTAAGATGGTATTTGGTTTTCAATGTGTTCATGAGGTTTTTATCGAGCACTGAATCCGTAACGTCGTCAAGAAACGGGGAATTGGCATTATGAAGCCCACGAAATTAACCTATATATATATATATTGACAAAACACTAACTTAATTTCACACAGTGTTAATTTCCTAATTCATGACGTATACAAATGATGTCCTAACCATGCCTTTCCCTTTTTTTTGTTGTTGTTGTTGTAAACCAAACGCTAAATTTCTTTCGCCAATAAAAAAGAAGCGGACGTAGAGAAGAAATATCTCTGGACCAATGTTATATAATAACTATGTAGGCATATCATTTATGAACTTCTTACCCCATATGTTGAAACAATAGAGAAGAAATACGGCTGAAGTTCCATTTTTAGTTACTTATCTGATTTCCGAAAAGAAAGCTGAAAAAATGAAATGAAATCTTTAGTTTTATGTCCCATGGTTATGCCGGTTAGGCTAAAGGAAATGGTGATAATGAGAAATGAGTGAAATGGTGGAATGAAGAAAGTGGGAGGAAACGGGACAACCCCGAGAAAACCCACGAGCACGGTGTTTGTCCACCACAAAGGCCACACGACGCGAGCTGGGATCGAACCAGGGACCCCAAGCACTGGAGGTGAACGCTCTATCACTGAGCTACCGCGCCCCCGAAAAGAAAGCTGAGGTCTTCCATTTCGGAAGTCCATTGAAACGCATATTTTTCATATGTTATAAAACGTCGATGAGCACACAGTCTCTTTGTCGTCAATTTTAAGGTCAGTTTCCGGTAATATGGTGCGCGGTCCATAGTGACTTGGTATGTATTACTGAAAACCAGAGATACTTAGAGGGAAACGTCTAGTTTTCAAGGGCAAATTTATCACAACTATATGATATCACGAAGAAAAAAAAAACTATATTAAACTGTTTTCTTGTAAAAATACGTTTCTCAAATTGGTAATAAATCATGATCACAGATGAATGCACTTTATGACGGAACTTTCGTTCCGATTACAATTCTGTGATTTTATGTAGCAAACTGCGATGCGATACTGCGTTAAAAAAACGCTGATATAAAATTACAGAGAAACATGTATGATTGTTCCTGATGTTGCTAGTGAAGTTTTTTTTTTTTTTCATATATGTAGATAAACAGTAGTAGATAAAATGAAATCGTTAAGTTTAATGTCCCATGGTTATGCCGGCCAGGCTAAAGGAGATGGTGATGATGAGAAATGAATGAAATGGTGGAATAAAGAAAGTGGGAGGAAACGGGAGAACCGAGAAAACCCATGCACACCGTTTGTCCACCACAAAACTCATTTGGCGCGAGATGGGATCGAACCAAAGACTCTATGCACTATTATCGATAGATGTTGCGACAACGGAACAAAAATGAGAATGGATTAATTCGGAGGAGAAACTTTAAAAATAAATGCAGAAGCATTGTACTTTGCACTGTATTCTTTACATTATGTATTAACCTCTATTGCTGTCATCTAACAATTAGTTTATAGTTTCTAAAATGGAGTATTCCCATAGTAGTTTGGCTGTATTATAGATCATGACAACTACTTTATCCCGTATCCATCTTGTTTACCGGATCTGGCACTATGAAATGTTTTCTTTCTTTTTTTTCCCCAGATGGTTCGTCGACCAGTTTCGTATTACCATATTCAACACCCTACCAAGATATCTGTAGTTTGATAATAGCACGCTGCAGGCTATAACACCGAAAATAGTATCAAATATGGCAAGAATTTGATTATTATCTACTGCATGACAAAGGGTGCACACATCGAAGAATGATGATTAGAATATTTCAAACGCAGATAGCTTCTCTTCTGTACAAGACAGTGCAGAACTGTTTAATTTATTTCTGAAATTCCACCAATTTTTAACGAATCTATATATACTTGATACTATCAGGGCCTACCGTGTATAAAATACACTTAAGTTAAATCTTACAGAGAAGCGTAAGATATAAATAGTGTTCCATCCTTTCCAGTAAATTATTCGAGTGAAGTGCGTTAGTTGGCATTCCGCTAAAATAAATAAAATTTCAAACGATTATCAGAACAGTGAAACAACATAAAAAAGAAAAACAAACTATTCCCAAGTACCAAACGCAAAAAGTTGTAACTTGGCAATGACGTAATCAGCCCTACTTTCATTGATCTTCTTCCAAACATACAGTTATAATACCACTATTTCAATATCCAAATAACAAATTTTAACTCATGCGCATTAAGAATAAAATAATATATACACATTAAAAAATGACTCGCAATATTATACCATCCACCTCGGACGAACACGAAAACAAAAAACCATGTGATAACCGTATCCTATGACCGAGTAACTCACACAAATGTCACATCATTTATATTGTACAACATTACGCCACCAATCAATAATAATACTTAAAACCATGAATTATCAAATAAGCGTACTACCACCACCAACTCACTGTCAGCGAAGATAAAAGACACTACCTCGAATTACGTGTTAATTTGGGATAAAAACGTTTTCAGTAGTTTGGGATAAAAACGTAAAAACGGGAATAATACGAATTAATGAATAAAACACAAAATTAATCTTTATATTGAATTTCTTTTAACACGAACAAGTTGACTGAAAACAAACTATTAAAAAGTTACTTTCTAGAAGTATGCATTCACTGAACAACAAAACACTCCCACAAAATAGGAGGAAGAAGGTACGCAAGACTTAAATATAAAGTGAATAGTTTAGACACTAAGAGGGTCAAGCCTCCCTACCCCCCCCCCAAAAAAAAAAAAATTATTATTATTATAAATATTTATCTATATTTAAAAATTTAAGAATAATAACGTCAGAACCAATAACGAACTAGACCCAATTATTCAAATATGAATACAAAGTTTCCAAAACTTAAGTTTATTTGGTTCGTTATAAATACCCAAAACTGTGTTCGCTAGCTAATTTGGCAAGCTAAAGCAGTAGACTAACGATACATTGATAAATGATATTGCTATCACTATTATATATAACAAGGCATAGTATCCAATACAAATTCATTTATACTGAAACAAGCTAGCATGACGAACTGTACTGAAATAAGGAAGAAAAATGTAAGTGCTAGACCGTGGGGACATGGACGAAATATCGCACCTGTCGAGTCTATGGCCTATCTATATGTATATCCATATGAAGTATACAAATTTGAATATAAATAATTAAATATCTGATACGATAAATAAAATTTTTAACGTATACTTTCTTTTTGGTACTATTTAATCAGTTTGAATAACACGAACCCCATCCTTATCTGTTCCTTATTTGTGATCCTCGGTAGCTCACCGTTCATTTCCTGTACCGCTTTTCTTAGACGCTCTTGTAATAAATTCTGCTTCCTTTGTTCTTCTTCTTCCTGTCTCCTTCGCTCTAGCTCGGTTTCTTGTATTAAATTATTGAAGTCCACCTACAAGACACATATTCTAAACTAAATATGCTCCATATATATATATATACACACACTATATTTTTCGTATATATATATATATATATATATATATATATATATATATATATATATATATATATATATATATATATATATATATATATATACTATGTTTTTTCCAAACTCGATAGACACAAATTTTGAGAAACGGTGTATATATGGGATACTTATGTTTTTTATGCTACCAATCGAGCTGTGAAATCAGAATTGGCATAGCTTGATATATGCTGTGTGTAGAGGTTATGTACAATAATAACAAAAATGCAATTCCTGTAAAAAGGATGTTTTGTGCTCTATCGAGTTTTGAAAAAACGCTCCTCATGCATATTTATATTCAATTTAAGGCTAACATACTCATTAAAGCTTATTTTGCAAACGGTGCAATGTTACGAATACAATGGAAATAACAAACAATTTATAGAGAATGTGGTGACATTTTCAATTGCGTAGGCTGCTCTACACTTATGACTGAGTACCCTAACTTTTTATTCTCCTGTGGCTAAGCGGTTAGGTATCTTTTGATATGTATAATGATAAAAATCCAACTTGGGGCGCGGTGGCTCAGTGGTAGAGCGTTCACCTCTGGTGCTTAGGGTCCCTGGTTCGATCCCAGCTCCAGCCAAGTGAACATTGTGGTGGACAAACCCCGTGCTCGTGGGTTTTCTCGAGGTTCTCCCGTTTCCTCCCACTTTCTTCATTGCACCATTTCACTCATCTCTCATCATCACTGTCTCCTTTAGCCTAACCGGCATAACCGTGGGACGTAAAACTCAAAGATTTCATTTCATTTTTTTTTTCAAAATTCCAACTTCTAACCATGTTAAAAAATAATTTTAAACAGTTCAACCGTTTCCTCATATTCATCATTTTATGATTAGAAGATGAGAAATCAAAACAGAAAATTTCCTCGTTTCCCTCTTCAGAAGCAGAATTTTTGAACCATTACTTTCTCGGAGGTTCTACAGAATTGTACTCGACTAAACTTGGGCTTAAATGTCATAGGAATAGACACCAAACTATGGATTCGATATTAATCTTGGGCAATTTGGACATTCCATTATCCAACCCTTTTCATCCTCATGCCGATGGGAGCCGAACGTGGACTTCAACAGCATCAGAAGTGACATTACTCATCTCAGTGCCCTCGAAAACTACGGGTTCGACATTAATATGGATCGCTTTTAGATTATTTTTACATTTCCGTCCCTACAGGTGCTAGGACTGTCTTTCCCTAGTATTCTTAGTATTCTTTTTCAGATTGTAAGGCATATGTCATTAAGTTTGGTTATAACTGTTCCAGGCGTTCCAAAATTATGCTGGATATATACTGGGTGTTCGACAACTCGCGCACCAACTATACACCACTATATAGGGGACATCAAGACAAGAAAAAAAGTAATCTGCAACTTTGGTCAGAGATATTAAGTGCCGAAATTGTGGGAAAATGAATTTGAGAGCTCTATATCACCACAACCCTGAATGATAGAGCGAATACGGCATGGTCACGTCAAAGACTTCAAACCTACTCTATTCAGAAATGTGTATGTCGCAATTCTGAAATATGTGCGCAAGGGATTCCCTAAAGGAGGTGGGGATTCCCCGGAAATTATCTGAGGAAAACTGGGTCGAAATTAGCATGTATAAAAAGACATGTTGATAGGAAACAAGTATTCGGTTGCTGAACAACGATATGTCAAAAAGCTGTACGAAAATTTAAATGTGTGTGATGTTATGCGTGGTTGCATAATTAACAGTAACTGATAGAGCATAAAGAGAAATTAATTCCATCTCAGTGGCGCTCAATTCTGAAAGCCTAATGGTTCGCTCATGCAATGATGAATTGTATGTACATTAGAACAATTACAAGAAGAAAAACACTACATTGACTGGAAATAAACAACAAAAGCTCCATGAAGATTTGATAGTAAAGAGGCGGTCTAATGTGATTGAAGATGCACGTGTTGATGTAGGATATGCTGTGTATGTATCGACAATTCGTTCTTCTGATCGTAACAGTGATAGTTGTTATGCGTACAATGTACAATTACAGAGTTTGCCCAAGTGGGCCCAGCCCGAGAAAACTCGGTTTTTTTTTTTTCGGGTTGGACCCGCCTGAAAAAAAAAAAAAACACTTTAAAACCCACCTGGGTTTTTGAACTTTTTGTTAGTGTATTATTGGTACAACTAAGGTGATCACATTGAAAGTGATCTTTATCAGATTTTAGACTTTCCTTGGGAGAATCAGGTGCTTTCACGTTAAGGTATGCAACAACATTCAACATGAGACCTTTATAAAGTTCTGAATGCACTGAATGAATTTAAAAAAGCTTAACCTGAGATAGTTATAGAACAATTTAATGTATGGATTATGCTTATAGCCTATTCGAAGTAAAATATGCAGTGTTGTACTTTAGAAAATACTTTCCGCAAATAGTGTTGTGTGGTCTCGGCGACACCGAGGGACGTTATCCCTCATACGTTTGATGGGTTTAAGGCCATAGGTGCCGGTCTAATAGTAAATATATAAATACATTAGTAAAAGTATTTGTATTATTTCTTATGTTTGATGTAAAACACAAGTATTCTTCAGTAAAATTTGGTTTTCCAACAACAACAGTTTAGTTCAGTCATTTGTTGCTACTCTCCAAATAAGCATTCTGTAGAGTCAACACAACCAATAGCGTAAAGATTTTTCTCAAATTTAAGAAGTTTAATGCTCGGAGTTCCGAAGATTATGGAACGCTTCTATTTCAAGAGCTGAATTTAAATTTCCGTACTAGTGGAAGTTTCTATGTTCAGTAAAGAAACCTGTAGTTTCGAAAAAAAAAATCTGCCCGGTGAAAGAAGCGCTCGGGAAATTCCCGCAATTGAACGCAGAAGCATCGGAAATGAATGCTTCAACAATAAAACTACATGTTTTACGCTGGAAGATATTTAATTTCATTTAAGACATTTTGGAACAATTGTTTTATAAAATATGAATTATATATTTGTTAATTGTTTTAAATTAATTTTCAGGAAAGAACCGTCTTGCAACAAGTGCTCGGCAAATTCCCGTAACTGAAGATACAAGTTATCGGAAGTGAAGTTCAACAGTAAATACATTTATTTTACGCTGGAAGATGTTTATTTCATATAAGACATTTTGAAATATTTATTTATTTTATACAACATGAATTGTATCTTTGTTTTAAATTAATAGACCCCTTTTGATATTCATATTTGGGGAACTTCAGTCAGGCTTCTGGATGACTTGATCTACATTTGTTCGTTTGTCTGCCAAGTTCCTTCATGGCTAAGCGGTTAGCGTACGCGTCTTCGGGGTGGGCGACCCGGGTTCGATTCCCGACGGAAGCTCATGTGGTTCGGATTACACGTTATTCAGTACGTCCTGTCTCATATAGCCTCGCTGCTGAAAGGGACGTTAAACGCAAAATCAACTCAACTCGTTTGTCTGCCTCAGCTACACACACTACAGGGTGCTACTACCGGTCTTTTAAGTTAAAATTTTCAGAGTACAAGCACGAGACACACTAGATTTCCTGTATAGATTTTGGCGGCATACCAACGTAAAATTTCAAAATGGCGGTATTTTTTTTTTCTTTCAAAATAGCAAATATCCACCTACAGAGCGCAATTTTCAGTCTTTTAAGTTGAAATTTTGACGGTGGAAGCATGAGATATGCTACATTTGCTGTACGGATTTTCTCGGCGATCCAATGTAAAATTTCAAAATGGCGGCCACTTTTTCAAATCAGCAGTGAATAGAAAATTGTTGCAAGTTGTGATAATGACAATCTTGAAATATAAATCACATTTTAACACGTTTAATCCAAAGACATTGAAATATATCGAAAAACCCGGTTAAACCCGAAAAAAAACAATTAAACCCGAGAAATCCATATGGGCCCAGGTGGGTTGAACTTTTTCAAAAAAGGCCGTTTTTTTTTTCAAACCCTGTACAATTACCTCTAAGTTGTATCTGCTGGTTGTTAAATGAAACAAATAATGATCGCCGAACACTTCCGTGAAGCACTTATCCAGAACGAAGGACAAGTTAGATTGCTGTGTTCAACCTGAATTGAGCACTTTCCTCTAGAGAGGGGTATTTGACGTCTGGACTCGAACCCATGTCCTTGTATAGTATGAACCCAATATGTATAGTATAGTATGAAAGTTCACGTCATACATGTCATAAACCGGAGAAAACTTATCACAATTTAATGGCTCCGCCGGACAACGCTGAAGTAAAAACACACCAAGTTTGCAGAAAGCGAAACAATAAACTACATTGTGGTGCTGTATAGGCTTACACTTTTAAGCTCATGCCACTAGCTTTTCAGGGATACCAACCTCAAGAGTATGAAAAACGAACTGATCCACGCGGTGGGGTATGTTGTTTGCTACGTTGTTCTGTTTAAATCTTAATCTGACAGAAATTGTCCTTTGCAACGTTGTTCGACGGAGCCATTCAATTGAATCCGTCATTGCAGAAAGGGCTTAAGTCCAAAATTATTACGGAGGAATGGAGTTTGACAAATTCAACAACAGACATCGACAGACATCCCATACTTGTGATTTCAGCAATATAGCCTTAAAAGCTGTAATCACAAATTTGGGATGTCTGTTTGAGGGGTTTAAATATAGGAATTGTTGAATTTGTCGAACTGTAATCCGCCTTAATGATAATGGACTTAAGCACTTTCTGCAATGAGCGATTCAATTATGAGAGTGAATTTGTTTATTCTATACACCGTCCGATAAGAGACGGTCCGGATATGTGGCGACAGAATGGAGATGTTAACAAATAGAAAATGGTTATTGTACTTAATAATATGATTGGTAGTATAAAACAACATCTCCTCCGTCTTCTATGCTATGGAAATACAAAGCCATGTGTTTGCTATTGGCGGAAGTGCGGCTTATACACACTGTATTTACAGAAAGTATACGTACAATACTGCATGTATACAAATGTCAGGTCATTATACAAAATAATCTATGTGTTCAGCACACGTGACAATCAGGAAACGAAATAGCTGATATTGTAAAAAAGTAAAGATAATTGCATGATATGTACATCATTACCTATGACGGCTACAGTGTTATGTCTGGGGAAAAAAGTTGTTCAAGTGAATCATCTGATGTTAAACTAGCGCCAATTTTCAAAATGTCCACCCTCCATCCTTATACACGACGTTGCACACTGAAGAATGCCATTTTGTGTATTAGATAACATGTGATTATCAATTGTGGTAACAGCAGCATGCAATGTGGCAACTAGGTCTTCTGCAGTATGTGGTGGGTCACGATATAATACGGATTTAATATGAGGCCACAAAAAAGGGGGTAAAATCAGGAGAACGTGGTGGCCATGCAACGGGACCACCGCGACCAATTCACTTATCATGGAATCGACCATTCAATCATGCTTGAACGGCAGCAGTGGAATGGATAAGCGCGCCATCGTTTTGGAATCGCATGCCTTGACGATGAAACAGTGGAATATCTTCCAGGAGGTTTGGCAGAACGTCTTGAAGAAATATTAAGTATCCCTCTGCTACGAGCCGTGCAGGGAGATGGTAGGGTCCAATTACATGGTTTCCAAGCATATCAGCCCACACAGTGACACTCCATCGAACCTAATGGCTAGAGCTTCGGGTGGCGTGTGGATTTTCTTGTACCCAAATGTGGCTGTTATGTGTGTATGACTAAAAAAGCCGTCGCGTGTAAAAGTTCCCTCAACCTGTTCACAATATTCGTTGGACAAAGTTAGGATCGCGACGGCTTTGTGCTCTGATCCATTGATAAAATTCCATTCGAGGCTCATAATCATCTTCTGACAAAGCTTGCACTGAAGGTAATGAAACGCACGCCAATCATTATCCCGCAAAGTATCCCAGACTAGGGAATGTGCCATACCTAATTCATGGCCTATGTCACGCGTACTGGTAGTTGGAGTTTGTCGCACTATATCACCAATACGGTTCTCGACGTTTGCTGTACGACGAGTACGGGGACGACCTGTGTCAAGTGCTAGGGAAGGCATTACACTGCCACGTTCTTGTAATATTTGGTCCAACCTTTGAAAGACATTCTTATTTGGGTGCTGACAATTTGCATACCTCTCTGTATACACACGAGAAGCTGCTGTAGCATTTCCGTGGCATTCTCCAAAAATCATGTACATATCACAATATTCATGGACCTGGTACGCCAATTGACACTATTTACAACACTTTCTCATACACGCTTTATTTACGTTTGTTCAATCGCTAGGTAGCGATGCTGAAGTAAGCCTCAGGCTGGCAGTATTACTTTACAGCATTTCACTTTCGCTGGCAGTAGTATTGGCTTCACTAATGAAAACACTACCCGCACTTTATTCCAGATTCAGAGAGTTCACCACACAGCAAGCATAACTCACAGAGTGGAACACACACGATCAAGCCGCATACTAGAGCGGCACCAAGGGTTGGCAAGTTAAGGATGAGAGCAGCAAGGAGGTGTACACGTCATGAAACATTCACGATGGTCACGTGATCGATCAGTTTGATCACAACGAAATTACAACGAAATGTAAAATAATACTTGGAGACATTACCTACTGAAATAAAGCAAGAATTAGTTAATGATATCGAACAGTATGGAGAGCCGTTCGGGTGTCCTGAACCTTTTGGGTTTTTGTGCCATGCCTAAAATATCTACAAAGTTTGAGACTATGCTACAGTCTAGTTGAGGCGTCACAAACTATAATACATTCAGATATCCCCTTGCCACAAGTGTTGCAACAAGACGAGACGTATTTCAGGTCTTTCTCGAAAACAAGATGACATTTTGAAACAAGACACACATTTCATTTTTAAAACGAGACATTTTGGTGTCTCGTGTCGTACTTCGTTTTAGAGACAAGAGACGAAGTACGGGACAATATTTTATTTTTGAGACGAAACGAGGCAGCCTAAATTTTTTGCCTCGTCTCGTCTCGTGGCAACACTACTTGCCATAAACTCATTACTTCTTTTCTCTTGCACACAAAGGGTACAAAAATGAACGTGGACGGCAATGATATTTCAAATGGAAATCTGTATATAGTAATTCAATGATTGTCTTGTATCCGTGTTGTATAGTATCCCTACAACTTTGTATAACGCAACCTTACACACAACCGCCATCATGCTATACAGAGTGGCTGCTAGCTGCCAATGAATTACTGTGCAAACAGTCGGTAATCAGCAATGGAAATTTAAATTCTGCTCGCATAATGTACTGTCCAGGCATCAGTTCATGCCGAAACTGTGCGGCGATGGTTGTTTACTTATTAACCCACAACAGATAGCCCACACATAGAGGCCATATTACTACATTGTATATACTATACCAACAATAATACCAAAGGAGATTTGGGAAACTATTGCCCCGGGCATGTTTAGCTAGCTACAATTCCAGCATTTACAATTACGATTGAGGGAAACCTTGCAAACACCATAGTTAGAATGGTCAGTAGTAGGAATCGACCCCACAATCTCCCAAATGCGAAGCAAACGCTCTACTAATAGAATTAACGCGCGCTAGATAATATCATCATACACAGCCTACATCCACACGTCATCCTCAATCACATTAGACCGCCTCGTTACTATAAGCCTTTCATGGGGTATTTATAATTTTTTTCCGATCAGTACATGAGGATTTGGATGGAAAAAGGGCCCGAGTTCAATGGAGCTCTTATGAAACTCAGCCCCTTTATCCATCCAACTTCTCATATGTGTTTTTCTTCTTGTAATTGTTCCAATTTACATACAATTCATCACCGCATGAGCGAACCATTACGCCTTCACAATTGAGCACCACTGAGATGAAATTTATTTCTCTTTATGCTCTGCCAGTTACTGCTCGTTATGCAACTACGCTTAACATCATATGCATTTAAATTTTCGTGCAGCTTTTTGACATATCGTTGTTCAGCAACCGAATACTTGTTTTCTACCAACATGTCTTTTTATACATGTTAATTTCGACCCAGTTTTCCTCAGATAATTTCCGGGGAATCCCCACTTCCTTTAGGGAATCCCTTGCGCACACATTTCAGACTTGCGACATACACATTTCTGAATAGAGTAGGTTTGAAGTCTTTGACGTGACCATGCCGCATTCACTCTATCATTCAGGGTTGTGGTGATATAGAGCTCTCAAGTTCATTTTCCTATGGTTTCGACACTTAATATCTCCGAAACTAGTGGCCTCTGACCAAAGTTGCACAGAACCTTTTTTCTTGTCTTGATGTTCCCTACATGGTGGTGTATAGTTGGTGCGCGAGTTTTTGAACACCCAGTATATCAAAACACTGTACAGTGTTTCAGAACGACACTGACAACATTTGGGAACTGATTCCTGACACGAAAATATGAGAAAAAAAGGAAGTTCATATGGACCTATGGGAAGAAGTGTTTAGTTTCATGGTAAGAACATGCAAAAAGCTACATTGTAGGACGTGTTATTTCGAACACGAGAAATCGTGGAGTGGCGATCCACATCAGCGTAAAGAAGTCAGATATATACCATCCAAAATCGCAAAGCGCGTTATTCCGAACACAGAACCATGGAGCTGGCATTCTCTAACAATTCCAACTTCCTGCTGACATATTCCGTATTCACTGCTGTACAGGTTCACCTTTTGCCTACTTTAATCTACCTTTAAGTCGGAGCATATATGAGAATTTTCCTTGGAGCTTGTCTACGAATTATACCCTCTAAGGAATTCTTTGCATACATATTGAACAATGCTGAAATGATGTATGTGCAGCATATGCATTTTTGGATAGCATATATGAGGCGCCTAGTATCAAATGAAGCCAAATCCATTTTTTACCGAAATTGAGTTTTATATCGCTTGTTATATGTTTGATCTAAAGGAATTCCATGGAAACAGAATTTGATTTAAAAGCTTAATATTTCATACTAAAAAATTAGTTCAAATATGGGACTTTGTACGCGTGTATATGGACCTTCACTGTACGTTTTGCGAGATCATTCGAAACTAAGCGAAATGGATGTGGTGGATTTTGATACTAGGCGCCTCATATGTGACTTCCTTCACACTAATATGAACCGCCATTGCATGGTTTCTTGTGTTTGAAATAACGCGTGTGGCAATGTAGCTTTTCCACGTTTTTGGACAGCCCTAACTGTGAAACTAAGCAATTTCCCCTAAAGGTTCACGTGAACTGTTTTCTTATTCTGGTATCAGGAATCACCTCCCAAACGATGTTTCGGAACATCCTGCGTAAGATAAAGTAAGCAAAAAAAAAAAAGTATTAAGTATTTTGAATATTTTTCTAAGATCTCAACCTATCTAAAAGTGGATGTAAAGTTCTGATTCTTCAGGTTTACAATTACATATGACTTGTATCACCTTGTACAATTGTTTATAATTCTTTTGCACTACTGCTATAAGCAATTCAGTATAAATTTATTTGCTACTAGAACATCTTTTATCACTATCATGTTGTAAAGGACAAATACACCCAACGTTTAATGCACAGAAGGATACCAACGGTAGTGACATGGTACATATAATGTGCTTTATGTCTATTGTGGGTATGTGAACAGACTGGCCCGTTGTCCAGCGTGGTTCACACTGAAAATCTACATTACTTTCGCCGACTTTCCCTAAATTTCCATGACTACGAAAGTAATTTTTCCCTGACCTGCGATATCGCGGACACTATCATTTATGCTTAGGAAAAAAAAAAAAAAAAAAAAAAAAAAAAAAAAAAAAACAATTTCATTAAATTGGTCTCCACCATCCCTATAGCCGTCCAAAGTATTCCTTTTTATTTCTTAAATACAGTACAAGCTTACTTTCTTAGTGTATGTAAACACTTATTATCAGTCACACTTTCTGAATTTGGAATACAATAAAATCCTAGTATTATACAACATGATACAGCTTGGTATTCTAATTACACTCAAGCATAAACAAGTAAAACTACATATCATAATTTGATTATCTACAACCTGCAGAGCAAATTTAATTTCTTCTTCTGTAGCATCCGTATTTTTCATACTTTTTATGAACAACTCTAACCTTGTTAACATCGCTTGGGTGACAGGAACTTTCTGAATACTTTCCTGAAACATTTCCCTGCCTTATTTTGATTTCATTGACTTTCAAGGTTAGTGTGACCCTATCTAGGAAGCTTTTTAGTCATTTTCTTTATTTTCAAGACAACAGAAGTCGAATCCAGACAGCTCCACAAGTTTCTTGAGTTGCGCGTACCCTTTGTTTTCTATACATAGTTTAACATACTTTTCATTCCGACGAACAGCTGCATCATATTACTATTATATAGCAAATGGTTTCATTTATAACATGGTTGAATTTAGCGTCCCGTTTACCAATGAAGCTACTGTATATGAGACATGGATTTACAGCCAAACTTGGGAACCACGCTTTCCATATAGCCATGAGGGACCTCGAGTGTTAAGTTCAGAGAGATATCTGCTAATGGAATATTTTCATGGTATTCTACAAAATTAATATATAAATCTTGTAGGTTTTATTGTACACATTATTTATGAAATGCAAAATAATACTATAATAGAAGATCTATGAAATATAAAATATACGTTGTATTCTACAGCTGCTTCGATTTAGAAACACGATACTTTTCGTAAGTTGGAACTTGTACCCAAGTTGACTACTTTTTAATTGAACTAACAGTGGCGAACATAGAAATTTCATTGCACTAGATTGCTGACGGATGAACGCTACACGAATACCATCATGACAGTTCCTAACAACGTAAACTGAATATATACTTTAGATATTCTATTAATACGTCCAGCTTTTTAAGAGTGAGCTTATTTCCCACCCTAAAAGTTAGTATCAGCGCAACACCGGTTAGACTTCAGTATGTATTGACACTTTCCCTTTGATCCATTTTCTCTGTCTCTTTCTTTCATCTCTCTCAGGAAAAGAAAGCTTACGTTGATTGTATTATAAGAGAATTATAATTACAAGATTAATGCGTGAAAACTTACCCTTTTGCACTGCCTCAAGAAATTGTAGCCGATAATTAGTTCCTTGTATGCCTGTCCATATATCTGATACCAATCATGTACTGTTTTCAGAGCCTCTACTCTTAACATTCTTGCTCTAGACTTTGGAAGAGGGAGAGGTTTGTCTGGATTTGTTTCCACAGTTAACTCCAAGAAAATCCGAAAGTTTGACACAAGCAATTCTCGAAAGTGATGAGATCGTCTGGAAGAAAAGAAGTTTTATCATTGATTTATATATTATTTATTATATATGTATTGTTAGAGCAACCCAGAAACATTAAAAACATAAACATCAAATCAATACTTTAGAATGGTTGTTAAATACTGAAGATTATTATAATTATCTTCGGATCTAGATAAAACTAAAATTAGAAGTATAATTTTAAAACATAAACCATAAAAGTAAAATACATAAAATGAAACATTATTCTTGAAAAATAAATTACTGCTTAATTGTTAGTCTAAGTGCTGTATTCAAAAATTAAATTTTTATTAATTTCAGTTTTACATCAATCAACTACGAAAAGTCAGGAACTTCAACAATGGATATTTTAAAGAGCGAAAAATTGTTTCGAGATATGTGAGTCGTGGACCTATAGTTTAATGTGAGATCCCAACCACATGAGCTCCCATCGGTAGTTGAACCGGGTCTCCCACGCCAAAGGTGCGAGCTGGAATTTCTAACTTAGGAATTTGAAAATATAACTTCAGTTCTGTGAAGAACAAAGCAACAATTAAAATGACATTATAATGTATATAAAGTTTAACTGTTTCATGGTTAGTGCACACTTTGAATCAAAGCAATTACTTCACTTGATAGGAGCATTTCTACGCTCTATTGGATTTCGAATTCTAAATGTTGTACCTGATAAAAGAAAATTTTGACGTTCACCTAAATCGTGCGCCTAAACTCTACAGGATACAGTAGATAAAGAATCTGAGTGTTAAATACGACTAGTTTGTCATTCTTAAGCATTCATTTGCTATCACTGCAGTATGTATTTGTACCTCTTTATCAGTGTTCGAAGTGGAAAAGAAGCAGAGGCGGTATGTTTCATTACGATTTTGACTTGACATACCGGCTACCTAAATATTGAAATACAGTGAGAGTATGTTGCCTAAAAGGTTGCATTTCTATCTACATAATGACTGAAGACCAATGGAGAGCTTTTCTGTAGTTACGAGTAGGGGGAAGGGGGGGGGGCCATGGAGAGACTTTGACTTCACACCAATAACTTTCTGAAAAAACATCCACTTATGTTGTATTATAGAGAATTATACACGAAAATGCTCAAAAACTGAGTTTTTATATTAACAATTTCTGCGGGAAAACTTCCAGACTCTCCACTCGACTGAGGGTTATCTCAAACTCCCGGAAAATCCGTCCCTCTTAGCAGACAACCCCTAAATCCGCCCATGCTCAAAACACGACATTTATATGCATTCAGGCAAGAAGACACACACATACATAAGAAAAAAAAAAGAAAAAAAAAAAAACAATTCAATATGGCACATCAAAATATAAACTAGATCTTATTTTAAAAGCAAAAGGTAGGGAAAAGATACCAAAATGGTTGGTGCTGTGAACTTAGAAATTATTTCTACATAAGCAATAAAACCTTTTTATGTGCCAAGCTACTCGCCAATTACTTTGTATAGAAATTGATTTATTAAAGGTATTTAGCATCTACTCTCCAGTGACGGTATGTTTTGATCACTGAAAAACCAGAGGCGATATGGCATACCACCGCATACCGTCTCACTTCGACCACTGATTTTTATACCATCTTAGAAAGTTACTTAACTGTCACGCACACACACACAAAAAATCTATTTCAGTTTATTGATATGAAAGAAACTGTTAAGTATAAAAGTATAAATAAATAAACACAAAATAAGGTATTTAGAACAATATTTGTGTTTCAATATTTATGTTCAAACAAATTTAAGACACTCTGCTAAGAACAGTACAGAGAATTACGCGAAATTTTCCAGATTCAAAGAAAAATAGAACCACGTTTGATTTAGATGTTCGTGCACTAACAAAATTATACTACATTATGAATTCTTGTATACATCATACATCCCTGTCGTTACCCTCGTTACCCCCCCCCCCAAAAAAAAAGCATAAAACAAAATCTTAAGCCTACGCTCCGACGAAGAGTACCTCCGAGAATAGAGAATATACTTAAAGTATACACTGGAAAATATATAAAAGAAACATTATTCAAGTTAATTCTAATTACTATTATAATGCGTTCTATACAATAAACAACCAATTATAAAATATTTTACCTTAACGTCCCATGATTATGACCTTTAGCCTAACGGAGACGGATGATTAATGAAAGTGAACGATTGTGAAATTAAATTGTCCTCTTCCACGAGGATTCGAACCCGAGACCATGTTTACGTGCTAGTCACTTGCTCGGATACAAACCCAAGTAATGGTTCAGATCTTTCTTTGAACAGTAAGTCCAATCCCATTTAGGCTCAGTTTTGTTCCACCATGCCTTTTCCCTCTATTGTCTGAATTAGCATCGGTGCATAATCATAGGACGTTACATTTTTTTTTAAAGTAAATATCACGTCCCTCAGAACAATTTCTCCTCAAAACGATTTTTAACCAATTCCTTTTCCCTTTCTAATTATTTCCGATACTTCTTTCCTCTATTCAAACATTTTCTCATTCGTTTTCCGTTGCATTCGCCTAATTTTAAATGTAACACTTTATACATTACCAACATTTATATTAAAACTGTTTTACTTATTACAAAAAACACTGAAGAAAGAAAGAAGTAGTAGTAAGCAAGAGAGTGACATTATTTCCAGTGAGTAAAAGGAACTGAGATTATGTTTTCATTTTATGTTATTTCGAGTCTAAGTTGTTCTTTACTATGCTTTAAACGAAGCACACACCAAACTTCTTTTAAAATCTGATAAATTTTACGAAAGTTATTCAGGGTGTCTACTAAAATTCCACAATGAAATTTCGTGACCTTTTCTTTACCAAATCATAAAATTTCCTAACATTTTCAAGAGCAAATTTGGGTGCGAATTAGGCGGAATTTTGATCCATGCGATACAAACGTACTTTGCTTGCGATTTGGTAGCGTCTAAAGGCGACCATAGACATTCTTGGTGTTGAATTTTGATGTTTTATAGAACAAAATTTTCCAATCTGCACTTACATTTGCACACTTAAAAAAAATCGTGACCCAAAAGCTAAATTTCGTGACTTTTTCGTGACTTTCATGACCGTTTTCTGATTTCGTGACTTTTTCGTGACCGATAGACACCCTGTTATTGCAAAACAGAAATAGCTATGAAAGTCGTGTCGAACGGCAGAATTTTACTCAAATCATTTTGCATACATAGCAAGTCGAAACTTCTTCGACTGAAATATCCATTGATGTTACAGTAGTTCTATAAACTATCAGCAGCCAGCTGCTCAGTAGAGGTTTAAGGAAGAAGGAGCCAAAAGCAAAACTATCGTATTTACATAACATTTTCTAAATACTCACCTGAAAAGTTCACAACAAATTTGGAAAGCACTATATCGGATTTCAGAATGTTGTTTCCTTAGAAGATGCATTAACAGATGATATGTATGCTCCACATAACCGTCTGATTTCCTAATTAAAAGGAAACGGAAGTATCAGTAGAAGTTTTACAGAAGCTGACGAAATAAACAATAAGAAAAGTGACAGATTTTCAAACTGATTGTACACAATGTAATGAAAATAATACTAACCTTTTTGTACTCCTAGAAGCTGAAATAGTTTTCAATATTTAGAGTATCTAAGCGAGAATCCATATTCAAACAACATAAAGGTTTAAAACAACAGTACGATCTTCATAAGCTTATAATTTAAGTATGAGTGGACATTATATGTTTTTATACGAAGTAACGTACTTTTCCGACGTGACATATCTTTGAATTCGGATTCACAATACTATTTCCAATGAAGTTATGTCATGTGTATAATTGTTAGAAAAGATTAATATGAAAAGACATTTATATTGAGTTTTTTGTTGTAGTTAAAGTAAACTTTGAAAGTTCCATCTTTCTCTGATTTACGTAATTTATAAATGAATGGTATGTTTAGAGCTGAAGTGTAGGTTTGAAGTATGTTGACTGAATGTAAATGGGATTTTTTA
Organism: Thermobia domestica; assembly: GCF_964235325.1. NCBI lineage: Eukaryota > Metazoa > Arthropoda > Insecta > Zygentoma > Lepismatidae > Thermobia > Thermobia domestica. The sequence goes on along the minus strand of NC_137465.1, from coordinate 170,162,959 downwards.
TATATGTAACTGTTGAATGTAATTTGCATGCTTCTTATAGTTTGTTTCTTTGGGTGTTTTACGTGTGTTTCATGAAATAAAATAAATTTTGGACTTGTTTCAATAAACTGGATTAGATTTTGGAAACAATTTATATAATTTAAATAGCTGACATTTTATACTTAAGCCAGCATTAAATTGTTTACATAAATTAAAAAATAATTTTGGGGGATTTTTAGAAGCATTACGTAAGAAGAGGCTTACAGTGCTAGTACATACGTACGAATCATTAAATCTGCAGTTCATTTTTCACAAAGAAATTGACGGGAGAAAGAAACAAATATACATTGATCAACACAACCAATTTATAAAGGCTTTTTTTAATTTTTTTTTTTTTAATTTTTAGAACTCTTACAAGAAAAGGGCAAAATGTATTTTTTAAATAATTTGATGTTTAAGTGAGTGACAAACTGGTAAGCAATACCATAGAATGAATGGATGAAACTTACAGAAACATTTTTAAGATGTGATCAACGAACTTTCACTTATTTCTTGAACAATTAGATTTAGAATGCATCAATTCCTCATGTTCCTCAATAAATGCGCTATAATTTTAACTTCAAAATCAGAATTTTTTAAAAAATAACAAATACTGGTTAATCTCCAATTTTCGTATTCCGTCTTTATAATTACAAGATAAACACACTTATCGCTCCACAGTCTCATATAGGAAATTGGTTTACGTTTCAGGCCATCGAAGTGCGGTGCTTTTTGCAGAGAAAATGAGTGTTTTGAAAGTCGAAAACGTTTCAGAAATCATCTTCATGGAGTGGTACATTTGTTGATTGTCTGACTGCTGGTAAGAAGTTCCAGCACAACACCAATACAATGAAACACTATTAATTGACGAAAACTGAGTTAACAAAGGAATATCCTACCTACAAATATTTTTCAACTTTTTTAATAGTCCAGCATTTAATTCCTTTTCTCCACTGTGTGTTAACTCCTCAACAAGGTGGCCCAGCTGCTTACAGAGTTGGCTGTCTAAAACTTCTGACATAATTGCCTGTATTTAACTAAAAAAAAAGAAAAAAAAAAGAAACCTCAATTAGGAAATGTAATTGTCTATTTTTCATGTAGGTTGTGTTGGTAATAAATAAATGCATTATACCTCCAAAGGCGCAATGTTGTATATAGTGAACACTTCCTATAATGGGGCCGAGGCGGTTTACCTCTGATGCGTTTGATCCCTGGTTCGACTCCAGTCCCCACTATGAGAGCTTTGTGGTATACACATACTGTGTGCGTGGGTTCTCTCGTTTCCTCCATCCACTATCATCATCACTGTCTTCTGGAACTACAGAGAATAATCGTGGGACGTTAAAAAATCTTATAATGTGCACAACTTTACAGAACTGATTCAGATAACTAGATCCTTTTGGATAAGTATCAATTAAACAATATTCTCATCAACAACAGTTATAATTCAATAGTATCCTGAAAAGAAATTGATTAACTTCTTGTTAATTTGTAGCTATTTCACGAACTTTACTGTCGAAAACTACACATTAATATTGTTTCTAAAATACTAGTTTTAGTGAACATACTTATTAATATGAACAACGAGAATGAGAATGTTATCTAATAAATGTAGACAATAGTAAGTAAAACACTTAAACAATACAATGTAGATAGTAGCTGTTACTGCACATAACATTATACTATGGCAAATAAAAGTCTGCATCATTTTGTAAACCGGTTTACGTCGAAGCATGAATGTACGTTAAACTTCATACTTGCAAAGTTATATATATATATATATATATATATAAAGAATGGTATCTACTCTACAGAAGTCGCGACAAATGCACATAATTGAAGCGAAAGAATGAGAAGTGACAGGGTTAAATACCGCATATAGCAGCCCCACAATACAAAATTCAAAGGAAGATGAACAGAATCCGAAAAAATGTAAGCATCAGAGTAACAAAAAAGGTCGTAGTAGGGTGAGTACTTAGAGAAAAATGAAGGTGCGTATTGCGGTCAAGTAAGGTAAATTGGAATAGAACGTAATAAGTCAAGTGTTTCAAATCCACTGTCTTATTAACTAACCTATGAAATGCATAGTGTAATAATGGAGAAAAATACATTAATGTAGAACGGAAACACATGCAATCGAAGCTGCATGTTAACCAAAACCAAATGTGATTAAGATTTACTTTATGAATGCAGTGTGATGTGCCTCAAATGGGGCAATATTTCGATGTCCAAAAGAATTAATTATTCCACAAAGAACAAAAAAATATCACACAGAAATCCCAGTAGTAATCACTTCTCCTGGAAATAACTGGACGTATTGGATGCGTAGCATGTCCCATGAACATCCACTACACGTAACAGACGGCGTTTCCCCCCGATCACATGGCTTCGCGCCAAGAGTGCCCCACTACCTGGTTCGCCCGGTTTCTTCGACGCATAATATATTTACTTGTGCTCCGCGCGCGACCTTTAATTCATATGGTCCAGATATGTATCCCCCTGTATGGCAAAGTAGTCCAGATACGAAGTGATATCGTAAGTGTTTTGTAGTTTTTGACGTCTCTGTATCATCTACTTACTGTGCACTGCGTATTCCATGAACATTCCATTACTTTTGCTGGACATTTCTTGAACGTCTGAGGAATGTGCGGTATGTCTGAAACAAGTGAAACTACCAAAGGTATAGTTACAAAACGTAAGCGAACGTAAGATAATCTTACGCAATCCAAGAGTACTACATAAGATACACTTAAGAAAAGAAAACTGTTACTGTTGAAGGCTTCATTTCCAAAACATCCGTTTGCTAATGAAAAGATTTCTGTTATAGCTGAATGTAGTAATGTAGCATTATTTCATTGGATGCTCTACCTCTAGGTCCCTTCCCTCTTGAGAAAGAAATGATGAAAGAAGGAGAACAAGACTTGAGACAGACGGGAAGGAAGCAGAGGATACATTATTTTCGTTATTTCTGAAAAAATACGGAGTCTGCCATTATTACTTTTGGGGACTACTACAATATGCATCTAGAAAAGAACAAAAGCGTGGAAATAAGAAATATTTGAGTAACAATTACGAATTAAGGAAAGAAATGAAATAGGAGTAATTGTGTGTAAGATATATTAAAAATACGTTGCAGATAGTAATACGTTGAAAATCGGTTAATGTGATGATCATTCGGGGCAGCCAACAGCGGAACCTTAGCCGAGAAATATAGTGCGGCCACTCAAAAGTCCTAGACAAAGGTTAGGGATGACTCGTATCGAGTTGAGTATTTTTGCACATGAAAATTAAGTTTGTTCGTTTGTTCTTTGAAAGTTTGGCCCCCTTTTTCTGCACCGAGAATATATGAGGTGCGTATCCACCCTTAAAGATGGAATCCAATCCTCGTCAATCTGTTCAAATTTAAATGCTCTCCCGTCCGCAATTGAACACTAGACCGCATGTACCGAAGGCATGCATGCTAGCCACTGGACCACTAGGGAGAGCAAGTTTAAGTAGACAACTAGGAAAAAAATACTATAAAAAAGAATACAATCAGTAAGGAATAACTTATATTTATAAGGAACAACTTTCTGCAGATGACAGAAATATTAAATATTAATGAAAAGAATTAGGTGATATTTCTCTAAATTTCCACTTGATTGTGTGCAAGTTAGATGAAAGCATTCACCAAATAGTTTATGAACTTAGAGATGAGTATCTTTACTTTAAAGCACAACCTAACTTCAGTGTAATAACGCTCTTTGCCACTCGTCTACCTCCGCTCACTCCGGCTCCTACACTTCCCGCTAGATCAGGAAATAAATTGTAGTTTTGAGAATGTTGACCCACACACACACACAGCTGAAGGTGATTAGTAGCCAGGTTGGTTCCTTTCTTTATCAAAGCTCAGTACTCAATTTACATAGGAATGCCAAACGAGCGATAGTAAGTGAAAGCGGTTTAGCAATCAGGTTGATTGGTTTCTTTATTACAACCCAATGAGGATGCGGGCCAGTGTTCCAGAAACCTATCTGAATTATATCGTGCAAGTCATTAATATAATACGACTTTGTACAAATAAAAAGTTACTAGTAAGATACGGTTTTACAAGGAATTGAGAGCTAAGAAAACCATAGTTATGATGACTCCCTTCAACATCACGTGCACCTAAGCGCGGTGATCTCTAAAAGGATTTTTTACTTTTGAACCGTGTAGTTATACTATTGGTACACCACTTGAAATATTTGTTGAAAAATTGAAATTCTTTCACTAATTTCCCTCTTATTGTCTCCTAAATGATGTGTGCTAGGCAACATGAAAATCCCTCCTTTGGCATAGATAACACGAAGAGGGTCAACAGAAGTAATTGTTGAAAAATTAAAATTCTTTTACGATTTGCGTATAAATATGATGTCTGTACATATGAAATAAAAACTACAGTGCAGACAATACAAATCAATTTCTGGTAGGTGGCCACTAAAAAAATCAGAAATGCTATCTAACAGTCAAGGTAGGGTGATGCTTATATGCCCTCGCAGTAGCGCATGAGTCGATCCAAAGGAAAAAAGCGCATTAGCGACAGTAGGTATAAGCGTACCCGAGGTAGTGAAAACAAGTGTATTCAATAGCACGTCATGGTTTCATATTAGTAGTGCTCCACTTGTAAACATAAAATACAGCTTCTGTACACTGTACAGAAATACATTACCGGTGAAAAACAGTATTAAATACAGTCATCTTTAGCATGCACTTACTCATTTTATCTGTCGTAAAGCACATATAATGATTTTACACTAGTAACCCTGCACTTATAAACCTAAAATGCAGCCGTATTGCTTTGTATTTAAGGAGTATGTTTAATACCATGGGTCCAGAAGCACGTAAAAACACAAAATTTACAGGAGAGATGAATGATGCAAGTACTTAGACGTAACATAACGTAACCAAATCTAACCTAACATAAACTAACTTAAGCTAACCTTAACTAATAAACTTACCTAATAATAGTAGAAATAAGCGAAATTCTATCAGTTTTTGGAAAATTATGCGGGACCCCTACACTAATATAACATAAACTAACCTAAGCTAGCCTAAACTAACCTAACCTACTCTAAACTAACCGAATGTGAACAAATTACCAAAATTGTAACATCCCTTCTGCTAAACATAGGCCTATTTAATTCTATCGCCTGCAGAAATTTCTTTATAAATATTTTATTTCATGCAAAGTACTGAATTTTACTTGTAAAATTCCTAAAAATATGGTGCCAAAAGTAAACCAGATCTTTTTGAATACATCTTTGGTGTGCACAAATGTATCGAAAATTTAGCATTTATTGTTTTCTTACTCTGCGGCATACGCTTCTCATTTAAACCACATGGTATTTAATAACTCAGGTATATGATGGTAATATTGACCTGAGCGTAGTGTAATTCTTTAAAAATGAATTAACATGGGCATATTTCAAGAACTTGTGCAATAATTATAATTATTGCTTCAAACTTACACTACTTTGTTTCACATTATATTCACCTTTAAGAAATTATTTAATTCACTATATGGTTACAAGATGCCTATTTCATCAAAACAAATAACAAAAACTACAATTCAATTATATTTTAGGCCCTTTCAATACTTTGAATGACACTCAAACAATAAGCTGTTCCGTAAACAACAGCACAGATCAACATAGGCTAACTGAACAACAGCGCAATTCGTATTTCAATTGTCTCTCTCACTTTGTTTTGATGCTCTTGCCAGACGTTCGATGAGCACTCCAAGCGGTAAGGTACGGATCTATAGGGATCGTCCATTGAGATCGTCCTATGAAGGGTAAGGAAAAAAAAAAAAATAAGAAGAAGAAGAAGAAAGAAAAGAAATGTCCTTATGTGTGCTTTAACAACTGCGTTGGCCTATCTGTTGGTGGCTCGCGGTACTATTTCACGTCGTACCCCATTCATTTTGTACACGATTTTCATTATTTAAAAACAGTTTTCTCGAAAATGTAGTTTTGTGACATTCCTTGCTTTTTCGCCTTACCCTTCATTTATATTATCTCAATGGAGTCACCCACAACCTTCGTAACGTATAAAAGGAGAGGAACGTTTTTGGTCTAGCATTACTATGTGAAAAGGCAGAAGAAGGGCTTTAAATCTTCGCTATGTAATGCATTTCTTTTTTGTAATTTTCATTTTTATTCTCAGTTTTAGCTTTTCTAGTTCTAATTTTATCGATAGTAACCACCATATGAAAATATTCTCGCATTCCCACTCGTTTCGCTATTTCTGAGAATATAATTCAAAAGTTTGGACTTAAAACATTACCCACTCTTTTTTTCTAAGGAATTTCGCATTAAAACAAAAGAAACTCTTTACCGTGAAATAATATTTCCCGCGATAAATCGATCCACGATTTGCAGAGCAAAATAGGATATCAAAACCCAAATTCGTCGGATATTCATCTCATACTGAATTTTTTGCTCTACGAATTTGGATTTTTCTGTAGAAATCTCATATATGTGCATTCTGACATTGATTTTGAACAAGAAGAATTTGAAAAGAGATACTCGAGATAAGTCTAAAGAAGATACTCGAAAGCTTGTTCACAAACGACATCGCCCTGCTCTTCCACTTGTGCTGCAACGTCGAATTCGTGGACAACAAAGAAGAGAATTTCTTTAGATCGTCGACATTGGCGAATTTCAAATACAGGAAGCATCCTGGATTCTGGAGGAATAAGTTCATGTCAGTTCTTTAGATTCTATTTTACCCGTAGCTTCCGGTAGTCCTTACTCCTTGCCAATCATATAACTTTGTGGGGTTTAATATGTATTTATGGTAATACCATTTTCTAATACTTTGATTTTTTGGCGAAAAAGACTCAAATTTATTCAGAATATAAGGGCTTTGTAATAGAAAATTCTGCCATTAGAATTATTTTTCTTAATTGTAATAACCCCTAACGTAAGCATAATTGGTTAAAAAAATATACTATGTGACAAGGAGGAAGGAGGGGGTTCGGCCGTGTTTGACAAGCGGGAGAAGGGGGGGAATTGATTAAAAAACAGCGTTACGTAATTGTAGACAATCTTTACACTTTGAAGAACATACCTTTTAAAGTTCCACTTCGTACCGTTTTGCGCAAACCAACCCAAAATTTGCGTTTTAATTTGCGATATACAGATTTCCATTTGCAATTAATTATTTTATTAGCTGTGTTGCGTAGCAATCCGAAAAAATTGCTTAGGTAGTAACGAAGTGACTCCCTGAGTAATGGCTTACTTACTTACCAAGGTTTTCATTTTTTATAATTATGAAGCAAAACTATGTCATACATTATACATTGTATGGATAAGTAAAATGTTAACGGGATGTGCTCTATTAATTTTCGAATATACTTATTTACATTAATGGGTAATTACTGTTTCTAAAATAACATATTGCCTGTTTTCTTTCTTTCTTTTCTTTTCTTTTCTTTTCTTTTCTCTCTTCTCTTTTTGTTTTGGCTTACCTAACGTAAGAAATTATTCCCTCTTTCTGCTGGATAATAAATGGCGAATAGATATTCTATTCATTGTTTGCTTAAGTGACTTCGATCCGACTTGAAGAAGAAGAAGAAGATAATGATGAAAAAGAGTGCAGCTACAGATGATGGTTGACAGATACATAAAGGGTGTAGTTTGTTGTGTGTGTTCGCGAAGTAAACACTAATTTTAAAATGGAGCTATTCATATCGGACTTTTATTATATTTTTCAACACGGTGAACATAGCTTATGGTGTCACAGAAAAACAGGAGAATTTGAAGTTAAGTCAGGTAAGTGTAAATACCTGATTTCGTATATTTTTAAGTGATCGTAGGCGTTCATCGAACTTTAGGGAAGAGTTTGATTTGCAAATGAACCATTGCTGGAATGATTTATTTTGTGGCATTTTTCGGGTCCCTGTAACTCTCAAATTTTAATATCAATCACGGTCAATTAATACGCATGTTTTTGGAAATGATTGGTGATTGAGTTTAGGTTATGTTGTAATTATGAAATCATGATTGGGTAAGTTACATGATTTCAAAGAATAAATAGAGTAGAGTAGGGTAAAGTTAGCTTAGAAAAGTTTGAACCCATTTTCATGAAACTAGTTAGATGTAATTCCTCGTTTCTACGTAAGAATGTCAACTGAAGCGGACATTGTAAAGTTTAGAAAAAAAAAAAGGTCCATGTTCCGTTAAGGGGGTCCAAAACTACACTGGACTCCCTTAAGGTAACCTAACCTAACCTGACCTAACCTAACCTAATAGAACCTAATATAACGTTATAATATGTAATCAAACGAAAATCAATAGAAAGAAGTGGTGTCAAAGAGAAAGTAACGGAACATTGACAAAAAAAATAAAAAAAAAAAATAAATAAAAAAAAATAAGAACAACACTAACGAAGAGAGTGTTCTGTAGGACTCGGACAATGTTTAGGAGAGGGGTCCAGCTATTTTTTTCTATATATAAAAAAAACGGTAGTTTCTGTTCACATTAGGTTAATTTAAGTTGGTTCAGGTTATGTTAGTTTAGATTAGGTTAGTTTATATTAAATTATATTAGTGTAGGGGTCCAGCAAACCTTTCGAAAAAGTGATAGAATTTCACTTATTTCTATTAATATTAGGTTAGTTTATGTTATGTTAGGTCTAAGTACTTGCATCTTACATTTCTCCCATATATTTTGTATTTTGTACGTACTTCCGGGCTCCTTCTACTAAACATTTACCGCGGATTTAACCTACCTTCACCCGCTCGGCAATACTGTCTAAATTAAATGTTATTAACGTAACCTAATCGAATGTGAATAGAATATTGAAAAAAAAAAAAAAAAAAGCGGTTAAAAACCTGACTCCCCAAAGCTAAACAAGAGTCCAATTTAGAGAACGTTTTACCTCTCTCAATATCAGGAAGCTCCGATTATCTGCTCAATTTGCACTGATACTTTTGCACTACATCACTCATTACCGCCACCACCGTCAATTCCGGATTTTTTTTTTTTTTTTACGTAACAATCCGTGCGAGACGTAAAAAACAAGTTACTTCAATTGCTTAATAAGTACTCTAATACAATGTTGTAGTTTATCATACCGGTAACCATTTCACAAACTACACGTCCATCTGTAAATACTTTATGGAAGAATACCTGGATACCACCTTCGATTTTCATTTCTATGCTTTCACGTTTATACGCATCTCAGAGGTAAGTGCACGCCATATTTCCATTATTTACTCATTCCACTATTAATATATTGTTACAAGTTTCTTCTGTAAATTTTACAAATCTATGGGTCTCTATAATAAATCTGCACCCTAAATTGTGATAAAGGTGGAAAGCAATTGAGCCATGCGGGGCTTCTAACCCCCTACGCTCGCTCCACTATGTTTTGTGAAGATAGCATTGGTGCTTTTTAATGGCCGATTTTTTTTTTTTTTGTCTAAATTGTGATAATGGTGAGACACAATTCGGGGTTTTTAACCCGCTTAACCCCCTTCGCTGTTTTGTTAAATAGATTCGTGATTTTAGTGGCCACCTACCACAGATTGGTTGGTGTTTTTGCACAAGGCTTCTTAAAGTGAATCTGCACACTAGAATGCAAGTGCACACCTCAAAAGTGATTCCTGAAGTGAATTTCTTTCATGATTTTGTAGATGGATTGTTATAATACGTCTACAAGTTAAAAAAAAAAGAAAAAAAGTATAACGTATATTGTGTGTTTGTAATCGTGTTATTAGAGGGGTGAAAATTTCACGTTGTATGCAGGTGGCCTCCTCGTGTATCATATTACGCTGTAACCGATAATGGGTCTAGTTTCTCAGTTGTATCCACAGGCAGATTGTGCGGGAGTAATTCGATGGCGTGTAGTTAAGTATTTATGAATTGTTATTTAGTTCTTGATGGAGATTAGGGAGGCTTGCTCCGTCAACGTATGAAGTATTTACCTTATATTAAAGCTTGTCGTACGTTGTCATCGATCTCTTCTGTTTTACCTGTACCAGCTACTTTTTAGGTTTTTTTGTTGTTTGAGTGGATACGTACTTCGAGAGAGTATGTTTTCCGTACTGGTTTACTTTTGGCGTACGACTAAAAAGAATTCTTTCACTGATTTTCATCTTATTGTCCCCTAAAAGGTTTCCGTGACCATTATGAAAATATCTGACTTGACGTGGATAAAAATCAAGGGTGCGACCACAAGTAATTGTTTAAAATTTATATTTCTTTTGCGATTTGCTTATAAATGGTTACGACTTCCGGATGTATTATATAAAAACTAATATGCAGAAAACACAAATCAACCAGTGCTAGGTGACCACTAAAGAACTCGAACGCTATCTAATAGAGTTAGGGCAGGGTGAAGCTGTTGGGCATGCGATTTTGCGCGTGAGTGCATCTGAAGGGAGCAAACGCGTCAGCGTCACTGGGTAATCGTGGGTAGTGAAAATAAGTGGGTTTTGACAATAATACAAGTTTCAATGTGGTTTCGTACTAGTAACGTTCCACTTGTAAACATAAAATACTGGTTCTGTTAACTGCGCAGGAATATACAATCTGTGGAAAATAGCTAATAGTCATCTTTTGTATGTACTTATTTATTTCATCTCTCGTAAAGCACTTGTAATTATTTTACTCTAGTAACCCTATACTTGTAAACCTAAATTACAACTATATAACTTTGTTTTTTATTCTGTCGTCTGTAAAAATTTGTTTTTTATGAACACGTTTTTTTCGTCAAAGTATTGAATTTTACCTGTAAATCTTCGAAAATGTTGTGTGCCAAAACTACACCGTAATTTGTAATTTTTTAAATTAGTAGTTTGTCGTAAGTTGTTCTTGTTAAAAGAAGTTCAATATAAAGCTTAGCTGTGGTGCTTATTTGTTGATTTTTATTTTTATCGTCGACACACTCAGCATGTTTTTATTCCACGTTAATGGTATCTTGAGATGTACTGATGAAGTTTTGGCACACCACATTTTGTATTTTGCCAAATTTACAGGTAAAATTCAATATTCTGCATAGAAAGCAGGGTTGGCAGAAACCATGGTTTTTATTGAAAAAACGAAAAAAAAACTGTTTTTTTGGTTTAAAGCCGTTTTTTTTTTGTTTAAATCAGGTTTTTTTGGTTTAAATAATTTACTCTATGTATTTATATTAAATATGGACTGAAATTAGTTTGTTTCCCCTTGGTGTTATTATGCAATAACAGGGTTATGCTGGAAGGGGTCACATGAGCATAAGGCGGTATCCAAACCGCTTCTCGACTTACATTCGAGAGAAATTGTCCATTTGGACACGAGACCGGGACTAATTGGTCACAAATGCGATTGCCGACTCACTCACGAAGGACTTCTTATAAAAATACGTTGTACTGATCTTTACATAGGCCTACTTGTTAATATAATTGTCAAGAGTTATTTCAGAAGGACAAAAAGATAAACAATTACGCAAGTAAAAACATTATACAGAAGTGTATATAAATCGGGAAACTCCCGCCTTAGCCATTGGGAAGATCCTATTATTACTTTAAATGTATTTATATTTAAAATTTTAAGGTCAACGTATCATAATCACTACGCTGAAACTGAGGTATTAAGTTACAAATTTGGTATGTAGATATCATTCAATAAAATTAAAACCAAGTCAAATCCAAACTGATGTTGGAAGCTACGTAGGCAGTTGATAAATTTGGTAATTTCTTTCAATATATTTAAGCAACCTTGGCTTCTTTATAAAACAACAGACATTCACTCAAGTAGGAATATATATAATATGATTTCATTTCGTATGTTTAGGCTTAACATCCTTATGAAATGCCAAGGTTATCACGGAGAAGACTTTCGCTTAGAGGGTCACCTCAAATCGCTACTTGGTTTATACTTGAAAGATGGGTTGTGGTTCGACCTAGAATTAAACACGGGACCCCTTGATTAAAAGGTGAAAAGTAGATAAATGTAATGCGGATAGTTTGATATGTGGAAACGTCACCATGAAGTTCACACGATTTAAAGCATTTTTCGTTTTTTTTTTGGGGGGGGGGGTGTTTAAACCAGTTTTTTTTTTTTTTTTTTCAGCCAATCCTGATAGAAAGACATAGCCAATTTATAAGGAACAAGTTTTCTGCTGATGACTAGTGTGAAATCATTACAAGTTCTTTACTACGGAAAAAATAAGTGAGTGCATATGAAAGATGACTGGATTGGATTCTACTTCGCAGTAGTGGTGTATTTCTGCACATGATTAAGAAGTTGTATTTTATGTTTACAATTGGAGTATTGCTAGTGTGAAACCACGACAAGTGCTATTGAAGCCCGTATCATTGCGGAAACCCATTTGTTTCTATTACCCTCGTTTACGCTTATACCCACCGTCACTGAGGCGCGTGCTTCTTTCGGATGACTCACCAGCTTCCCCGTGCTTTGACTTCATTAGATAGCATTCGTGGTTTTTCGTGGCAAACTAGGACATGTTAGTTTGTGTTTTTTATACTACTTTTTTTTATGTTTTAAATACATCTGGATGCGCAAATCCTAAACAAATTGTAGTTTTTCTACCATTACTTCTGGCGGTACCCTTGAATTTTATGTATGTTGAATGGGGTAGTGGTTTGTCGCCCAGAGCAAATATTTTGGAGAAAAGTCAAATGGAAATTAAAGTAGTGTAAAAATTATATTTTTTCAACAATTATTATTTCGAAGGATGTGTCAAAACTTGACCTCCATGCCTCAAGATAGTGTTTTATCTTCTCTTAGTAATATTGATTTGCTGGTGTTAGCACTAAGTGCTATTCTGTGTAAGGTAAGTGCTAACCGTACTTAGGTGAGTGCTATTCTGTGCTTGAGCACAGGGAGGCAAAATTTTGGATTTTTTAAGAATCACAACAAAGTAATATTTAAAACTAGCAACTCGCAGAGTTCCGCGCAGGGGGAGAAAATATGTTAATGTGTGTGATTCGCTCTAATTACAGTAGATACAAATTGGCTAGCTTATCTGATTTTTTTTAAAAAGTCATTTTTTCCCACCCCCTTCCCAAGGGGTGAGGATAAGCTTAAACATCGTGAATACTGATACCGTTAAACTTAGCGACATCAAAAACTACGAATTTAATACTAATATATGTCGTTTTCAATTACTTTAAAAATTTTGGCCCCTCCCTGGGGGGTGGAGTATGACCTTGAAGTTGAATTTGATTAAAACTATTCATCTCAGCGACCCCAGAAACTGAATTCAAGTCAAATATTGATCAATTTCGATTAGTTTTAAAATGTCCTCATGTTATTCTTTTGGGACTTTGCATCTCCCCATATCTGAGCTCAGATGTGACATATTTACCTGGAACAGGTCATTAGCATCATTTCTCTGAGATGTTTAAAACTTATTAAAATTTCATTTTTCTATCTATTGTGGTTCTCGTGTTGAAAAGCGCTGCAGACAGTTCATTGTATTATTAATGTAGATGTTATTAAACCATTACTGACAGTGAATAATGTAATTTTTTTTGTCTCAGTTATCACTAGGTGTCTCACAGACGTCCGCCATGGAGAAAATTAGTCCATTTGAAATTATGTTGTAACTTTTGTAATTTGTACTACCTAAAAATGTGCTCAACAAGATCTAATATGTTTGCAAAATCACGGCTTTTTTTTTTTTTTTTGATGGGATTGTTTAGAGCACAGGGGGCGCACAATATATAAATACGAGCCTGGTTAGCACTCTTCTGTAATGATTCATGGTTTTTTAAGCATTGTAATTCATTGGTAGGGTAATGTTATCTGCTGTGCGTCTGTGTTCCGTTTTGGTTTTTGTGAGTGAATTGGTCACGCGGATTTTCTTTTACTATTTGTCCGACGTCGATATCAAAATATTAGTTTCTTCTTCTTTTTGTATGTATGTATATGATGATGTATTACGTTATTAATTTTCCAAATATTGGCATCCATTTTCTTAATTTAGACAATAATTTTACTTCGTAAATAATGCATTAATTTTTCAAGAAAAATAAGTGTTAAGTTGAAAAGTATACTCTTTCACATTTTACATACATAGATATTGTTCGCAAGGAGAAAACAGGTTTATGGAATATATTTGAACCTATTTTCCTTCAGGATATGCATGGGGAATGAATTTGAAGTTAAAACGCTTCGAGTGTGTCACTATCCATCTCAGCGATCCCGAAAATTAAGGATTGGACATTAATATCGGTCATTTTAGATTATTTTTTACCACGGTTGGCTGGTTTAAACCTTGGTTTTAACCATCTGGTTTTTTGAAAGAAACCAACTGGTTTAAACCAAGAAAGAAAAAGAGAACGAAAAATGCTTTAAATCGTGTACACTTCATGGTGACGTTCCCACATATCAAACTATCTGCATTAGTATTATCTCCTTTTCACCTTTTAATCAAGGCGTCCCATGTTCAATTCTCGGTTGAACTACAACCCTTTTTTCAACTGTAACCCAAGTAGCGGTTCGAGTGTCACTTTAAGCGAAAGTCTTCTTAACAACCTTGGTATTACATAAAGATGTGAAGCCTAAACAGACGAAACGAAACCAAATTGTATATTTCTGCTTGCCCGAATGCATGTTGTTCGCTAAAGAAGCAAAGGTTGCTTAAATATGTCGATATACATTGTCAAAATTTATCGACTGCCTACGTGGCTTCCAACATCAGCTTGGATTGGACTTTAATTTTATTTAATGATATCTACATACTAAATTTGAAATTTAATACCTCAGTTTTTGCGTACTGATTGCGATACGTTGACCTTAAAATTTTACATACAAAGCAATAACGGGATTTGCTTTGCATTTAAAGTAATAACAGGATATTCCTAATGACTAAGGCGGGAGTTTCCCGATTTATATGTAATTCTGTAATATTTTCACTTATGCAACTGTTTATCATTTTGTCCTTCTGAAATTACTCTTGATAATTACATTAACAAGTATATAAAGTTCAGTGCAATGTATTTTTATTAGGTGTCCTACGTGAGTGAGTCGGCAGACATCGCATTTATAGCCAATTAGTCCCGGTTTCGAGTGCAAATGGAGGACAATTTTCTCGGATGTAAGCCGGGATGCGGTTTGGATTCCGCTTTAAGCTTATGTGACTCCATCCAGCATAACCCCGTTGTTACGTACTAACATTAAGGTGAAACAAACTTATTTCTGTCCGTATGTATTATGAATGCATAGAGCAAATTATTTAAACCCAAAAACCTGTTTAAGCCAAAAAAAAATAAACCAAAAGACGGTTTTTTGGTTTTTCCAATAAAAACCATGGTTTTTGCCAACCCTGATTTTTACTTCACATGTCGCCTCTTATCCTCACACCTATGCCGGTGGAAGATGAATTTGTTCTAAATGGCCTTGGGAGTGTTACTATTCATCTCAGCGACATCGAATAGTGAACACTAATATCGGTTGTTACCGATTATTTTTACATGCCATGCTCCTCACTAATTCTCTCTTCCCGAAATTATGTTAAGTTTTCCCGGGATCCACGCATATACCTAAGGTTGTCAAGATCGGTGCAGCAGTTTGAGTTAGTCGTCAAACATATCTCTATACGTCATCCCGTTCCTTGCCCAAAATATTGAGCCATAGTGGCTCAGTGGTAGATCGTTCATCTTTGGTGCATGGGGTCCCGGGTTCAAATGCTGCTGCCGCAAAGTGAACTTCGTGGTGGTCAAACATCGTGTGCGTGGGTTTCCTCGGGGTTGTTCCACTTCCTTCATTCCATCATTTCATTCATTTCTCATCATCACCGTCTCCTTTAGCCTAGCTGACATGGCCGTCAGACGTAAAACTCAAAGATTTCATTTTTTACCCCAAAATATGCTAAAAACCGAAGTTAGACCAGGTACCAATCATGAACCAGAAATTATAAAAATCGAAGTTAGTTGTCAATCAAATTTTTACATGTACCCCGCCTCCTTGTCAAAAATATGCTAACAATGTAATTTAGGTCTGAGTGCACTCATGTTCCAAAAAATCATCCAAATCTGTACAGCGATCTAATAGGAGGTAGCGAACATACATCGTGACATTCATATATATATATATATATATATATATATATATATATATAATATACAGGGTGGACCATTTATCTGGAACATCCGTGATAGCGGAGAAACCAGAAGACGGAGAAAAGCGAAACTTTGCATGAAGCAACTATAAGGAGGGGGATATCGTTCTACATATTAAACACCACCACCCAAGCCCTTGTAACTTCGTTGCTGTTCATTCAAAACAAGTTATACCACGACCGTAGTATCCAACGCTAAGGTACTTCCAGTGTACGTTGTCTTGTCCATTTCCGTTGTGCTGTATGTGTGATAGGGGCTTCCAAACTTTGGATGTTTGTGATATAATATCCTTAGATTGCAACACTGAAGTTTTATTTTAAGTTTTCGTTTCACATGTTGATTTGAAATATGTAATAATATGACGTAGTGCCATTTGAAAAAATATAACTTTATACTGGGTGGTGGTGTTTAATACGTAGAGTGATATCCCCCCTCCTTGTATTTGCTTCATGCAAAGTTTGGCCTTTCTCCCTCTTCTGGTTTCTCCTCTATTATCAGGGATGTTCCAGATAAATTGTTCACCTTATATATATATATATATATATATATATATATATATATATACATACAAAGGGCATTCAACAGGGTTTGCATAGATGGTTTTAATATTGTTATTAGTTGCAATATGATGAAATTTTAGGCGAACATACTTTCATCATTTGGCTACAAGACTGTTACTCAATGTAGCCTCCATTTGCTGTGACTCGTCTCGTCCAACGTTCTTTCCATGCCTTAAAATACACTTTGGAAAAATTCAGGTGGCTCTCTTGACTTTTGCACCATCGTTTCACACAAGAAATGAGGCCTTGTCAGTGTCGAATGTTTTCCCTCGCAGGTGAGCCTTCAGACGACCAAATAAGAACGGTACAGGACGTTTGGGCGCCACCATTTGGGCGCGGACGTTTCGGCGCTGCCGTTTGGGCGGCGGACGTTTCGGCGCGAAGCCGTTTAGGCGCCAGACATTTGGGCGCGAGGCATAGTAAAAATCACAATTTACGAAATATAAAGTAAGCTAGGCACTGAAAACTAAGCGCGAATCAAGATATATACATTTCCTACACTTCTATCTTTATCTCACCTCATTTATTTATCTATTTTCTATCTTATTTATTCATCTAAATTAAATTGTTTAATGCGTTTATGGCATTTGTTGCCTAACCTCGTCATGGATTGATTTTTCCCTTGTTCACGATTCTTGTACTTCTGATCCAATTTTTGTATTATATAAGAAAGCTAGGAAATGGAGGAGTCAGACGAACTGTTAATAATTTTCTTAATGTTAATTAAAACATATTGATTTAATTTTTGTATTTTTTAAAAAAGTTAATAATTACATACTTATGAATATTAAAATTTGCTTTCTTTCGTATTACGTTTGCCAAACTCTTCTCTTCCTTAAGTCCAATAAAGAACTACCAATAAAAGATTTCCGCGCAGTCGAGCTGAGAGAAGTGGCCTCGCGTAGCGTAGTCGCTAACGCTCTCGCCTTCTGTGCGAGCGGTCCCGGGTTCGATTCCCGGTAGGGGCACTCGGTCGAAAAAGTGTAACACGCTCTTTCAGGTCGGCCACCCTGAATGAGGTTTTCCTCATTCACACCAAGCAAATGCCGGGGTGGTACCTAATTTATAGGTCCAGGGCGCTTCCTTCCTTCCCCAATCCTTTCTTCCTTTCCTTTCCCGGATAGTATGTACCCTCAAACGTGACGGGCTAAATGGCCTTATATGCCGAGACCCCAGAAATCTAAAAATCCTAATCGAGTTGAGGGAAAGCTGTTAATACAAGGTGTCTAAGACATTGAGTTTAAGAACTGTAATATGCTGTATTTCTGGTATCACTTTTTTTTTTTTATTAACATTCCAATATAAAAATCAAAACTTAACACACTTTTTTTTCGTCCCATTGTAAGCATTTAATCTGCACTAAAGAAAGTGGCGAAAGGAAAAAAAAGAATTATTTCAAAGTGAAAAATAATAGTTAAGTGTACATATATTGGTCATTTAGCCACTAAAAATGTGTTTGACATTCACACTTATTGCATAACTACAGTAGAAGTCCTGCTTTAAGTTTTTTTAATGGAATAGGCTCACTATGTACGTAATGCAGTCAATCATATCTAGTCTGGTCTACTTACCTTTGGCTTGAAAAGTTATCAAATAAAAAGCATACTTAACTTTGGTTGAAATTTAAATTTACAAAATTTAATTATTAATTCAGTTTTTAGAGTTTTCAAATTTCAGTATTTCTAGTATGTCAAACAAAATCCAGTATAATTCAAGGACTTCCACTACAATAGACACCTTGTGATATCTTCATTCAAACTTAGTACTCAGCGCCTAACATAATGACTTTTTAATTTAACTCGCGCCCAAACGTCTGGCGCCCAAATGGCTTCGCGCCCAAACGTCCAGTGTCCAAACGGCGGGGCCCAAACGTCACGTACCGAATAAGAAGTAGTCCAATTTGTGATCCCCATAAATCAGAAGCAACTTCCTATGAATTGATATGGGTGATCCGTCGTGGGTTTTGAACAGGAATTTGATTACCGACCTTCGTCGGATCATGATGTCTGCTCCAGTGTCCATTGTGGTTTGCCTGTGAACAATAAGAAACGACAATTATTACAATTTTGAAGCCAAAGGATCAGAGTATGTTCATCATATTTCAATTAATAGAAATATTATCCATAAGTAGAAGGTTTGCTTTGTTTATAATTAAATACACACTAATTATTTGCTGAGCAAAACCATATATTTTAATTAAAAATTATGTACGTGTTACAGTTTCACCAACTAACTTTTTGGCTTCAGCAGACACTGTGAGATACAGGATAACTGTACAATCTTATATACATACAACAGCTGAGACATCTTTCTTCTGATTGGCTCCTGGCAACAGCAAATTCCCTTCAAGAATAGTTATTTGAAAATTCCTTTAATTGTTGCTAATAACACAAAATGATGATCTTAACTAAACTAATTTAAACTAACAATTAATTAACTAAAATAATTATATAATTTAATATGAGTCCCTCACAATATGAGTGAAATAAGTAGCGAAGAGCAGCGCCTTCAGTGTTGGCTATGTCAATACTCAGGCCAGCTGACATGTCCCTTCTTACCTAAATTAGGAAATGTAATCACGACTGTCATCACAATCAGTTTAGCGATCCGCAAAACTATGAATTTGACACTAAATCGGTCATTTTGGATATGTTATTATTCTTCCTTACCCGTCGTGACGGTGGAGGGTAAACTTGATCCTGAACGACACTGGGATTTCACTATTAATCTCACTGATCTCGAAAACTATGGATTTGATACTAATATCCGACGTCCCGAGTATTTATTCTTGTCTTTTAAGAGGGATGTGGACACACCTCCCTTTGATCCTTCTAGACTGAAAAGCTTCCTTGCACCATAGTGTTAACCTAATCGTCTTTTGTTTTAATATCATCCATCAACTGTAGCTTCTTTCATGATACATTTCCGTCTCAGCCAATAGCCTAACCAGTTTATCTTCCCCTTTTTTAAGTACCCCTCAAGTTTTTCTTTTCTGTTATTTTTTGTAACACACTTTCACTCGTTTTCCGTTCGACCAGCTAATTATCTCCAATCTTCTCCACACCCACATTTCGTAAGCCTTTAATCTTTTTTCATTGCTTTTGCACAATATCCATGTTTCTTCTCCATAAATTACGATACTCTACACGAAGCGTTTTATGTTTTTTTTTCTTCACACTATTCGAAGTAACTATTGGAAGACTAGATTTTTCTTCTTTTCTTTCGCCATTCCTACTATTGCTTTTATTTCATGTATGAATGTGGTAAACTTGTAAGTCCAAGATTTCGGTCCAGTGGAATTGTTTTCGGAAATTATTTAGTTCATTTTATAGAATATTGGCTATTATATTATACATTTTTATTGAAGTGCTAGTAATTTTACCATGGTTAGCGTGTTTCTAGTTAGTACTCTTTACATTTATCTTACTACTGTATATGGAATCAACCCTACGTACGTAATAGTGAAATATGTATGTACGTGGGAGTCCGTAGTTTTTTAAACTTTAATTGATTATTAGTGTTCTTCTGTTTGACTAAAAGATCCTTTGCCCTTATATAATTATCACGAGTATTTATTTTGTATGGCCTAATTTCGTTTTCATTATTATTACTTTTCTGTACACTACAAATATTCCACCATTTTGCCTGATGCCTTTCTTCTTACATTCTGTTTTGTAGAGTCTGTCCTTGATGTCTCTACGTTCCTGACCTAATACTCTATTGAACTGTCCATACCTTTTTAGCTTCTAAGAAATTATTCTCCTCAAAATTATAACAAATGTTCAAAATATTGCCCCTGAACTTCAGTATAGATGTGACATCGCTGAATTAATGGTGCACGGACTCGAGTCATAATACCAATGAGTCTGCAATACAGCCCCATGCAGCAATAATACGAGAGACTAGATCCTCATTTGAATGTACGGTGCAAGGTACAGAAGATGTTTTACATGTTCCCACAGTAAGAAATCGAGAGGTCGTGGTGGCCAAGGACTTTCAGATCCATCGCTCTCCGGATGTTTCATTTAGATATGCACGAACAAGTTGCGCGAAATGTGCAGGTGCTCCATCATGCTGCAAGTACATTTACTGATAGATAATTAATGGAACGTCTTCGAACAACTCCGGTAGCGTGTCTGTTAAAAATCATCTGTAAATGTCTGCATTGAAGCGTGAATGCAAAAGATATGGTTCAATTATATGATTGTTGGGAATATCAGCCCACACACTGACACTGAATGTATGCTGATATTATTATTTTTTCGTTGCATACATACGAATTCCGGTAGTTGTATACTCTTTACCGGGTAAACATGATACTGGTTCCGTTAGTTCTATACTTTTCCCGCTTCATCTGTAAAAAGAAAAAAAAAACCGAAAGGATCTGTGGATATTAATTACGCTGTTCCAAAGACCACTGGGCAGATTCCATCCTTGGGATGTCTGCTAGTGTTATTGATAAGACTCTTTGAGGATGGCATGGATGAAGTTGTTGTTTATACACAGCTCTTTGCACACTTCTTGGGATGTGCCAATGAATTTTCCAGTTGCCGGGTACTGGTAGACGGACTATGTGTCACTTAACGCAACATTTCCGCTTTAGATTCCACAGATCGTATTGTTCTTCTGCGCCCTGTGTTGTATTTTCGAACATTGAAAGGAAGATCCTGATTCTCTTAGTGTCTGGTCGAAGTGCGAGAAGAAATGATGAGGGACATGCCTATTAGGATGTCTCCGTTGATAATATTGTCCTGCTTCCGTATCATTTCCTCATGTTTCACTATTGGCTAAGTAGATATCGGTGAGTTCTGGAAAACTAAAACGATGAATCTCACTCTGAAATAAAAAGCCAGTACACTTTTTACATTTGGATTTTTCGAGTACACTGCTCTTATAGTACACTATTTGCTACTAATAATGAAATACTGGAAACTAGAAGAGAAAAGAACAGTAAATCAGCAGCATTTTATTTCACACTCTTACTCATTTGGCAGAGGGAGATGAATGAAACTCAGTCACTAGGTTTGTGTTTGCACGTTAGAAACTTGCATACCTAACATATCATGTACTTAAAGAACAATTTAAACCGAAAGTACGAGAGTAAATCGGAAAATCAACTTTCCCTGACAGCTATGGATACGTCTGTTTAAGCAAGATAGATACTGTGAAAATACTGGGCAAGGCTTACTTTATGTATGCACATAAAAACCAAAGACATTGGTCAATTTTTCACAACGCTTTACATTTAAAAACCTCTCTTGCGGCAAAAAACTCTGTCCTACAGAAGGAAGTAATTCTTTCATGTCTTCAATATTGATTTCAAAGTGCCTTTAATGCCGGAAAGAGATGTAAGTCGCTGGGCTCAGGGTCGAGACTGTACGGCGGATGGGCAAGGATCTTCCAATCGAGGGTCGCAAGTTGGTTTTGTGTTACCACCACCGAGTGTAGTCAGTTTCACATTGTCTTCCCAAAGGCGAACGTCATATTTAAGACTAGTCACTTCTTGCAAATAGCAAACTCTAATTTTCTCAGTGTCTGACAATACCATTCAGCATTGGTTGTTTCAACCTCCATACTTGCCAACCGGACTGAGGCGCTCATCCGAACTTTCTGTCAGCACTACGAAAGCGCTATATGTTGGATCTTGGTCATATATCACCAGATGACGTATAGATGGTTCTCGCATTAGACTTAAATATTCTTTGTCTCATTACTTTACGATTTCTCGGGATAAAAGGAGGGTCAAGTTATTTACCGACTTTCCCTCCTAATTCAAATATTCAGTGTAAATTGTCCAATATGTATAATGAAGGATTACAGGTTCAATTCTATTGAATGTAAATTGATGGTAGCCAGTGTCATGTTGTCAAATATTCTCGTAACTGTCACATTTTTTTCTTTTTAACCCTTTAATTGGAAAGCATTGGTAGCATTACCATTAAAATATTTAGTTTGCTTTTATGGTTATGGTTGATTTATGAAACCATGTTTTCCTATCATAATTTCGTAATTTTTGAAGTATTTTTGCACTTTGATTACAAGATCCAGTATGTTTATTTCAAAGCAACATCACCATAAAATAGGTTTTATGTGTAGTTGCTGAGCAGCATTGCCCTATTATGGTCAAGTATCGTAAGAATACTCTCAGTAATTAGCAACAGTTTTGATGAAATATTTTCCTACAGAGCAAGAAACTACAAATAAACAAATAAATAATAATAATAAAAAGAACTTTCGCGGAACGTAGGAGATAAAGCTTCTACAATACTAAATTTCACTGTCCCCTGGTGACGAAGATTAGAAGCATCTAAAGTTGCTACCCGCAAATCATGTATATGAATATTGTATGAATGTAATAATGCCAATTAAATTATCACTGAAGTTATAATTCTTGCGGATAACGCAATAGAATGCGATCTTGCTTGAGAGCAACTGTGCCAAATGAAGGGTTAATTTAATCATGGCGTACGCCACTGCAAACTATTAGTGAATACATTCTGAAGGCAAATTATGTGATATCCCCTACTAGACCCATTTCTATGTGTTATGAAGGCTTAATTATAATTTTACATGTAGTATTGCTAACACTCCCTTATTGTGTTCCCAACATAGCGTCATAAGTCGAAATCCAGTTCCAAGGAATACCATGCAAGTTATTCACACCAATTCTTTCCAATTCTACAAATCGTCTTGACAAGACAGCGACCGAAGAATTACTTTTCTCTACATGACGTAATGCTGTAGCTGATAAATAGTACATTTTAGTAAGGTATGTGTGATAGTGACAGTTTTGTGCAGAACTTTCACTATCTGGACGTTTCAAGTTCTTTTCTTACTTTTGGTCTGTCCTTATATGTACTTGAAATAAATTGGAAACATTTCATCCACATTTATAATATCAACGTCTTAATAGCGAAATCTGAACGAACCAAATCACTTTTAATAGAGTTACAATTTCGACAATTTATTATTACCCGTTTTGGCCAATTATTATTACCGTAAAATAACGTTGAATTAGCGATAAGTAGTCTAAATTTGATAAACATTCGTTCAACTTATAAACTGTTACACACTAGAAACCAGGATGTCACATATATTTTTTTTGCCGATACTGTATAAGAGTTTTCGTACTTGATTTGTGTTCATTTCTATAAAATGACCAAATATGTTACTCCAAATCATTACATTGCTGTAGCTTATCAGTCGATGTGAGAAAACTGGCAGTGATGTATGCAAATTTAGGACATTTGAAATTTGGACTTTGAACGTGAATCTCGTATCAGCGCGTGGTCATTTTACGACGTAAATGTATTCAATAACATTATATCAGTGTATGTAAATATTACTCAAGTGACTTGATTGTAAGCATTCATAGTATAGCCCCTCGTGTTGGACTGTCTGGAGCTATCTTCCTGCCAGTTCCTCGATTTCACATTCGTACTACGTTTTGCCTTTAGAGGCAAAGAAATGTCATGGTTTTTTTCACCGTCTGCTGGTTGGTGTAGCATCTGAATTGCGTAATGGTCAAAAACAGGTAGTAATCCGACGGTGCAAGGTCATGACCAACAATGCCAATTTCTTGAATTTTTTGCGTTTTTCGACCCGAATGTAGGTTTGCGGTATCTTTTGCAGCAAGACGCGCTTGCGGTTCAGCAATGCAGGATACTTTTGGGGTAGTGAAGCATATATTCGCTGCAATTGTTCGAAATAAAGGTAGACATTGATGATACAGCCGTTAATAATGAATCACGTAGAAACCTGGAGGATCACGTAACAGCCTTGTGTGAAATTTGGTTGAGATAGGATTAACGGTATGGCCTAATCGAAAAAGCACTTTTTCGGTGTTTATGGGACATGAAACGTGTAAATCCGTTGAAATGTCGAATTCGATTTCTTTTTTTTCACGATCACCAAACTTTCTTCTTTCCTTTCATCACTCAAAAGTGAAAAGTGAGGGTGTCTATCGCTCACGAAAATGTCACGAGATCAGAAAACTGTCATGGAAGTCAAGAAATTTATCTTTGAAGTCACGATTTTTTTTTATCTGTACAAATATAAGTAGAGATTGGAAAATTTTGTTCTATGAAACGTCACCCCCCAAAATGATTATGGTCGGCTTTAGTCGCTACCAAATCGCAAGCAAAGCACTGTTCTATCGCATACGTGAAAATTCGGTCTAATTCGCACTCAAATTCGCTCTTGACACTGTCCTTCAACTGGCATCATTGAGCAGTGGCGATACAAATCGCATCGCATCGCCGAAACCACCTACGCATCTAAACAGTGTATTCAACTGTGAGAAGACCAAGTTTTTATCGCTCCAGGAAACAACCTTTGAAAGTAGAGATAAGATAAAAGTAAAGAATATAGGTACTGTTATTAGTTTTCGAATGTTACAAAATTTTAGGGTTTGGGAAAGAAAAGGTCACGAAAAAGTCACGAAATTTCATTTTGGAATTTTAGTAGACACCCTGATAAAGAAGAGCCAGTATAAGTGTAATAATAAATAAATAACGAATAGCAATATGAGTGAAATAAAAATATCGAAAAGCAACGCTCAAATGTCATAGGGTTTGTAACCAATCGGCTTGACGATCCAGAAAACTATTGACTCGACACTGTTAGTCATTTTATACGCCTCCCAACTCCCATGTCGATGAGGGGATAACGTTGAATTTCGATAGTGCCTAGAATGTTACTCCTCATCTCAGAGACCCTGATAAGTGCGAATTTGACACTAACATCAGTCATTTTAAACATTTTTCACGCATCCCAAACCGCTATAACGATAGGGGCTAAAGTTGAACTTCAACGGCGTCATTAGTGTTCCTATTCATCTCAGCGACTACAAAAACTATGAATTTAACACTAATATTGATCATTTTAAAATTTTATGCACCCCAAACCGCCATGATGGTGGGAGTTAAAATTGTAATTAAACGGCATCAATATTGTTGCTGTTCATGTCAGCGACCCCGAAAACTATGAATGTAACACTGATATCCGGTGTCCCGGGCATTCATCTCCTTTTATGTATACATTTGATCCTCCGTAATCCCCCGTGTCGAAATTCGAAAAAGGAACTTCGCAGGGGATTAGATCTGGTGAAGATTTATCCTTGTACAATCAGCGGCAAAAAACCTGCAACATAATCATGTAAGTTTATTGTGAAATGACGAAGTCTTTTGCTCCAAAATAAGTGTTCACGGGAGGACGCCGAGGTTTATCCTGGCGTGATTCGTGCCACTTAGACGTTATGTTGATTCCCTGTGCTGTTAGGCGTAGTATCACAATAAACTTACATTCTCATGTTGCAGGTTTTTTGCCGCGGATTGTACCAAATGTGGTTTCTCTACGTCACTCCTTTATATGGCAAAAGCTGATGGCAGATACACGCATTTTTTAATTATTATTATTAAAGTTGTGCGTTATAATCTTTCCAGTGTAGGTAATAAGTTAATGGTTCTGTGATCACTGCATTTCTTTCTTTGCTTTTTCCTAAATAATGTAACTATTGTGAGATCTAGAAAATCCTTTGGTCATTCTCTACTCAGGTAGATCTTCTTAATTCTGAATCAGCATTTTCATTGCATTGTCCCTTAATCCCTTGAGCTAGTCCGCTGATATTTCGTTGTCTCCATTGACCTTTCTTCTTCTCATATCTTTGATGGCTTGTATTGCTTCACTTTTCAGTATACTGGGTCCTTTGTCTTCTTCATCTACTTCTTCTGCTTCGATTACAATATCTCTTGGGCCGTTCTTCTGGCCATATAGATCCTTCGTGTATTCCTCCCTGTTCCTTAGAATTCTTTGATGACTAGTGACTACGTGACGTGACGTTCGATTGCAAAAATATGTGTACTTTTCTTACTTCTTCTACCCATTTCCTGTGCTTTCTGACATCAGATCATATCTGGTACGGCGTTGAAGTGTCCGTGGTTTTCATCCTTCATCATCTTGGACATCTCTTCAGTTACCCATGGTTTTCTTGGTACTCTTTCCATCTTCCGAATGTTATCACTGAGTATATATGACAGAATCTGCTTAACCTTTCCTTTCCCCAGTTTTCTTTAACCCTACCTACTGTAGCATCTATTGCTTAGAATTTTTCTTCTATCTCTTCTTTCACACTACTGTTCGTACTTTTTAGTCGCTAAATTCCATTTTCGATTTTTCTCCCATTTTTCTTGATTGACTAACCAGGTTTGCACCTCCACCACTAGGAGATTGTAGTCGGAATCAATGTCCACTGCTGGTAATGTCTTAACATCCCGTACCTATTCCTGAAATGTTGTTCGGCCAGAATATAATCGATTTGGTAGCGTCTTTTATCTCCAGAACTTTTCCACATGTACCGTAATCGGCATTTCTCGAAGAAGGCTTACATATTCAGTGATACGTGTGCCCGGACATCTTAAATCACGTATTTAAATCCTACCAAATCATGTTGCCTACAGAAGTCGATCAGCATCTGTCCCCTGCATTTCTTCTGCCTAATCCAGATTAATGTTGTTAAGGCTTGGAAAAAAAACAGAAATTTTGGGTTAAAAAAAGTTTTTTAACCGATTTTTCCCGAGCTTGCAAAAAGAAGGAAAATATGGGAAAAATTAAAATTTTCGAATATTTTACTACATTATGCTTTTAAAATGAAAACTATTTTATATTTACTAGTCTACAGTTAAGATCATGTTTCTTGTATTAGAAAAGGGAAATTTTACGCCAACAAATATATGTGCAACACTCGTTTAAAGTTAGCACCGTAAAAGAATGGAGTTGCGGCTACAAAAAATACGAACATATAATCCTAGTTAGAGTAATTAATATAAACGCATTTAAATTATCTTAAGCAATCTTACGAAGTTCCTGCTTTATGACAGAAGTCTTAAAATCGGAACCAAAGTCATTTTAGTTAATATGTTAAAACCAAATATATATTTTATGGAAATACGTATCTTCCTTGTGCTGTCTAAAATTTCCTGAAATTTTGAACCCATTAGAAAAAATCTTTTGTTCGGAAATATTGGCAAAAACCGGAAAATATTTCAAAACTATTTCTTCGTCTGATGTTAATCTTACTTGCTGTAACGTATCTGCAGCTTATAGGCCCATACAATGTGTTTCGCTAGTAGGAAAAATACTTAAAGAAACAAGTTTTAATTTTACTTTTTAGTTTTCTGTTTTTTTAAAAAAGGTCCCTCTTTATTAGATCTATTTGTAAATTTTTACAAACACACATACACCGCACAAGTGCCTAAATTTGAGCAGTGAGAAATCTATGAAAAAAAATAACATGTGAAACATATGTTGGTTATTATTCAAGACTAGCAGAATACCCGTTCTTCGCACGGAGATAATACATTTGATTTTGCACATAAAGGCACCAAAACTGTTACCAATGAACTTAGGGACCCCAAAAACTATAAATTCAATTCTAATACCGGTCTTTTTCAATTATTTTTACGTGTCACCCACCTGCTTTAAGAGTACTAATTGGGGCTGTGTCCGGATTTCAACGGCAAAGGAAGTGTCACTGTTCATCTCAGCAACTCCGAAAACTATTTGGTCTAGGAATTAATTCGTGCGGTTGGTGCGCACACATTGAAGCTGTAGTACAAACACAAAATACATAAATACCTTAAGAAAAATATTGTTCATCGCTAGCCACCACTTTCGCCCATCTGTCAGGCAATGTACGGATTCCGTGGCGAAAGAAGTCCTCATCCTTGGAAGCGATCCAGTCAGAGACCCATGTTTCGATATCTTCTGAAGAAGTAAACCGCTGTCCAATCAAATCGTTGTTCATGCAATCGAACAAGTAGTAGTCCGAAGGAGCAACGTCTGGTGAATACGGCGGGTGGGATAAAACTTCCCATCCGACATTTTCTAAATAGGTTTTGACCGGTTTTGCGACATGTGGGCGAGCGTTATCATGTTGAACAATAAGTTTATCATGTCTGTTCTCCCATTCTGG
Organism: Thermobia domestica; assembly: GCF_964235325.1. NCBI lineage: Eukaryota > Metazoa > Arthropoda > Insecta > Zygentoma > Lepismatidae > Thermobia > Thermobia domestica. Next base: position 170,134,314 of record NC_137465.1, on the reverse strand, counting down.
TCGTGTTCTGGCCAGAGCTTGCTTCAAACGCATTAATTGTCGTCGATAACGTTCTCCATTCATAGTTTCACCCGGTTGCAGCAGCTCATAGTACACCACACCTTTCATATCCCACCATATGCACAGCATAACCTTTGCACAGTGAATATCTCGTTTTGGTTGTGATGGACCTGGTTCACCTGGTTTCACCCAGGCCTTTTTTCGTTTAGGGTTCTCGTAATGGATCCACTTCTCATCACCTGTGATAATTCGATGCAGAAACCCCTTTCTGCTCTGTCGTTGAAGCAGCAATTCGCAAATGGTCTTTCGTCTTTCAACGTCTCTGTCTTTCAATTCATGTGGGACCCAATGTGACATCTTTTGAATCATTCCCATGGCTTTCAAGCGTTTGGAGACTGTTGTTTGATCAACGCCTAATGCTGCTGCAAGTTGTTCCTGCGTTTGACACGAATCCTGCTCGAGCAATGCTGTCAATTCTTCGTCTTGAATTTTTTTTTTGGCTGTCCAGCTCGCTCTTGGTCTGCCAAGCCGAAATCACCACTTCTAAACCGTGCAAACCACTTCTGACACGTTCGCTCAGCTAGAGCATGGTCACCATACACTTCCACCAAAATACGATGACTTTCAGTCGCACGTTTCTGCATGTTAAAGTAATGCAGCAGGACACCCCGCAAAAACACTTTCTCAGGCACAAATTGCGCCATGTTCACTTAACTACAAACTGGTGTTGTTGACGCTTTAATCCACTGCCCTATACTACGAACGATACGCGATGACAGGGGTTTGCAACACATGTGTGGATACACGGAACTGTGGGACGCTCCGTTCGATGCGCCATCTCTTGTCCACCCGCACGAATTAATTCCTAGACCAAATATGAATCCGACACTAATGTTGGCCATTTTCGCTCATTTTAAGATATCTCCCTTCTCCTTGCCCCCAAGTTGTGGGGATGAATTTGGATTTAAACTGCGTCGGAAGTGTCACTGATTATCTCAGCGACCACAAAAACTATGGATTCGACGCTAATATCGGTCATTTTCAATCATTTTTATATACAGCTATCTCTTCTTCCCCAACTTGCGGGCCTGAATTTGGAATTAAACGGCATCGAAAATGCCACTGCTCATTTCAGCAACTCCAAAAACTATGAATATATATATATATACCTCCTCCAATTTGCGGGGATGAATTTGGATTTAAACGGCATCAAAAGTGTCACTGTTCACCTCAGTGACCCCAACAACTATGGATTCGACACTATTCTTCTTCTTTTTTTTTTCTATTTGTCATTTTCGATATATCTCCTCCCTTCCTTTCTCCAAGTTGCACCTTCAAAGTGAAATGATAGAAACCGTCCCAGGCCGGAACTTCATCTATGTTACATATTTTATGGAGATCGGTCTGGTGGGTCAAGGCAAATATAGCCACTTTCATTAGATAATTTGTCGCGCTAGAAAACAGGTATTTGTTTACATACAAAATTTTGTACATAAAGTTTATATAAAAGTCTATATTCGAATATTAAATAATAGTAATTATATGTTTTAGTGCATGAGTGTTAGTGAAATTTGCCTACTGCTGTCTCTTTTAACAAGTAATTTGGTTAAAATTAACATAATTGCAACAAATCAAAGAAGAGTTTCATTCCAGAGCCCGATTTGTTGCCCGATTTTTTTCACGCGTTCGAAAAGAACGATTCCATTACTAGTAAATTTAACCTAATACATAGATTTTTTTATTTTCGCAATTTTTCCGGAAAGAAATCGGAAAAAACTGTTTTTTACCAACAGGTTCAAAATTTCTGGATATTTTACAACACTAATCCAGACAAATCCACTATTTTATCAGATCCTTTCCCCACACACGTGAATTTAATTATTAAGATCTTGTATACTGAAAGTGTTATCAGTAGAGACACGATTTTGTGGTAAATAAAAATTTGCAATTCCGTTATAAAAAATACGCGTAAAGCGGGATAACTTCGTGAATAAAAATTCAATGTAAGAAAACTATTTTCCTTGGCAATTACAATTAGCTACCTTTTATTTCACCTTAATTTCCATTCATCAATCACCATGATATGAGTTTATGTATGCATGTCTATATCAAACAATATGAGAATTTTAGAAAAATTACACTAAGCATCCTCACTGAATAAAAGTATCATTTAAAGAAAATACACAGAGAGAGAGAGAACATTAATAGAAAAAAATAACTTTAGTGTTCACAGTTTACTTCTGCAAATAACACTTAAGCATTGTTTCAATGTTTTCTGGTGTTAAATTTCTTTTGTCGGTAAGTATGGCATTGTAAGAAGAGCGAGCCCTCTCCACATCAACATTCGAAACTGATATGTACACTCATGTCCAAAATGATTGTCGCATATCTATAACTGTCTTTTTGTAAGACATAATTTGATAATGCTTTTGTAGGATACTTTTAATACTGATAATATGTGTATAATCGGGAAATGAATATTTGTGGTAAATTTCATAGGGAAAGAATTATAAATACGAAAATTAGTATAAGTGAAACAAAATGCTGCTAAATGAACAAGAAAGTTTTATTTTCGTTTTATTGTTCTTATTTACTGCTCTTTTGACATGAAGTGTGTCACATACATGTCTTTGCCGATTATACACATACTAAAAATGTAAAAAAAAAAAACCGGGGCAAATTCGGTAACAAATTATATTCCCTCAACAACATATCGACATGTGACAATCATTTTGGACAGAAGTGTACATTAGTTGAATACACACTCCAGCGATTTCTGAATGCTCATTTAACATACCGCGCAACACTCTTTCCACACTATCCACTTCACCCGTAGATACCGTTTGGAGCTCGCATGTAAAATTTCAAAAATTCATGGTGGTCTGTTTTCTCAAAAATGAGAATTTCCATCACATTGCGTTGAAAAATTGTCACCTTTGAGTAAATTTCGTCTAATATGGGGACTTGTTGCAAATTTCGCTAATTCGACAGAATTTCGCGTTTAATCGCAAGTGTTATATGGCCTAACAAATGGTGAAAAAGTATATATTTTAGGTACACAATGTTTTCGCACAAAACGGATACATTTTGCGTTTTCGCGTGTCACCAAAAAATCGTATCTCTAGTTATCAGTCTTAACTCCATTGTTGTTACGTACTTCATATGGTGTTTCTTTAGCGATCATTGGATGAAACATTTCTTTCTCTCTTTTATCCTATTGAAAACTCGTATAATACTCACATCCTACTTGGAATATTCCGAATACATCCAAATTAAATATGTTCTTTGTAGAAATTCTCTTTAATGAATTCGTAAGTTTCTTTTGTAAGTGCAGGGTTATCACAGATATTCCACCATCTTTCAGTTCAGTGTACGGTATTCTGTTATTTATAGTACCGATGTCCGTGCTCTTTGCTTCCATTCTCCGTAGAAGTGAACTGTCTTATCAACAGGCTTTCACTTTATGTCCACATAAATTCTTGAATTACTTGCATATTTGTATTACATTTTCTACTTCGTCCTTTAATATCTGACACCCTCCGTCGTGGTTCAGGTTTTTTACGTTTCACATTCGTGTTCTTTAGATCTAGCACCCTTGCGTAAACACATACGCCTTTTATTGTATCCGGTGGGGAGGATAGCATGTTTAAATGAAATTTAGAGCTATATCAGCGGTAGATTACTGCTAAAAGAATCGCCTATGGCAAATCAGTGTAAATGGGAGTAGCCAAATAAAGAGCATCCCCAGAGAAGACAGCAATTCTTCCAGTTGTCAAGTTTGGGGAAATCATTGATATGATACATTGATTCTAGGTGTGTACAGAGTGATTTTAACAGGTGAAATACCCCGAAGAGCAAGACTCCTTCTTCAGACTGGGATTTAGCATAGAATAGAAAATTCTGGCTGGTAGAGAAAATTACCAAGAAACAGTTGTAAAGTGTATTTTATGGATCTTCCCATAGTGGTAAAATATTACCTAGATATGGGAAATTAGTCATGTGTTTTAACCTTTCACGCTTCTATAGTTAATAAGTCTACTTCATTCCAATCACCATAGCTTTTGTATTTTTAACTTATTTTCATCTTTAACTCTTATTCTTCAAAACTTTTTATGTACTTTTCTAATGGTTTGTTAATTTTAGATTCAGCTTTCGCAATAAGAGTCGTATCATGTTCAAACTTAATTCTTCTGCGAGTTCAGTAATTTTTATTGTTGTTGAAATAATAATCAGACTTGCGGACAAGTTAGCTTCTAAACATGCTAAACTACAAATTCATGTATTTATAAGTTATAGGTTATGTTACTTGTGATCGTTTTGCTATGAAATACCGTATTACACGATATAAGCTTTCTAAGCTTAAAAGGAAAAAGAAATCCTTTTGAGAAAAGGAATAATTGACGAAACGCTATTATGTTTTCAATACGAGATCTTATATAAAGGGAAAACTTGAAAGAAGTAAACATGCATATTAAATGAGCGAAATAAATATCACAATGTCTTGAGTTTTTCCGTCGTTCTGAAAAGTACCCGAATGAAGTGACAAAGAAGGGGCACGCTATTTACTTTCTCAAGCGAGCATTCAAAAGAACAGGGTTATCGATTTTCCAATTTTTCCTCGAACTCCGTACCCCAGTTTGAGTTTGTTCTCTCTCCTCCCGTTCATCCCCTAGTAGCAAGTGTGTTCTCGTGTTTTACATATCCGATACGGAGCCGCGGATTCAGATCTTGTACTGCTAAGAACGGCAAATGTCTTCGGGTGTAAAGAGATCGTATTCTCAGATAACATCAATGGAATTTTAAGACTGCATTTTTCAACATGGTTAGGTTAAGTATAACTATATTAAACCTATGGGTAATACATTTTTGTATTAAAGGTAATATTAATCATTAAAACACAAAAATAAAGTTTATGTATCAGAACAATTCGAAGGAAATAAGTGTTTCGAATAGGTATTCTTCCATGATTTGCTTCAAAGTGAAGATTATGTATTTTAATATCTTCCATAAATTGTGGCCTTTCCCTCCCTCTGTTTCGTTAGATTGAATTCGAAAGATGTAGGCTAGGTTTTTTTTTACTATGTTTTTTGAACAAACAAAATTTGATCAATTCGTACTTTTATACTATTTTGGAATCAAAATTATAGATAATGTTCGTTGTTACAAGTAGTGTGTACGTCGCCTGTTAGGTGCATGTATGTAACCGTTAGAACAAAACCAAAAGTAGATACAACCACTTCCATAAGAATGAAAAACTATCGGTTACACTAATCAACATTTTAAAACTTTTTTTCGTTTTGAAATAAAGAGGTGTAACGGAATGAATCATCAAGTAGATTGGAATATTACTTGGTAACAAGCAGGATAAATTTAATTTCTTTTCTTTCTGTGTAAGTGGGACTCTAGAACAAGGACGGAACATTGAGTTCGGAAGCAGTGGCTAGTGGCAAGTAGATTGATGCTTTAAAAAATCCGCTAGTTGAACTCTCGAAAATACTGTTGCTGCCGTTATGCAAAAACTAGGTTTAATGAAACAATTTGTGGCAGCTTTAAGCAGAGGCAGTAAATGCTTTCAGTATCTTGGTGTTAAGTTACCATCAATCTCATCTGAAAAATTCAAAGCTGACATATTTACAGGCGCACAAATCGAAAATGAATGGCAAACAACATATTCGAGAAAACAACGAGTGAGCTTGAATTCCAAGCATGGGCTCCATTCAGAAATGTGACGCAAAACTTTTTGGGGGAACACAAGGACTACTAATTATACCGTTTTAGTCGACGAGATGTTTTAATGCTATAAACTGCTTAGTTTTGACATGAGCATCAAAGTTCACTTTCTTCGTGCTAATCTATATTACTTGGTAATTTTATGTAAGTCCATGGCGAACTCTTTCATCACGATGGAAAAGAGATACCACGTAAAGTGGACTCTGTGTGATGGACGAATATTGTTTGGTCTTGAAACAGAGACTGAGCGGAAAAGAACATCGAAAATCAAACAAGATGAAGTTTTAACTGGGGGCAGTGGCGAATGTTAGGTATATTTGCTTGTGTTGATCTATTTCTTATACTTTCATTTTGTCTCCTCACCATATTGTCACATGTTACAAATTTTGTCATATATCAATGTTGTTTTTTAAAAAATAAGTTTGGCATTTAAAAAGAGTATTTTTCAGTTTTCACATTTTCTTGATTTGTTAAAAATATATAATATGCTATTTTGAAGTAGTTTTGGAATCTGAGGATAAAATCCATTCCAGATATGTCTGTATTTCAAAACAACGAAACTTTGCATATTAATGTTGTTATTGGCAATGAGCAACACTTTTTAGCTTTATGAAAATTAGTTTTTCCAGATTTTCTCGAAAATTACTTATGCAAATTTACCCTCAAGCATAAAATTTTGTTTAGACCGATGTGATCTGTTCATTGATATTAGTACTCGGAATTTTCGTGTAAATGGATACCCATCCGCCTGGTCGTTACTCTATGCATTCGGTTTTACCCGATCAAATACACCCCAATATCGTTTGCCCCATTTAAAGCCATAGATCCTTTGGATCCGTTAGAACCGAAACCTGTTACAACCTTCAGACTCAGTAGACTCATTATAAATCGACCTTCGTGACTAAGTAGCAGACCTGCGTGCACCATATATGTGTCATCCTGGATTTTATTTCAGGTGGAGCATAAAGCGTCGAATAAAGCTCCTGAATAGGCTTGGCTACGGAACAAAAGTTAAGCTGTCTCTTCTCGATATGGTGTCGTGGAAGTGATGTCTTGCCTCCTATCTGTTTCTATTCCAAGACCTATTTCTCGTCACAAAATTCTGTCTTGTCTTGCCTCGTGGGTAACCCTATTCCAAAGTATTGTTTTGTATCCTTTAAGTAGAAGTCTGTGTCACGTAGCCCCAGTACTGGAAAGAAACGTTAAACCCATCATAATCAATTTTTAAAGTATCTGGATGAGGCAAGGGTTAGACTGGTCCGCCGGGCAACCGGGCAATGCGATTTTCCTTTTGTGGCGACCCCCGCAAAAGATCAGTTCAATAATTAAAATAACATGGATAAATTTCCGTGATATATTTACATTATTTTTTTTGTAATATACAAAATAATTCATGTATAATGCACATCTTTGTTGGTAGTAAGTTTTCAAGTCGGGTGTAAGTTTTGCCGGGTTGCCACGGCTGTCTTCTGTAATCAACAAACATTAAACTAAAACACCATCTTGATGTTATTCTAAGTTAGTGTTGTGGATCTTAAGTTGTGTTTCTGTCTATTGGTGTTAATGTATGTGGTACATAGATGATTTCATGGATAGACTAATTTCAAGAACATAAGTTATTTTCGATACACCCTTCTCTCTGACCAATTGGTATAGCGTCTTGCCAACATCTGTACCACTGTACTCTTCATGTAAATAATCTCCTCTGATCCTCTTCCTTATTTTTCTAATACAATGTACAGCAGCTGCAAAATAATAATCGAACCCCATAATATCTTTTTTTCAAACAAGTGTGTTATTGCCTTCAAAATGGCAAGTAAAAAGTATACTGAGAAGTTAGTAACGTAGGTGAACATACACGCACACACTTATTAATAATTTAACATTTCATTCTAATACCTGTCCAACTGGCGCTGTGATAGGTTTTCATTTTCCGCATATGTGCGAACTTCCAATTCACTTTCCGCCCAGACTCATATCTACTCCCAACAAAGTTTCGTTTTCACATTGTGAAACTAAGATACGCTTCCAAACTATTGGATTTTCTTTTACACTGTTCGCCATCAAAAATGCAACACCAAGAAGGAGACAAAATAGCAGCACCAAATTAGCAGTCAAAATCCTAATGTTACAGGTAGAAAAATATAAAACATACCGCTCTGTGGGACGTATTTGAATGGCAGTTTAATTCGAAGTGTGAGAGGCGTTGTTCAACATCGACCAGACGTGTTCAAGAGGAGAGAGAGGGGAATACATCTGCTAGGGAAGCAGAGAAATTCGTGTTCATCCTGTAAGTGTTGAACAATATGTGCAACGCGAGGGTGCGCGTTATCCTGCTGGAATGTAGTCCCAGCAGGACCGATATTAAAGGGGCATACTCAGGTCTAACATCTCGTCATTGTATTGTTGGCTGGTCCAATATCTCTCAATGCGTAAGAGGCATGGAATTCAGGGGGCACTCCTCGTCTCTCCATGCGCGACATTCGCAACACCATTGTAATCTCCAATCCCTATGCTATGAAGTCAGCGGAAACAGCAGCATTGAGCGCCTGCAAATATACCCCGTTCTGCCAGACGACTAAGAACTGTACATGGGGATAGTGGGCGTGATTTTTGTGCATCTCCCGAGAAGACACACATAAGTTACCAAGAGCTTAACGTGTTAGGAACCTCGTTCGTGGAGACTCCATTGAAATATCTCCAAAGATAACCAAGAAAATACGAAATTTCTAAAAGCCAACTACAAAGCGGTTTCACAAAAGTTTTATCGCGTTATGTTCGTATCTCAGGGCACATATTAAAGATTTCACATTAAAAAGCGAACCTTTCCAGCAATTAGTAACCTCTAAATCTAAATTTAAATGGAGAAAGAAGCATGATGTTCTCTTCAAACAATTGAAAGAAGACATACTGCAGGCTCCTTCACTCTCTCATTTTGACGATCCTTTACAAATTTGCGTAGTCAGATGCAAATAGCAGGAATACTCGCTTGCTATGACCCAAAAACTGACACTGAGAAGGTAGTTGCTTATTGTTCTCGAATATTGACGAAAAGTAAACAGAATGCTAGTATATGGCAAAAAGAATTGTACGCTCTCATATATACTTTGCGGAAATTTCGCTATTTTATGTTAAATAGAAAATTCAATTAGACGTAATTAACACGTAGACGCAAAGTGCATAGAAACGATGAACACAACCCGATAAAGTTGGTAAATATACCAGATTCAAACTATTCTTAACCGGTTATGATTTCAATATACAGTATTTACCAGGGTCCAAACATGCAGCAGATATAATTAGTAGGCTTGAACAAACAAGATATAAGGAAGAAAGAAGAGAGCGAAGAAAAAAGGCGTAGACTATCATGCCTTTAGATCAAATAGTCTTCAAGTCAATACTATAGAAGTAGAAAATAATCTTCTACCAAACATCGCAAGAGAGCAACGTTCGGACGACAACTACAAGGACATCATTTCTCATAGAGGGTAAGAAACCTGACAAAATCTCTACAGTTAGATCAGCAAGATTTTTTGTCTCAAAACGGCATATTATACAGGAAACAAAATCATCCTGATTATGGCTTATTATATCTTATGCATACCCAAGTCGCTAGCCAACTTGTGGTTCACAACCTTCCACCGCCAAGCAACGAATCCTCACTTTGGTTTTTCGAAATCATATAATACCGTTATTAAGAAATTTTATACGCCGCACCTCAAAAACTATCTTGCCCACAAAATACGCACGTCAAAGTCTAAAAACCTACCAGAAAAGAAACAGGCCGAACTACTACATCACCCTGTAGGAGATATAGCAACAACATGGGTATATGATGAACTGGGGCCATTGCCGTGCAAAGAGGGACGAAATAAATACATATTAGTAGCCATGGATTTAGCTACACGTTATGTTATTGCAAAGACAGTGGACGCACTAAATGCCGAAAATATGGAGAAATTTTTAGAATATGACATCATTCTCAAATTTGGAGCATTTACAACACTATTGGGATCAGCATCCAATACATGGAGCGGCTCGATTGCAACATTTAGCGCAGAAATACGATTTCATCTATAAATATTTGCCAGCATATAATCATGCTTCGATAGGGTTAGTAGAGCAAACCAACAAAATTGTACAGAATTGTCTCAAATTTTTGTACAAGAACACCATACGGATTGGGAGAAATGGCTACCACACGTTATTTTTAGCATTAATACTTACATACAAGGTGGAACCAAATATTCAGCAAGTTTCTTATTATTTGGATATGAACCTAGGATCCCGACAGAATGTACGCTCGACTCTAAACAACACAAAAATTGTCAGGGATAAGTTAGCAGCCATCAGGGAGAAAGTGCAAAATAACCTGGAACAGGCATATAACAAACAAGAAATTTTACGATAAACGCCACAGACATCTTATAATCCAGGGGACCTTGATTTAGTATATTACCCTACAAGAAAGATCGGTTTACGTGAGCACTTTACCATTTATTATGAAGGACCAGCAAGCATTTTAGAGAAGCTTAATCCAAATTTATATCGTATTAACTACCTCCTAAATTTCGGAACAGAATTCAAGAAATTGGGGTGGACCGCTTGAAGCCATTCTACGAGGACCAAACTGAGGGAATACAAAATTAAGTAGAGGCACAAATACAAGAAGAAGAATATAACTTTCAAGTACTTACCGGGAACCGAAGATGGAGTAACAACAGAAGAAACGAAAAAAAAAAAAAAAGATGCACTGACATAATATCGCACTTCTTTATTTCAATTATAAACTGTATCTCATTCTCTTATTTAACTTCACTACCTCAGTATTTCCGTTCTTCTAGCAAAATGCAAGATCAACATTTTTCTCTCTTCCCTTCTAGTTCCAAAAGTCAATAATCCTTGCAAGATCGAAATACAATGCTTTCTTGTTTCTAGCATGGGGGGCGCGGTGGCTCAGTGGTAGAGCGTTCACCTCTGGTGCTTGGGGTCCCGGGTTCGATCCCAGCCCCCGCCAAGTGAACTTTGTGGTGGACAAACACCGTGTTCGTGGGTTTTCTCGGGGTTCTCCCGTTTCCTCCCACTTTCTTCATTCCACCATTTCACTCATCTCTCATCGTCACCGTCTCCTTTAGCCTAACCGGCATAACCGTGGGACGTAAAACTCAGAGATTTCATTTCATTTCATTTTGTTTCTAGCATTGCTTCTTCAATACGAAAGTACATGAATGCTTATTACGTCATTTTTCTCCTTATACAGGGTGTTCATAAAATCCATCTCTTAGCATTATACAGTGACAAAAAATTAACATTATTTTCTTAACGAAAATTTTCAAAGTTCTGAAACCGACCATTCTCCTTTCATTAATTCTAATAATAATTTATTTATGCGTCATATTTCATAAGTCCCGTTACAATACAAAAACTTAACTAATCGGCTAAACATATCTTTATCATTAGAAAGACTTAACTCACCGGCGCCTACTACTAAAGTGAGACTCAACCGATACAGACTACGAATGCCGGATGTGACATAAACATAGATACCAACCATTAGCGAACTGGTATACATTTAATTAGTGATGGCACTTCTGCCCATTCTGAGGGAAATGATAGTGACTACTTTGATCCTGCTTAGATGGGATAGAAACATAGTGTTATTACCATTACATATATATAAATGTCACAACAAAGTATCATGGTGATTTTACAGTGTATTGTAGTGTCAATAGTGTTTTATAGTGTCTTAAAGTGCCTCAAAATGTGTCAATGTTATAGTGCAACTCACTTTCACCTATAACAAATGTGTATTTTTCTCAAAAATAATCTTGCGGATTATTTTTTTCCAGTGTGGGAGTGTAAGGATCCCCACATCATAACAGAAGCATATGTTAATACAACACATGTTATTGATTACAAACAATGAAGCAGACGAGAAGTCAACACGGAAGACACCGGAGGAAGCCGAAAGGTGACGGACCCGAAAGGACCCGAAGAGGACAAATAAAAGCGCAACCACGGAGGGAGCTGGCAGCAGTCGACCAACTGATCAACTAACCATCACCTGCTCTGAGGTCACATTGGACTAGGCGTACACCTTTCCTCTACCCTATGTCGCACTGAACTAGGGATCCCATCTTCAACTGAAACCTTGCGAGGCTGCCGTGAGCTGAGGAGGTTACCCACCATCTCACTTATAAACCTTGCCAGTGTTCTGGATGCTGGCATGAGTGGAAGGGGCACCCGGCAAAACATCGATATCTCTTCATCTGGTCAATAAGATGAAAGACACTATTTACTCTTTGTAATCAAAGACATTTTGTAATTAGCGATTTTGTAATAAAATTGGTGAAGGGAAAAGACTCACCGAGACCATTATTTAGTCTCTACCTATAAAGTCATTGCGATACACATTTGCGGGACGGAACATAGTTTCCTGTACCCGAGGACCAAATTTTTCACTGGGTTCGTGTAAGATTATGAATAAAGGCGAGAGTAAATCACTGTGCAATGATGATCGGTTGAATAGTGTAGCTGTGTGTTGTCGAACTCTCAGATGGTACAGCTACCTATTTAAAGCTTTAGAAGCACGTAAAGCCAAAGTACGACCACTGCATCTCTAACTGAAAGCCACTTTGTTCTGAATTAAACACATGATCAGCACCAACGGCATCGATGTCATTCTGTTCAAGTTGAATGAAGTTTTAGAGGTGTGATGTTTCATCTGGGGGTGTCCGATTCGTGATTGTGCTATAAGTTTGGTCACTTTACATGAAATACTATTGTGCGCCCGCTTAAATACCCACAATCACTTTTTGAGGCCACAAATGAAGAGAGGTTATGATCCTGACTTTTCTGGTGAGCCCACCGCTGCAGATGTATGTCATGCGGCGGTCACAGCAGATCTCAGATGCTCTGCTTTGCACATATTCCTCGTAAGTTTCATCCACTTCTTCAGAGTCGGTGATAGAATTTGTTTCCATGACTTTCTCATGCATATCGAAGTATACGGTAACATCTTCGTTGTATATTTGCAATGGTTCATCTGCAGTGTCATTGATCAGTTCAGGTAATTTGCAGGGTGTGTGTCTGCCCTGTTTTAAGGCGATTCTGGAATATCTACAATAACAAACTATTCTGCAAGTAGACGAATGACATTCAGTGGGTTTACACCCATTTTGGGTACGACCCTATAGCTTTTATTTATTACAGCCCAAAAACAATAATAAGCATGCCTTCTTGTGCATATATATCATGCACGTCATCGATGATATATAGGACACAGGGCCTACGATTATCACATTGACCATTGTTCACTAACTTATCGGCTCACTTGTACTTGAACATATTGCTCTGATGGACACTTTCATCTGGCGTGATTGTCTTTTTATTAATACAAGATAACATTCCACTTGTAACAGCTTATCAAGGATAAAACGAATGAAATTCAGTTTCCAATTGTGTTATGAATTTTCGTAATTATCATTTAATTTCTAGTATCGTGTGATGAAACCATGCTCTAAACATTCAAAATATTGCTTCCTAAAACAGGTACAGAAGACAGTTCAAACTGTAGTAACGAATTCCAATCTTATTTCTCACCTTGGCCAATATTTAGAAGTCCATCTATTTCCTTTCTTAAATCTCTCCATTAAAATCTGACAATCCGACATGTGATTTTATCGGTCAGGACTTCTTAGCCTGTCACATTGCAGATGATGATGCGATATTCGTAATTGATTCGTCGCTTGCCAGACGTATCGACAACTATTACACTGTTTTTCCTCTTACTGTTTCTTCCTCTGTGAATTGTAAAAGCGTCTAGCGAATCGAGAAAGTGCGTTGCTAGTAATGGCCTTACTACAAGGTGTCATATTGCCCTATGTTCGCAGTTTAAGGTGTTTATCCTTTCATCCCCCACGTTGGCTGATAAAAAAAAAAAAAACACGTATGTTCTTCTTTTGATCCCTTTATTCACTGCAAATCGGAGTGTGTCACTTGGAAAACCGTGCTCGTTAGTAGTGTTTCAAACTTTGAAACCCGCACAATGAACCGAATGCGATAACCAGATAACACTACGATTGAATTAATATTGAATTAGAATTGTTATTCTTCCAAACAAATATGTATTTACCATGTCAGAGCCTGAAGTTTTTATTTGAGACATTTTAGAACTGTAAGAGTGGAGGTAGATAAAATAAACAATGTGATAATTTGTGTAATTACATGTAATCTGGTGAAAGCATTTCCACATGTACGAACGAGTAAGTTCTCTAGTAGGATGGCTCAACTGAAACGTATGTTTTGTTAACCCTGTTCTATTTAAAGTTTTAAGTTAGAAATATTGTGAATATACTTTTTCATGTTTTAGATTACAGATGAAAAGCTCTGGAGTGAAGACTTTCACATGAATTTTAGTCTTGGCTATACGTTTACATATTTAGGAGATAAAACAACTTATTTCCTTCAGAAATATGTATCTGAACGGTGTCAAACTTTAACATGTAATGAGAAAAGTTGTAATATATGCGATTTTGCAAACTGAAGTGAACTTTAGAAAGTCCAATGAAGTTCATGAAAATGGAATAATCCTCTTTATTCATGGATGTGGACAAATGTTCGTTGTAGATTTTCCACTAAGCTCTCCTTAGATTAGCACAATTTTGCAGTTATCAGATAATTCGCGCTAAATGCACGTGCTGTGTATGTAAGTTTGGATGGGTGCCAGTTTCGTGTCTTCGCATTCTATGGATTTGCTTTTTTGGTGGAGGGTTGGTTGTCAGAGAATAAGAGAGAGATAGAGAGTTGCATTTAGTATTCTTATTATGAGGATTGTTTCCAAAGTTTGTGCTCTTCACTGGGTATGTATGTTTTTCGTCTTCTAGGCCTCCTAAATTATAAGAGTTATCTTGTTTTCTTCTTTCTCGTACTATTAAAACAGATACGAAATTTAAAGGAACATACGGCAAAAACACAAGATGCATGTTAACAGATTCGCCACCGTATGCGACCGTAGTAGTTTGATTTTTTCTGTCCTGAAAAACAACCTTACTTATCATTTAAATTATTTCGCTTTTCACCGTGGACGACCTGCTCATTTAATAGGTTTCCCGTCATTTGCTGAGTATAGTTCTTTTTATTACTAACAATATTACTATTTATAATTCTTTTCAATACATAAATCCTCAAAACTAAATGAATTTAAACAATTTGCGTAATCCTCTAGGCCTACAATATTTTGTACACTCAGTAGAATATTTGGAGTTCTTAAATATTCGGAGTGAAATAGTCAGGAAGCCTTTCCGATTGCGTGAATAAGGCTTAAGATAAATATAGCATTCAATTTTTATACGCTCGGAAAGAGTATACATTTTAATACCAAAATGCTGTTTTCGAAAATTTCCGTTATATTTTTCTTGGCTCTGAATATTGTTCTTAGCTAACTTCATTGACAACTAGTCGTTGTTAGGTGTACGAGGGGGGACCCAAAAGAAACCAGATTAAAAGAGCGCTGCCGTTCCTAGGCGTAGTAGAGAGTTCTCCTGCTAGGTGGGTCTAGTAGAAACCTTCCCAGAAAAGTTGGCCAAGCGGCGTCTGGGGAGGAGGTTAACGTTTGATCGTATTAGTTTCTTTTTTTTTTTTTTTTTAACTGTTCTCGTTTGCCGCTTGCGAAATCGTTATGGCAGATTCAAAGGAACAAGGAGTGTGTTTGCTTCCTACTTGGAAAATCGGAAACGAAAACTTACCAAATGCTTCAACAGGCTTTCAAGAAGGATATGAACCGCACACACTTTTTTGAATGGTTTGGGTACTTTAAGTGTGGTGAGATGAGTGTTGAAGATCGTGCTCGTTCTGGGTACTCCATCATTTCGAAACGACGAAAACCTCGAACAAGTCTGCCCCAGAATCAGCGAGGATCGTCGATTCATGATCGATGATATTTCAAAACAGGCAGGAGTGAGTTGGAGCTCGTGCCAGTGTGAGGTTTTGCAAATGAGACAGTTGCCGCTAAGTTTGTTTCTTGCGTGCTCACACAGGATCAAATCATTCGTCTGAATTTGAGCCAGGACTTGAAAAATCAGATTGAAAGTGATCCAAACTTTTTGACCAACATGATGACATTTTCCGAGAATTAAACAAAATCTAAAAGGAAAATGTTTTGATGGTATAGAGGCTGTAAAAAGAACTTCGCAGAACGCATTGAAAGATATAAAAGTTCCAGAGTTCCGCAGGTGCTTCAAACAGTGGGAAAGAAGATCGGAGAAATGAATCGCATTTAATGGAGAGTACTTTGAAGAAGACTGAAAGAATTTTGTAAAAAATGTAATAAATTATTTTTTAGAACGAAAGTCCGGTTTCTTTTGGGTCCTTCCTCGCATATCCTCCTGCTGTGTCTAGGTCACAACCCCTACAGCCAAATACCCCACACTCAAGAAATGTCAAAACGCCCACACGATTGGTCATAACTTCCACACAAATGGACAAATCTCCCAAACGCACGAACGGTCAAAACCCCCACAGCCAAAACTCCCACACTCAAGAAATGTCAAACCGCCCACACGATCGGTCATAATTCGCACACAAATGGACAAATCTCCCAAACGCACGAACGGTCAAAACCCCCACAGCCAAAACGTCCACACAATCGGTCATAACTCCCACACAAATGGACAAAATAGCCACAGATAGCAACGGTCATAATCCCTACATAAATGGACAAAACTCCCACACAAATGGTCAAAACTCCCACATGCAGAAATTGTCACAACTGCCACACAAATGGACAAAACCCCCACACTCTAAAATGATCATGATTGGATGTCTTTGTTGTGGCTTTTTATGACGCCCACTTTAGTGTTTCTCTCATTAGAAAACAGTGCAAGAAGAATAGTTGCAATATAAGTTTAAGTGGAATAAATGTTATTAAAAAGTACAAGGGCAAGACAAGCAACCAGGGAGATTGGGAGATTTGTCCGATTGTGTGGGGGTTTTGTCCATTTGTGTGGCAGTTGTGACAATTTCTGCATGTGGGAGTTTTGTCCATTTGTGTAGGGGTTTTGTCCATTTATGTGGGGATTGTGACCGCTGCTATGTGTGGGAGTTATGACCGTTGGAGGTTATGACCGATTACCAGTGTGGGGGTTTTGGCTGTGGGGGTTATGACCGTTCGTGCATTTGGGAGATTTGTCCGTTTGTGTGAGAGTTATGACCGATTGTGTGGGCGTTTTGACATTTCTTGAGTGTGGGAGTTTTGGCTGGGGGGGGGGGTATGACCGTTCGTGTATTTGGGAGATTTGTCCATTTGTGTGGGGGTTATGACCGTTTGTGTGGGCGTTTTGACATTTCTTGAGTGGCTGTGGGAGTTTCGACCTGTTTCCCTCCTGCTTGCCAAAATCAGCCAAAAGAGCTGTCGTGTGACCTTGCGTATTTCTTGTTCACTGACATTTTCGAATGTTTTTACCTTTTCTTTTCGTTGCCTTTTCTTAATCAAAAGCTGCCATGGAAAAACAGTGTGGCAAAATATTGGTCATTTTAAAGGTTGTATGTTGACAGTTGAGTGATGTATTTGATGAAACCTCAGAACCGAGTAAGAAACGAAATCTTTCAGAATTACGTCCAACGTTTATGTTCTATAGGCAAAGGGAGACTGATTGATGAAAGTGAATGATTATGCAAGAAATTGATGGAATGAGAATCTAGGAGGAAACGGAAAAACTCGAGGACATGTCTGCTGGGATCGGACCAGGGACCTCTTACACCAGAGTGAAGCACACTATCACTGTGTCACCGTGTCCCCTCAGAAACATGGGTGGTGAGCGACCATAGGCAGAGTCGAGATTCAATTTTCCAATTACACTTATATTTGGAATGTCAGAATCAAGTTTACTGTCAACCAAATTGCACTTGTGCTTGTTATGGACACCCCCCGGGGCCCATTAGAGATGTGCACCAGACAAAAGTTGATACTGTCTTGTCTCAAAAATGTGTTGTGAAAGTGATGTATCAAAAAATACATATGGTTTTATTAGAAAAGCTCTATCTCGTCTTGTGAGTATTACTGTATTAGCTTCGTGGGTTATATTTCTTTCTATTCTTCGTGAACTTTCTCGTGACTTAATATTCAGGACCTGCCTTGAATGTAGGAGATACGAATATCATCCTCGGTGCGAGTGTGGCAGAGATAGAGTGGGTCGGTGGGTCAGTGGGTGAAGTTTTCTGGGTGGGTCAGTGGGTCGTGGGTCAACAGCATGCAACCCATTGTGACCCACCACCCACCGCGACCCACCGACTCTCACTTTGCTCACTGCATTATAGACAGTATCTTCTGAAAACTGGTAAATTTATCTGTTTTACTTTCAAGACCATTTCTCTTCTTTTTCGATTTGTTTCTGTCTACTTACCTGAGGTGAGTAGGCTATATCTAAGTGAAAAGAGAACTCCAGGCATTTTTGGATATTGATATTTGTAATTGTAAAAATAGCAATAGGACTTACACTACTACTTGGCTTTCGAGGCCTCTGAGTTTTTAGAGAAGCTAACTACTGGAAAAATACATTTTGAATCACTGTAATATATAAATTATTATATAAAAAATGAATGTAACTATGTGTGCCTGATCATCACGGCCAAATTGCAAAGTCAAATGAAATGACTTTTGGTGTATAGTTAGGTCTTAATCCAAACTGGGATGTTATATTGCTTTCACTATAATACATATCCTAAGGAGGCAGTGATAATCCGAATTTTTGCGAAAAAAAAAAAGATTGAGTATCTCGCAAGCCGTTAGACTTACGGAGCTGAAATTCAGGGTATTAACTCTTTATTGAAAATAAATAGAATATGTCTTAGCATTTTTTAAATTCTCCTTTATGGGGGGGAGGGACACTTTCTATATATGGAGAATTGGTAGTGGGTTAGTTTGTAAGAATGATCAAAAACGATCGATATTAGTTAAGAAAAAATTCAGAAACAAAAAATACAATGCTTCGTTTCATATATCCATTTCTTTCTACTTTAATAATTGCTGAAGCTTATGTTTATTATATGGAGCACTTGCAGCACAGGGCAATAAACCCATAAAGTTGTGAGAAAAATAGACATAAAATTTGTACTGTAAGCTTAAATACACGGAACTTTTAATATGCATAATTATATGGAAAAATTTTACAGTTTTTTTCCTTTACGTTGGCATACTTATCTTGACTTGGGACTTTAAAATTTCATCCCTTTTTCCGCTGCAAAGTATCGATAATTCAACAAGAAAATAATTATACTATGATAATTTAATTGAAATTCATCGTAATTTGGCCCATGACAAACAGCAGTGTGGTAATTGAAGGGGAAGAAGGAGGGAAATTCCCAGGCACTTCTGAACACTTCCCTAAAATCTCGTTCCCTTTTGCTTTCTAGGGGGAGGGGAAGGAAGTTAACATCAAACCTTCATGTGTAATTACAAAAATTAAATTTATAAACAAATAAGAAATCATCAGTTTATCAGGCTTTAATTGATAATTTATGCACAAGATTCCCTATCGAAGTTGTGGTAGATGAAGTTTCTGTTCTCCACGAGTCAACATTGCCAACTGACATGGTCAATATGGAAAAGATGTATGGTGATAGAGAGGTGATACTTCTTGCTGAGTATTTCAAAACTGACCGAGAAAAATCGTTATCAGACGTAAATCTAATAAGCAGATTGTTGATGAGGAGATGCAGAAATTTCTACGTCAGGTAGAAGTATTATCAATTTCCAGGAGATTTCCCGTGGAGAATTTACAGAGGACTGATATTAGAAATAAACTAAGTGCTCAAACATTGTCTAACTTGTTGTTCATCAATGTTAAAGGCCCACCGGTAGTCAAGCTCAAAGTAGACGAGCTAGTTATTTCTTGGCTGAAGGATGAACATCATTCCGCTGTAGATGATTTACCACGAAAAAGTCCTTATGCCAACAGGAAATAAACTCAATTTCAGATTTGTTTTAAGTTGGCAAATTACGAGTTATAGAAAATGTATACTTGTATTACTAATGGCTCATTTGTGTTATTCAACTTTGTACCGAACTTTATAGGCACATACTAGTTCTCCCCCCCCCCCACATCGAAGTGCTTGAATTTCCTCACTGATTAACACTTTACTACTTTATATCGTAAAGGTCAGATCTATCGTTATTGTAACGGAGTGGTGCTTGAGCCATTGACCGTAGAAATTCAAACTCCGATAAGTGACAATTTCACAGTCTTGTTTTATTACAAGTGTAAACTCTTTGGTCAGTAGTGTCAGAGTTGATGACGATTGATTTTGGTGAGTCAGAGTAGGTCACAGTGGATGAGAGTGGTTCATGTTGGGTGGTGGTTCATCGTGGGTCATAGTGGGTGGTGGTTCATGGTGGGTCACGGTGGGTGGTGGGTCGGAGTGGGTCAGTGGTTCGTGAGTCACAATGAGTGGTGGGTCAGCGAGTCGTGGGCCAAGTTTTTATTGACCCACGCCAACTCTGGAGTATGGCCTCTTTGAATTTCACATTAAAAGATGGTGGATCATGTTTCATACAGCTTTGATGCTGTGTAAAGATCTAGTGCGTACGTCATTTAAATTTTGATATGCAAATGACGTATCAGAATTTTTGCATATCAAAATGGAATTTATATGTAAATTTGTAACCACATATATATTATATCAAATAATTTAAATATTTAATCATGATAATTAAATGTAAAGAGCCAACATTAGGTATATTCTTTGTATTAAATTTATATTAATTTCATGGGAATAGATGGAAGAACTTCAAGTACTAAGTTTTTTTTTTCTGGAGAACGTTTCTAAATTTTCAACCTAAAGTTCAGCGAACTCATAGCCTCCAGCGGAACACACACGAACAACAGCTGAGAGAGTACAACTGTTTCCAGCTTACTACAATTTTCAAGACCAGAGATTGGACTATTCTGAGATAGTTGTACAGAGAACTACAATTGTATGTCCAGGACTAGTGGATGAGAGATGGGCTGGCTACTCTCCCATATAGCGCCGTTCAGACGTGAACATGGCTTTTGTATCCTAGTCGCACATTGGTGTTGGTTTTTGGGAACAATAAGGTGTCAGAAACGAACTCGATGACGTATTTTAGCACCTCACCCGCGTCCCCCGCCACGGCTCAAGACGGATCTATCGTCAGCCACGGCGCGGAGTAATATGTTTTTGAAAATGTGAGTTGGCTTTAGGAAATTTGATTTTATTTAAATTTGAAAGGTTCTTGGATGCAACCGAATATAAATTATGTTTATTTAATACGGTATGTCCCATGTCCGAAAGTATCACGTACTCTTTTAGTACGCTTTGAAAATACTATTTCCAGGCAGTTTCTTGAACCCGTTGAGCGGTGTTCGTCTGCAAAGATGGAAGAGGCTTTCTGCCACCAATGCATCCGGAAGACAAATATATTAATTATCCCCACATAAGGTAATGACAGTCATGTATTATAATATATTTATCAAGTAAATTGTATAATGTTATTAATGTAAGGTGTAATTTTGCAGCATATATGTTAAATAAGCAGGGGTGAGTGTAATTAAGTTAAAGTTTGTATTGTGATTACACCCCGCTTCAGACAGGGTTTGTTTACAGATGGCACCACCTGTCACATGAGTGCTTGATGGAAGGGGGAACGTGTATTTTTTTTAATATGTTTTGTTTGTTTGATTGATTTCGTAGTCTTCCGATGCATAAACTATGTAGTGTTGTATATCATTATAATCATTAGAGTTCAAAGTAATATGTAAACTATCTGAAACTCACCAGAGTGTGAATATAAATGATATATTAGTGCATTAAAGTGGTGACCTATTTAGGAATTCGGTAGTTATCGCAAGAGAGAGGGAACGTTGACCCATAAGAAAACCGGTAGACAAAAGGTGAGTCTATGTTTTTCTAGTTCCGGCGAGCCTAATAACTACGGTTGCCAGGGAGGTCACAAGACACTTCGCTCAGAGAGACGAGACAAGACACCGCTCAGAGAGACAAAAGACACTTGACTTCGTTTAGTGACATTTTGTTTCAAGTTTTTGCTAGTGTATAGCCCCTACGATGAAATGTGTATCATCATAATTAGATAGCAACAGGGGAAATATCTCCTATATATGACCCCATCGGGAGTGTGATTTTTTTTAAGTAACTTTCTTTGGTTATATTTCCGTACATATAGTTAGGGGTGTTATTTACACACCACATCCAACTATTGAGTGAGAACATGTACGTACTCAGAAGAGATTATTAACGTGTGTTGGTGGACTCACAGTGTGGCTCACCTTTACAATGAGCACACTTCCAACCAGTTTGTTTTTTGTTAATATACAGCGATGTTAGTCAATCTGTCATCGGAAGAAACATTTTTTTTTCGTTTAACCTGTGCATCTCAATTTAGTGCACCATGAACAGTGTCTTATTTTTAACCTGTAACATTTAAATAGTGGGACTTTTGCACCACAGAACACAAAGTCCAGTAAGGTGTGACGAGCCAATGTCACCTTTACTGTGATCGTGATGACAGTTACTCTCTACAACTAAGAGAGAGACGCCAATGCAGAGATCTACGGAGGCAGCGTGATCTTCAAGACCGAACGTCGGAAAAAACCGTACTATGTGGGAAAAGGTACGTCACGCATATACGGAAGAATGCGTGCGGACTGGAAACACCAGACAGCAGTGAAGACTGGAATCCTTGAGGACATTTTCCATGAAGACAACTAACTTAACACGCGTGGACTAGAACTGTTGATATGAGTAAATCCAGTAGCTACTGCGAAATAAGTATCATTTTTTTTAACGTGTACAGCGTTTTTGTGAAAAGTTGTGTACAAAGTTTCATTCCGCCGAGGATCTATTAAATCGTTATCAAAATTACTTTTACGTCCGATTTATACTGGAATCCCTGTATGTATCCTGAAGGGTCACTTGCTGCTTGGTGAGTACAAAATATATAAAATGTTTTGTAACTTCTGTTTTTTCAGGTGGACGTCGTCCGGCGGCTTCACTAAACTTAACTGCAAATAGTACTCCTTGGTAATGTGTATTCTGTTGGTGTCATTAGACTCAGTATCATGTCACATGAGCCGCTACTATTTGTGTAGTCCATGAGTCACTTCGAGAGCGTATAATCAGGGTAGGACACATGAACTATGAGACCTGTGTAGATCTCAAAATCGGAACTTTCTTTTAAATTCTAAAAGTAGCATAGATCTACATAGGAGCATTTTGGATTATTCTATCTAATTGAATTTTGTTATTAAAGAGTCTCATCAATTTTTTTTTATTATTCAGTCTCTACCGCAACTAAAGAGTTCATAGTTCATGGGACCCACGATGACAGACAGTCTTCCCTGGTGTGACGCAAGACTGCTGTCAAATGAAGAGAGAGAGACATACCTCACCATCACTGGTACGCCTTCCTCTTCTCTCTACAGAGCCTCAGCCTAATTTGCTTTTTGACACCTCATGTCATATGCAAATTTCAACACACCTGTGCTTTAGAGGTCATTTTACATTTGGCACCCGAGCCTGAGGCTCACTCGTCAATTCACAACGTGGCTCCCGAGCGTGGGGCCATATACAGAAGGCTCTTGGGGTATTCACAGCTGAAAAAGACGGTTAGCACACAAGGAAAGGTATTTATTAAAATGTATTTCCTTGAAAACTAGATTTATATTAAGTGTTCAAGCTTTTCACCTGGTCTAGCAGTTAGTGCGTATGCCTTCGGTGCAAGGGGTTTCGGGTTCGATTTCCAGTAGGAGAGCATTGAACGCGTTACGAGTTCGTGTTTTATCTTAAATTCTATGTCACATTTCATATACCTACAAACAAATGCTGAAGGCTATTCCATTGACTTAATCATTATTCAAACGTTAACATTAAAATAAGCTAAACTATTTTTTATTTTTATTTTTTTTCGAAGAGGTACGTATAGTCTGCTTTAAAGCTTTTCTTCGTATGTCTATGTGTAAGGTTCCTTTCCAGTACTGCGGCTATATGAACCATTGATTTACAGCTTAACGTGTGAGACGAACCACTTAATAATATCTTAGTTACGAAGGAGCACTTATTTTTAAGGTTCTTCATCTAGCCAACCTCCACTTCCTTCAATTATAGTAAACAATTTAAAAAACAATGAGGATTGAATCATCTCCAAATGTTTTCCTATAAACCAGAAATTTGGGTGCGCAGCTTATGACGTCATAGTCGGTGGCTTCTGTACTTGTACAGTATACGAAAGTCTTGAAAATAATTATTAATTTGTAAAATAGCGTTTTGTAGAAAATGTCTGACCTACTTTCTATATTTTTATGTTCTTTATTGTCTTTACGTTAATCACTAAATTTCAAATAATGAGGAGGTGAGCTTAACCCTTGTCCGGGCAAGCTATTTTTGTAACGTAGACGGCAACTGGGGCCTTACCAATTCGATATGTTCATGACTTTAACTTCGAGTAAAGATAGAATAATTCAGAATTTTATGTCATCGAAATATTTATGGTTATTGAGAAATTCGAAAAAAAAAATATGACGCTACTGGGCCTGGGAGGCCCCGCTTGCCCGGATAGGGGTTAACGAATGAACAGTCTTAAATAAAATCTGCAAATATGCCACCAATCTTTGTTTACTTATTATAAATGAATATATTCTTGTATACCTATTTCAAATTTAAAATATATTCCATATATCTTTAACACATACAGTATAGTTGGCTGAGCTATATACTCTTTATATATATATATATATATATATATATATATATATATATATATATATATATATATATATATATATATATATAAATTAACATCAATGTGGAGACTTTATGTGCACAAAACCTCATTTTGAAAGCCTTGTGTTACGCGTGTTGTGAATTTGGATTACATGGCATCTTGCTGGTGTTCGTAATTTTCCTTTTGGAGTTCAAACGCTTCTTTGAGCAATTTGCATTTTTATCGCTACATAAGGAATACGGCGAACAGTCATGAATTTCGAATAGAATTGTTAAAACTAGGCTTAGGTGATCATTTATTTGGTAATATTCAGTGTTACTGATGTAAATTATGGCTTGCATGCTATCTTGTACTTTTATATATATATATATATTCGTGACCTGTAAGGCTAATTTTAACTCTTCAATATATTGAATAACTAAAGTCTAACCTTTATGGCTGTTAGACAGAGTTCGATTATTTTATGTGTTCAGTATATCGGATTATTTCTTGCTTTCTGGGAGAGAGATTGCTACCTTTTTAATTTGTATATCTCTCCAAGTTATTTCACGGTGTACCAGCTCTGACATTTCTGCGTCTTCATTAGCGGCTACGCGCATTAAGCATTCTGATAAACGAGAGCACATTATACGACCGGGGTCTCCAAACGTTTTACCCTAAGGACCACAATGACTTCTTCACTAAGTCCCAACAACCAAGACTTAACTGCTCATAATACCAACATACTGTAGCGCCATCTTATGGGGAGCTGCGGAATTACGCAAAACATCAGTTATGCTGGGTTAGCCAAAGTATACAGCCTCATCTTGTAGCGAGTAGCAGAACTAGAGCGTGTTCTGGAAAAGTTCTGCTGCGTGATCGCTTGTCTAGAATACACGAGTACTTTTGAGTGTGTTCCGAATATGTCCTGCGCACCGAGAAATTTTATAAATACGGGAGACAGCCGAGAGTTGGATAGTTTCAAATTTTGAGTTCGGAACGCAAATTCAATCAGAAAAGCGAAGTATAGTGTGAATAGTGTGTTTGTGACTATAATTTCTTAGTGAAAATACGGTAGGCTTGTAATGGTATTAATTAGCACTATTTTGAAGTTCCGTGCCTTTTATGTGGATCGGTGTCTTTTATTTGGTACTACTTTGTCAGACGGTTCTATCAAATCTAACTCAATTAACACAGTAGTAACAAACTTTTGCTGCCTTAAAAAGTGTTCCTGAACAAGGGGAAGTTCCATAATGCATCCTGTAAATAAGCTACAAGAGGTCAACGGCGCATACACTGAGTCAGCTTTTGGAAATGCCATTCTGTTAATTTTTCAACGTAGTTAAGGAAAAGTATATGAATGACTACGTAGAGTTCTCTGTGGCTGAATGGATGCCATGATTCGATAGCTGAGAGGTTCGTAGTTCGAAATCCGTCTCGAAAGCTGAAGTTTTTAAAATTCTTAATTTCCCAGATCTTAAGATCGCCACATGTTCTGC
The DNA here is from genome assembly GCF_964235325.1 of Thermobia domestica. Taxonomy (NCBI): domain Eukaryota; kingdom Metazoa; phylum Arthropoda; class Insecta; order Zygentoma; family Lepismatidae; genus Thermobia; species Thermobia domestica. The sequence goes on along the minus strand of NC_137465.1, from coordinate 170,108,352 downwards.
TATGGGGGTGACATGTAGTCTTTGAAGAAGGGAAAGAATGCAAATAAAGGCGTCTGTGAAGCTATGGGAACATTTTGTGACTTTTTTTTAAAAAAAAATCAGGCCCTAAAAAGGTATTTCAGAAAAATAGATTTCACAAGAAGCATCTTCCTAGTTTGATGTGATATGCAGTCTTTGAAGAAGTGAAAGAATGCAAATAAAGGCGTTTTTGAAGCTATGGGAACATTTTATGACTTTTTTTTCTTTTAATTCAGGCTCTAAAGACATTTCAGAAGAAAGAATGCAAGAGACATATAGTGATGTGAGGTGGAAAATTTTCCATTTCGGAAAATTTTCCGCTATATTTTTCCGGAAAATTTTCCATTCTAAGAAAATATCAGTAATCAAGTAAGATTTCCTCAGCAATCATGAAATTGATTGAATTCATGTATAGAAATGTTGAATTGAAAGATCGTTTAAAGAATCTGAAAATTTTCATGGCTCAGACAATTTTCAGTACTATGTAGGAACAAGTTAAACCATTTTTCATGAATCGAAATATTTTCTGCCTTATATGGAAAAATTAAAGAACTTTTTATGAGTCGGAAAGTTTTCATCATTTTGAAGCAAAAAGTAAAACCACTTGTTTGTAAATCGGAAAGTTTTATTGCTCTGTAGAAACAAGTGAAAGGAATTTTCATAGATCGGAAAATTTTCATCACTATGTAGAGACAAATGGAAAACACTTTTCATAGGCCGGACAATTTTGGATATTATGTATAGTGATGTTAGGTGGAAAATTTTCCACTATATTTAACTGAAAAAAGAGCTACAAAATTGAATTACTGTAGAGGAAAGTTAGCAACAAATTATAATTTTCCAATTAGCTTTCGGGAACCGGAAAATTCTCTAATATTTCAAGTTGGGGAAATAAAATTTTACACAGTGTTTCTCTCTCTCCCTTGTTCTGCGAGTTCCTTCGTTGCTAAGCGGTTACCATACGCGCCTTTGGCATGGAAAACCTGGCTTCGATTCGCAGCGGGAGCTCATGTAGTTCGGATTCCACGTTAATCAGTTGGTCCCGTTTTATATAGTCTCGCTGCTGAAAGGGGCGTTAAACTCAAAATCAACTCAATTCAACTCTTCTCTCTCTCTCTCTCTCTCTCTCTCTCTCTGTGTGTGTGTGTGTGTGTATGCAAAATGCAGAGAACACACATCCAGTTCGTAGAGTACAAATATCCCATTCTATTATTTAAAATTTCAATTTATTAAGTCATGAATATTTTTCGATATAAAAACATACTCCACTTATTCATTCGATTCATGAAAAATTGTTCCACTTGTTCCTACATAGTACTGAAGATTGTCTAAGCCATGAACATTTTCAGATTCTTTAAACGATATTTCACTTTTTAACATTTCTATATGATTTCAACCAATTTTATGATTGCTGAGGAATTGTTACTTGATTGCTGATATTATTTAGAACGGAAAATTTTCCGGAAAAATATAGAAGAAAATTTTCCACCTCACATCACGGCTAAACAACGATGTAGGAATAAGTGAATATGTTTTTACGAATCGGAAAATTTTCCGTTTCAAAATTTTCCGGAAAATTTTCATCACTGTACAGGAGAGAGAATTTTTCGATTCATGAAAAATTGTTCCACTTGTTCCTACATAGTACTGAAAATTGTCTAAGCCATGAACATTTTCAGATTCTTTAAACGATATTTCACTTTTTAACATTTCTATATATGAATTCAATATAATTTTATGAATACTGACGAATTGTTACTTGATCACTGATATTTGTTAAGAACGGAAAACTTTCCGGAAAAATATAGAAGAAAATTTTCCACCTCACATCTCGACTAAACAACGATGTAGGAATAAGTGGAGTATGTTTTTATGAATCGGAAAATTTTCATCACTGGAGACATATTTAGAGCTACAAAGCTCGTAAACCTGATTTCTGTTTTTTTTTTTCATCTGAATAGAAAGAGTATATTACGCCAACATCAACTTTAGATTAGGAAAGGTGAGAAGGAGAGCGAGTTGGATAAAATACCAGGAAAAATTAGGCGATCGAAACGTGTGTTTCTGAATGCCTAAGCACACGGTGCAAGAGTTTGTTAGTAATTTGGACTTAAACTTTTTTGTAACATTTTCAAAGGCATGAAATTTTCCGTCTTCCCGACGTGAAACGAATGACCCAATCTGAAACCCCATTATCTCGCCCGAATACGTTAAGGAGTCAATCCGTTAACATCTTAACAGGTAACAGCGATTTTAATGGTAACAATGTTTTTCCCATAAATGTAAGCAAACTTTTGAATTCTTATGTGATTTGATTTGATTTGATTTTAGCGTCCTTTTTAGCAGCAAGACTATATGAGACATGGACTCGGATCCGAACCAAATGAGCTCCCGCCGGGTATCGACCCAGAGTCTCCTACGTCAAAGGCGCGTACGCTAACCGCTTATCCAACAGGAAGCTTTTGAATTCTTACTGTTGCGATAGGTAGCTAGAACGATTATTTCGGCCGAATTTTCATGGAGTCAACCTGTTAATATCTTAAAGGGTAACGGCGACTTTAACAGGGTTCCTACTGGTCAGGGAAAATGGTACAGGTAAGGGAAACTCAGGGAAATTTTACAAAATATATTTTTTCTAACATTAATTGTACACTATTTTCAGCTTAGGCAGCTATTAATGATCACAGTATGGAATATTGCTCAGATTTTTATTGGTGGTAAGTGGAATGTACGTATGAGCAATTGATTATATAGAATAAATGTTCTCATATATAAATATTTAGCGTTATTTATTCCTTATTTATATGTCGACGTTATCCAACATCTGTCATGAAAGTCAGGGAATTTCCTGCCAAAGGTCGAGGAAGGCCAGGGAAATAGACTTCTCCAGATGAGTAGGAACTTTGTTTAACGATGGCTACCTATATCACATATTCCATACATGTAAGAGAATTTTTGAATTCTGTTTTTGGAATGTACAGCTAAGGCGATTATCTCTCCCGAGTTGATTACTGGAGTCAGTTTGTTAATGTTTTAACGGATAACGGTGACCTTAATGATGGCTATCTATATCCCGTATATGTAGCCTAAGCGAATTCTGGAATTCTGTTTGTTGCAGTAAATTACTAGAACAAATATTTCAGCCGAATTCGTTAATTCAGTCAGTCAGTTAACGGATAACATGGCTATCCATATCCCATACATAAAAGTTTCGCGTGATTCTCTTTACTGTATTTAGCAGAGTTTATTTTGTCTTAACTTGGTATGATGAATAAACATTGTAATCTCTCTCCTTTAACGAGGAATTGAAATATTTCTTCAGAGATGATTACTTAAATGTGTACTTAAAATATTTCCTCTTTTAAGTGTAATGCTCTGCAATGTCGCTCAATGTAAATACGTGAGGCACCCATAATACAATTATTTCTGGCGTGGTTTTTGGAGCTGAAATAATGTAGTGGGGATTGGCCTATTGTTGACGGCCGCGCTGTATTAGTATGCCATTCATAACCCTGATGTTGTTTCAAGACTTAAAGCACAGAAACTTTATAGAACTGAATTAACTTACGATAAAATAAACGATCGCTCCTGTGATTTCATAAGTAATGACATTATGAAATAGGAAAAGGGAAAAACACTTGTCTAATTTTTAGTCGCCGTTTATTAATATTATTCCCAAACTCAGCCTTCAGAATCAAACTTGAAAACTAGTGCTAACATCTTACGGTGACGTGGGTAGCCATTATTCAGAAAGTTTTTGATTTACGATATGTACTTAGCTCACCAAAAAAATATTCTAATTCGCTCAAAGATCTTGGTTCAAAAGAAAAACAATAATAATCGAGGATAATAATGTATGTAGATCTTAAAATAGGGAATATGATAAAAGAAATAAGTAAACCTTGATAAAAAAAAAATCCAAAATGTTATCTAAAGAGAAATGCCAACATAGAAGATAAACTGAATTTGTTATATTATTACAAATGAATACTTAAAACTGTGATGATTTGAACGTAACGATTTACATACGCATATGAACATTGTTATGTTAAATTACTATTATTGAATTGCTGCCATAGAAATGTGATAAATTGAATTTTGTGTGATGTGTGGTGAAATGTTTTTATTTAAAACTCTGTTTACGAAGAAGGAACAAGTACGTAAATTATATTTATTTCCAACTGCATGGTATTTTACGAAATAATAAAAGAAGTAGTGCTTTCTGATTTTTGAGAAGTAGTGCTTTCTGATTTTTGGAAAGTATCCTTAATCGCTTGGAACATATAACAGACTTGTTTTTAAATTCCTACTGATTGTTATAATTAAACGTGCGCTCGTTTAGTACATTTCATATGTCTTCACTTTTGTTAGCAGCTAGCTGTGAGTACAATAAGTAGAATACAGAAAATAAAAATGATAAAAAATGAAAGAATAATGTCTTGTACTTTCCTATATACCGTGGAAGAAAAAAAAATAACGCTCCAATGCAGAAACTGTGAAACCATGACATGTTTTTGCAAATTACACTTACGTTCATTAGCCGTCAACAGAGTGAATGTAATGAATTACATTCATTTGCTTATATTCGTTATTAGAAACCGTTGTGGCGCAAACAATTTTATGATAGCCAGTCATTAGTGTTGCTTGCAGAGTTAATTTCTTGTTCTTGTAATGTAATGCTCAAAATGTATAATTTAATTAGCATAGTACTGCGAACTTTTTTTTTTTTTTTAACCTAGGAAGTCCAAATGTACTCCTGAGCTGATATCGCTCTAGATAATAAGCCACGGTGATATCGGCTTAATATAGGCCTCACCGAAAACACTGTGATGTGAAGGGAAAATTAACGTATCAATTAGAACGTGTGGAAATTGAACATATCCAATTTTTTGATAAAAACGATCAAGCCATCGAACTACGTACTATCAAACTTTCTAACTGTAATTCACTCCGACTTATTCATTCTGTTTAAAACATGCATACTTCAATATCCTTTGTATCTGTTACTCACTAGATGCTTAAATGCAGTAAATACTTGGCAAGATCGCAAGAGCAAACTGTATTTTCGATGTTTCACTAGTCACGGGCTCCCAAGACATTTGTTCAGGATGAACGCAAAAGAAAAATAAAATCAAAATGAGCACCCGCACCATATTTTCAGCAGGGCAAAGAAAAAAAAGTACAATCATTGTAACAAACCATATTGAAAGACTCTTTAAAACAAATATTTAGAAGAAACAAATATGAAAACTATATTCCCTATTTGAAATTTGTCCATATTTAACGTTTTAAAAATGAAAATGAAATTTCTAGTTTCACGTTTTACGTTTAAGCCTTGCAGGCTAAAAGAGACGTATGATTAAGAAATTTAATTACGAAGAATTTGTGGAATGAGGATATGGGAGGAAACGTGAGCATTCCGAGAAAATTCACGGGCACAATTTTGTCCAATCTGACTAGTGAGATGGAACCAGAGATCCGCAACACCAGAGACGAGCGCTTTCCCACAGAGTCACAATGCCCCGCACTCCGTTGCATTTGTTTACAATATAAGAGGCCTTATCCGGACGAAATTAAAATACCGCTAATTTTACAGTAATTATGTGATATCTTCAAATAGATAAAAGATAATTGAAATTTGGAACAAGAGCGCCCTAGACATTATTATTTTGCGTGAGGTACCTTATCACAATTCATCTAGTGGCTGTCCGTTTTCAGACGTTTAGAAACGCGAAAATAAATGCCGATTTCAAAATGGCTCGAAATCGAAAGCAGATAAGTGAGTCGTGATAACGGTATCTCATGTAAAATGATATTGTCTAGGGCGCTCTTGTTCCACATTTCGATTATCTTTTATCTATTTGAAGGTCTTACATAATTACTGTAAAATTAGCGGTATTTTAATTTCGCCGGGAAAAATCTTCTTAGCACGAGGCCTTCGCAGGACTGAGGTCGACCAATCAGCATTATTTTTGTAAAGTTGGAAAATGTGTTGTTGGCACATCATTAGTCGTATCGCTTGTGTTGCTGGTATTCTTGATAGGCGGATAGTACACCATGCTAGACAATAAAATAGCCCCGCCTACTGTGTTACGGTTTCGGCATGTCAAAACCGTAACACATTTCAGAAATATATAATTTTATAATTGTAGTGTTTTGCTCAAACTGTTGGGTTTTAATCATTATTTTCCCAACAACTCTCACATAATTACACAAATGATCGTAGTATCACATGTGATGCTAGGTTGAGACGCAGCTGTTGAGTAAAGATAAACCTCAAGTTCCGGTGATAAGAGTCATATTACTTTCGAGATAACACTTCCTAAGTCAACAATGTCATTGCTGAAATTCGAAAATTAAACCTAATTCTAGCTCAGGATAAAATTTATTACTTCTAAATTCTTAATTTCGATTACATGTTACTAAACGATATTGAAAATATAATAATCTGTGCAGTAATTAACAAGGACAATGACTGCAAATTGACAAAAATTAAGCGGAATGACGAAGTATACTGTCGGTGTCATGAAATAGTTTTACTTATTGACACAGGTATCGATTCTGGATAAATTGTCCAGTTCTGAATTAAAATTAAAGAAAGAAAGAAAGAAAAGTTCACGTTGGAAACTGTTAATCACTAAGAGAGGGGAGAGCTATGATCACTTATGTTTTTTACCAGTTTTACCACTTACTTCATTGGGGACGATTCTGATTGTGTTCATATGTATAATTCCATTCGCTTCCTTTAATCAAAACCAAAAAATGGAAATGTAAACAGCGTGCCATTATTCGAAATGGTGGGAATAGAATTGCAATGTTCAGCAACAACATGTAAATGTGGCTGCTAAACCTCGTTTGTACCTTTTAACAGTAATACGATTAACGTTCGTCAAATAACTATAAACTCGCTAATTGCGTGTATGTGTGTAAATGCATACATATAGCAAAAGGACGGTGAGAAATGTGTTATTAGTGTTACATATATTGACATTAGCTTAGTTCAGAATATAGGAGATTATTCCCATTTAGGGATTGTGGGAAACGTATTTCTTCATATCCTATATTTTTGCTTTCCTGTTTGTATATGAAGAATAGTTTCCTGATTTTCGAGTAAATTCCATTATAAAATAGTTATAACAGTTATACATAGTAGCAGGTGTAGGTTAATGTTTTTAATTTCTAACCGAGGCGTAACCGGTTCGAATCTCATCACCAAACACCCTGACTCATGTTTTTACTTAATCTCATCAGGAGAGTGACATACGTAGTGGCATAATTAAATTATCATTTGCATCTTCTGTAGTGGGTGTTTTCAATGTAAAACGGACTTCCCAGTTCTATTGGAAACTTTGCAAATCAGTGATTATCGTTGTTCTTCGTGTTGCAGGTATATATATATATATATATATATACATATACAGAGTGTTTCAAAAAACGCCGACAACGTTTGGGAGATGGTTCCTGACACCAAAATAAGACGAAAAGTATAGGCCAACGTGGGTGCACAAATGCTTCCTTTCGGAGTTATAGGCTGCCGAAAACATGAAAAAATGAACTTTAAAAATCCATAGCTTCAGAACTATGGGATCTACCGTAGTCGGGTCAAGACTTTACTTAGGAACTAATATGTGGTCTATTCAAAAATACATGTTTCAGAATCCAAAGGTACTCAGGCAAGAATTTTTGTACAGGCAGTCTGGTTACGGGCATATAATCTGAAGTACTCAATAACTACCTCTATATAAAAAAAAAAATGTTGCGGAAGTACTGCAGGATTCTGAAGCATGTATTTTTGGATAGTAAAGTTTTGACCCGACTACGGTATGGCCCATAGTTTTGGAGTAACGTACCTTTAAAGTTCATTTTTTTCACGTTTTCGGCAGCCTATAACTCCGAAAGGAAGCATTTGTGCACCCAGCTTGGTCTATATTTTTTGTCTTATCTTGGTGTCAGAATCACCTCCCAAACGTTGTCGGTGTTGTTTTGAAACACCCTATATATATATATATATATATATATATATATATATATATAATATGAAAAAAGCTTAATTATTTAGAAGGAAGCACTGTCTTCTAATTATGAAAATATTGGTTTAGAATTCACTTGAAAGATGTGGCTAGGTCCGAAATCGTTTTCTTCCTAATGCAAATTATTTCAGGAAATTGTCCGGGGAGAAATGTCCCCTTTTCCCGGAGCTCAAAATTTTCTTCCTGAGACCATATCTTATGCTTAATGTGGATTAACAATTTTTTTGCAGAACAACTTTTTCATCCCCTCCATCGTCCTCCGTACATTGAAAGTCTCCAGGAGAAAGTATTCTGAAATCATCTCTGAAGTTATAAACTGAGGGTTTTTACTTAGTTCCATTAGGGTTTTTACTTAGACGCGATGTTGTGCGTGTAAAATGGAGTTTCCATTTCTATCTGAAACTGTTTACAAATCAATGATTATCATCTCTCTTTTTGTTGCAGATTGCAGACAAAAATACTCTCATTAATTTTATGCCGTGTCGTATTTATCTATTCAAACAACTTCCTATTGTCATTTTTAAAAAAGTTAAATTATTTTGAGGGAAACGCTGTCTCCTACTCATGAAAGTTTATATTGGTTTTCTGACAGAATGTTATTTTCTGCAGGATTGTGGTGCATTTTAAATTTCTGATATTAGAGGATGCGGAACGTCTACTTTCTGTGATTCTTTTACACAATTTTTTTCTTTTTTTGATAACACATACACAAAATATGGTAACACATACACAAAATATGGTAACACATACACAAAATATGGTACGCGCACTATGAACTATTTATTACGAGACTAAGTAATCATAATTCTGAATGCTATGAACAAGGAGGACAGGATGTTGTTGAGTGAACAGGGGTCGATTTTACCCTCAGGGAGTTCAGTTATCCGTATAATTCCAAAATAAAATTTCTCGAACTCCTTTTTCAAATTAGTTTAAAATATATAGGGTGGAGCAGGGAAGTGGGAAATTTTGAATCTAGAATTAATAATATTGTATACCGGCATTTATTTGAGCCCGATGAGACAACATTGAGAAGGCTTTGCCATTTATTAATAGTGAAGTATTGAAATTGTGCGAAACGTGTGTTCGCTGTGAAAGCATTTGGTAAGAACAGTGACAATTATGGACCCCGAGATACCCCGAATTCAGTGTGTGCGATCTCTCTCTGTGGCGAATCTATGGAGGTATCTCGATAGCAAAGAGGATAGTACGCGTCCTGCAAACATCGTTGAACTGAAAATTAAGGTTAAAGAAGAACTCATTGGCGTTCCTGAAGACAAGACTGAGCATTTCAGCTAATTTTCAGAGCATACTACTATTATAATGTGTTCGACGAGATGGAGCACATCTTTTCGATATCATCTTCAATAAGTAAAGGGACATGTAAATGCCATAAGTAATGGCATACTCTATACATGCATCTCAGTCATCAAATTATTTTTCTTGTGTTGATTAGTGCATTTTACGTCAATTGAAAATTTCCCGAAAAGAATGGAAATGGCAGCCATCCCTGCGCCAAACTATACTAAATATGATTGTTATGGCCAAAGAATATTATCGTAAAGATGGTGCCCATCTAAGGGATGTAATCTTCAGACACTGAACACAATGCGAAACTCCTGTCCTTTGGCAATATGTTCCACATAGTTGGTAAAAATGTGTTCAACATGCTCCACAAATGCATTTTAAACGTGTCCTATCAATATGACCCACCCTATATGTTGTGCGATGAGATTGTGTAAATTGTTAAAATACAGCTGTTAGCTCATGTTAAAGCAGATTTCTTATTAACGTTCGAATTAAACGCACTCTGTTCATATATAAATGTCTTGACTCTGCTTTCAAATATGTTTTGGAGTTTTATTACTAATAGCCTACAACGAACGAAGCAAATTTAGTTACAATCTGAACTTCAGGTGTCCTTGAGAGTCGTCGTGCTTTGTAGGCGTAGCGGAAACTTTTTCTTTTTAAGATATTTTTTTGGGTCAGGCTTAATTTTGTGGGTGGTTGGTAGTGTCGTAGAAAGACCAACGCGTCTTGATTACAAATGTTTGACTGAATGGTAGGTGGAAGGACGTTATCAGATCGAATCAAAGGCTCCGGCTTTATCTCCTTTCTTCTCACCGATGAATTGAAACTTTTTTATTTCTTTCCTTTTCATCCCGTCTTTAGAAACTAATGAGGTCGCTCCATTTAGCAGGTCGATACTCCTTGTGAAGATGAAGTGTTGAATTGAATTGAATGGGGCATTCCATGCTTTATTTGGCCATTGCTCACTGACTTATATATTCAGTTCGATCACTGGATCTTCATTCACAATAGTTATATGAAATTCCACAATATTTATTCACTTAGAATTAACATATCACGGACAATATCACCTCATTTCATCGTACAATGCTCGTCATTTAATAATAATAATAATAATAATAATAATAATAATAATAAAATAATAATAATAATAATAATAATAATGGTGCCATATTTTTTTTACAAATTAAGAATGATAAACTATTAAGAATAAAAAATTTAAAAAGTTTTTATATACATATTTAACCATAACACAAACTAAATACACTGTATAATAAAATATCGTGACAAGTAGAATAAAAGTGCAGATTTACAACAGCTATAGTTTCTCAAATATTCGTATTTTTGTGAGAGAATTTCTGTGCGTGTGAACTGTATTTGAAATTATAGAAATACTATTACTTTTAATTTCAGGTTGGGACTTAGTATCGGCCAGTGATCCAGAATGTTTAGGCGTTCTACATGGACTTGTGGGGAAGATCCAAGTACATCCTGGTATGTTGATTCCAAGTGTATCATTTAAAAAATCATATATATTCTATATATTGTTATTTTTCTTTCCATGTTGTTTTAAAATTTCCATGTTACTCGCCAATCTATGGTTGAGGTAAGAAAGAAGATAATATATTAATTTTAGATGTTGAGTATAGTATGACAGATCTTAAGCACATTAGAATGAAATGGAATAATGTAATAAATGTTGAACTTAAATGGACAGCGTACAATATAATACCATTCTAAGTAGACTTCAATTGCGTAGTACGTAATAGCGTGTTTTTCTTTCTTTTCTGCTGGCGGCCGTGGTGGCTCAGTGGTAGAGCGCTCACCTCTTGTGCTTGGGCTCCCGGGTTCGATCCCAACCCCCGTCAAGTGAATCTTGTGGTGGACAAACACCGTGTGCGTGGGTTTCCTCGGGATTGTCCCGTTTCCTCCCACTTTCTTCATTCCACCATTTCATTCATTACTCATCATCAGCGTCTCCTTTAGCCTAACCGGCATAATCGTGGGACGTAAAACTCAAAGATATCATTTCATTTTTCTTTCTTTCCTGCGTTTAGTAACGATGCCAGCACCGAGGGCAAATTCAATATTAACATTGGATCCAAACCACATAGGGTGTCGCCGGGAATCAAATCAATTTCTCTTTCATTAATCATTATAATAAATGCTCTGTCATTCCGGTCTTCAGTTAACCTTTCTGGACGTAAGAATAATTATTCCCCCTTTCCTTTCTTAATTTTATCATTTTTCCATACCTTCATTCATGTTTCATAGAACCCTGGCGAGAGCTCATGTGATTCCGATTTCACGTTAAGCTGAAAGGGGCCCTAACGTGAATCCAACAACGGTAACTTGCTGTAAAATACAATTTCTTCTCAATATTCGTAGTAGTTACATTTCTTCTTCTTATCTCCAATATTGTTCTTTTCTCCCCAATTATATCTAACACTTTATCTTGGGTTTTCTGTTTGATACAGCTAATTCTTCATTTTTCCTCCAATTTAATATGTGGCAGTTAACTGTGCATATTATGAAGAATGTATCCTCCCACTGATGATTTGGCACCCTCGTGGGGAATGCTCGGGAGTCTTATGTTAGACCTGAAGAGGACGTTTAGGACTGCCTAATAATATTAATAAGCATTTGGGTGATAATACTGTTTTGTGACTATTCTTAAATTTATTCGCCGGATAAAAAAGCCGTTTTCTGAGGCTTTTCGTTAATTTTATTACGCATAATTTTATTGTTATTCCTATTCTTTTAGTCATTTTTTTGCGACCCCTAGTTCATTTTTTAAACTTTTGTTGTATTATTTTATTATTTCATTGAATTTCAGTTTTATTTTTGATCATTTTTCTTATTAATGAATATTATTTGTCGGCCATTTGCCATATATATATATATATATATATATATATATATATATATATATATATACACAGGGGTAGGACAAAAAAATCTAAAACTTGCAAAAGTGTGAAAATCATACCTAGTATGGTGTGTGGCCTCCTTTTACGTCCAAAACAGCTTGGATCCGATGTGGAATGGTCATATACAGCTCCTGAATCGTGGTGTGTGAAATTTTGTACCATTGTTCCTCCAAAACATGCTGCAGTTCCTTAAGGGATGATTTGGAGGGTAATGAGACCGAATACGCTTTTCTAATTCAGACCACAATAGCTTAATGATGTTCAGATCTGGTGATTGTGGGACCCAGGGGAGGTGTGATAGCTCCTGGTCATGCTCCTCAAACCATGATTTCACAGTTTTTGCAGCGTGACAGGGTGCCAAATCACCTTGGTAGATGCCATCACCATTAGGGAACAATATTTGGACCATGGGTAGAACCTGGTCCTCCAAAATGGCCTCATACGCCTTAGCATTCATCATTCCATGCAGGGCTATGATAGGACCTGCAGAAAACCACGATATCACTACCCATACTGTAACAGAACCACCCCATGCTTTACAGTTGGGAGCCGACAGTCTGTATCATAGGCCAGCGACAGCATTTTCCATACGTAAACACGACCGGTTGTTGGAAATAAAGTGAAGGTCGATTCATCGGACCACATTACGTATTTCCACTGCTCATGAGTCCATTCCTTGTGGTTCTTGCACCACTGGATACGCCTCTTCGCATTTATTGCTATGACCAGGGGTTTGGCGATAGCGGCCCTGCCATGAATTTTCATTTTATGAAATTCCCGTCGCACTGTTTTCGATGAAACCGGATTCTGTAGGCCGGAATTTTGTTCAGACGTAATTTTCATTGCAGTGGTCTTCTTTGTGGCTGCTACAATCCGTGTTAATGCCTTCCGGTCCCTATCTGACAGGATTGTCTTTCAACCACTGTTGTGCTTTGCAGACGTCGTTTGCCCATGAATTGTGTATGCCCTTGTGACATTGGACACAGTGCCTTTCGATTCCCCCACAATGTTCGCCACTGTTGCCACTGAAGCTTCAACCAGACGGGTACCAACGATCATGCGTCTTTGGAAGTCTGTCAGGTCGCCCATTTTACCGCACCACTTTCACACCACGACACTCACAGGTGAACTGGTTACTGCTGACGGAAGAGGAAGGTCCACATGACATATTGAAAACAAATACGATCGGCAACCGAAACACAGTGGAGGGCCAAACTTACGTGTCCTGTATGAAGTGTTTTAGATTTTTTTGTCACCCCTGTATATAATTTCTGAATCAAGATGAGGTATCGCAAATCCATGCCCAAAAATGTCGTCGTCCTTTTGTGACATATGATGTGGAGTTTTTGTTTCTTGAACAGAATCACGAGCTTTCAGCCCTTAACTTTACTTCCTTCCTTACCTCCCGTTTTAACCATGAGCGTTCGCAGATTCAGTGTGCTCTTCCAGCATTATTCGTTTTTTCCCCCTGTGCTGTACGATATTCCCCAGGAACTATTTTATTAGTATTTTTTAAAACTCTGTATTCAGCGATTCACAACGTGATTTTTTACTTGTTTGTCTGAAATCTTCCTCTTACCGTTACTGTTAATTTCTTCTCACATTTCGGGGGCCGCGGTGGCTCAGTGGTAAAGCGTTCACCTCTGGTGAATGGGGTCCCGGGTTCAAACCCTGCTTCCGCCAAGTTAACTTTGTGGTGGGCAAACACCGTGTGCGTGGGTTTTCTCGGGGTTCTCCCGTTTCCTCCCTCTTTCTTCATTCCACCATTCCATTCATTTCTCATAATCACCGTCTCCTTTAGCCTAACCGGCATAACCGTGGGACGTAAAACTTAGAGATTTCATTTCATTTTTTTCTTTTCACATTTCCAATTTTAACAAACAATACCACATATCTCCTATCATTAAAATAGTTTTGTTCTTGATTTAGTGACTACTTTTATCATCTTTTTAGTATTAATCTTTACCCCATTGTTCTTTACCGCTTTTCCTCAAGTTTTCTAACATCTTACTTTTTGAATCAGATTGACTCAGGTTTCGACCGAGAATCAGAACTGTATCAACTGTAAAACGTATGTACGATATATAGTTAGGTTCTCATGCGATTGCGGTTTGCGTCAGTGACACGCAAAATTTGTCATAGTAAATGTAATTGCTGGTTGCATTTTTTTTTTTTTTTTTTTTGCATTACGACTCGCAAATTTTGCGCAGACCAGTACATAATGAGTCCCCTAATCCTTCTGTAGTTAAGAAAGTCTTCACTACTTCCTGTAAATACGAGTCCATACAGGATTCAATAAAGTTGTGGAAATCAACATCACAACCAAGCTTCCGATCTGGTTTTACTTTCTACTATTGTATTCTTACTGCTGTTTGGTGGTTCAGTTACGAAGTGCATAGCAAAAGTACGTGTCTTGTCGTTCTAATTTCCAAGAACAAGAAATATAGGAAACTAACCTGTATGTGTTTCTCAGCATTAGCATGGAGTGACTGTGTATTATCCATGTTGAAGATGAAATTGCTATTTACCATTTGCGGTCGTGTCTCAGTGAATTTTGGCTGAAATTCTGTATCCAAAAGTGTACGAAAATGTTCGCATGTGATTGTATGATGTTTCGGAACAGTGAGACAATATCACTCCCTGGGAATTCCAGAAAATACCATACAGCACCTTCTCATTGGATGCCACCTGACTTTTTTTTTTTTTTTTTTTGGTGGTGAATCTGTTTCCACTGCATCGACTGCCTTTTTATTACTGTGTTGAATAATGGAATATGTGATTCATCCATTGTCACAACACTTTTCGAGTAATTGCGTCCCTCTCTTCTGAAGCGTCTCATTGCAACACTAGGTCAAATCTGTGTGCCTCTTTTTCATTTAAATACTCGTGTAACCCAGCGAGGGAGAAAAAAGGCCTAGTTCGTTTGTAAAAGAGTGGTGCCGTCTACATTTTATATTGCCGAATAATGTTGCCTACAAGACGAGATAGTTTTCGTGATGGGATACAAGACAAGACATCGCTTTCACGACAAGTTTCCTAGGCGAAACAGCCTCAAACCTTGCTTCGTAGCTAACCTTATCGCCGTTTTTAGTGGGTAAGGCTCGTGGTGTATTTGGTGATTTTCAAGAACTGTTGTGACTACGTCATACTCAAATGCACTGACATAAAAAGTGCTTCATAAAGTCACTTGAAATGATTTGTTTGTTTGTTCTGATACACGGGAGACAAACTACTTATTGCTGCAAGTCAACAATACAGAGTTGCAATTCTCATATATGTAGATGTTATTTTAAATTTAAAATTAACATTTAAATTCTCTTATTCGTTTCCATGCAGTGAAAATGTTTGCGTGGGTAGAGTAGAGAGGATCCTGCGATGTCGTTTCCACATACATACAAAGATAGCTAACCATTGAGTTGATTTTAAGTAAACGTTGTTTATATATACACACACACATACATTACAGTTGTTTATTGAGTGGAAATGTTAATTTTTGAGAAAAAAAAGAAAGAAAAATATTTGTTGAATTGCCCCTCCCTTTGAAACCCCGTCTGTGTATACTCATCCGCGGGATGCTTTTGAAACTTCAGCTGGATTGACGTCACCACATTTTCGCGTGGGTTGTTACATAAAGAGACAGAGAGAGAGAGATGGCAATGTCTGAAATATGAAAGGTATTGTCAATCGTATAATCCCGTTTTAATTGTATGAGTTTTTTCTCCTTCTCATTTCTCACTTTTCCCCTCTTCGTATCCAGATTCAAATGTCTTTATTTCAGTCGATCGATTCCTTTATTTCACTTGTAAGCTCTCGCTGGAGATGATATTCCTCTGTCAGTAAAACTTAAAACGGGACAGAAAGTAATTACCGATCAGTTTTTTTTCTCTAGCGGCTAAGGATATGTGTGAGTAGCATATTTTAAAGTAATTTTGTTACCCTTAAAGTATTGTAAGAATAACGGAAGAGTCAAAATTGGTAGTAATAACGAGAAAAGCTGGCAGTTACTCAATTTATGTTGAGTTAATTTTCAAATCTGTTAAATATGAGGTGTTACCTCAAAAAACCGCCATTTTCTTCTTCGTTTTCTACTACTACTGCTAAATAAATAAATAAATAATAGTAATAATAATAAAAACAGAATTATTCAAAAATAATGAACCAGTTACATGAAACTATATTTTATTAGCAAATGTCCTACTTCAAATTTCCAGCGAAGTTACAAATATTTTACTGATAATCATGCTTAATTTCCTGTCGTATTGCTGTTCAATGTGTCGTCCATCACTTTCAGCACGATCAGTATCAAGGTAAGAAGAGATTTGCCCTGAAACGCATGGCACCTTATTACGATCCACTAAGTTGATTGCTATTATTATGTATTTGCTGTCTTTAAACTGTCAAGTATTCTTGGAATAAGGCCGACAATTGTTGAATTGCCTTCGAAAAGCATGCTCCACCTTGACAAGCGAACCGGCTTTTGCACTCTAGAGCGCGTAACGCCTTTAGCTGAGGTATTGTCATTCCGAGTGTAAAGAAATTATTGAGCGTTGAGGGGTACGAACACATCCAGGGCACCCTACTTACAACTATGCAAAACATAGAAATCTACCTTTCAAATGGTCGTTGAGTCATTTTGGAAAAATCGTTGAAAGCTAGAAATAGGGCTTCGGAATAGATTTTTTTTTTGTATAATCCTGTATGATAATTTTACTAGATTTTCTTAGCTCAAATGTATGCTGAGAAATCGCCAGCGTAACGAGCTTTAAGTATCATGAGCAAAATTCTGATCACTCTATTTTGTAACACTTTCTACGTTAGGGGACACTGTACTCTCCAGATTTTAATAATAGGTTGGTGCGGATGAAATATTCTCTTTGACGTCTGGTGGGAAACTCACTTGAACAGCACAACATAGGGATGAACTAATAATACGCATCTAACGTCACAAACTCAGTACATGCACCGCAAAAAGGATCAAGCAAATAACAGGACGTTGTTGAAACAAGGTCGTATGGAAGTTCACAATGGTGAATACACAGTTGCGAGTGATTTTTCTTTACCAGGCTTAAACTTGAACCTTCTGCAGAGCAAGCGATAAGAAGCTTTAATTGTACGCTTCTGCAGAAATGACTAATGAACGCACCATGCGCCGTTGGTTCGTCAAATTTCGTTCCAGTGACACAGCAGTACAAAATGAGCCCTATGGACAATGTCCAACATAATGTTGGAATTAACTTCTGAAGAACGCCGTGAAAGCAGACCCTCGGAAAAGCGTTCGTGTCATTGCAGACGAGTTAGCCATAGACTGTACCACTGAAGTAATTGGACTTAATGAGTGGGACATGAGTTAAAACCAGTCAACAAATGTCACCGTCTGCATGTTTACAGTTCTCTGAGTATAAGGGATAACCAGGAGAGTTTCCTGCATCGGATTGTCACTTGAGGTGAGAAATGAGTCTGCTTTGAAAGTTGTAGACAGTCAGGGCAAAATGGTTGGATCATAATCTAAGTCACGACCACCCACAGAAGGTGTTGTTGCTGGTATAATAGTTTGTGATGGGAGTGATCTATCATGTCCTCTGACGAGGTGAAACCATCCATACAGATCGATGAACTGCTGAACCCCATGAAAGGCACAGCAAACTATTCCTCAAGTATCCAGCAGTGATCAAGACATAGTATCCTTAAGTATCACAACAATGCTTTCGCGCAAAGGACAGTGAAGTTCTCCATGATTTGTACTATGACATTCTTCCTCACCTGCCGTGTTCTCCCAATATCTGTCATGGGGACTACCACTTCCGAAATCTCGACCTCTTTTTTAGAGAGAAGACCTTAGGCAGTGCCATGTGCAGTTACGGACTTCTTTACATGGTAGACTCGAGACTTTTTTTCGTCAGGATTGTCAAAAAAGAGGTGCAATAAATGTCAGTTTATTTCGCGTTTGTTGTTTTAATTCGTATTGTGTAAGATTATGGAAGTAATAGTGCAAAGTGAGTGATTTGAATAGGAAAGCGCTACCGCCCTACGCCAAATAATTCAGTTCGATACTACAGAAAACTACAGTATTTTGATATAAGTAAACAGACGCCCGTAGGATTTCGTTGAAACATCAAGCGAAGCGAACGGACGTGGACGATGATGACACTAGCGTATGTGAGCATAACAGTACATCAAGTGGTAGCACGAAGCGCGAACGTGGCTGTGAAAAACTGACGGAGTTCACTCGAAGCCACATAATTGGGCATTGGCAGTTTGGTAGAAGTTAGCGCTATGAGACAGTTGGAGAGTTACCTGGATTAAAAGGTAGCAAACTCTGATCAGAAAACCAGAAATAATGTCACCTGGAAACCGATGCGCTGGCCATTTCATCATTCAGTCAAACGTGAGCCATCAGGCTGGCCAAAAAATATTGCATGACGGTACGTCAGGAAGTTTAATTTATCACTTCTTACCAAATTTCATCAGTAATTCAACACTGTATAACTAAAGAAAACTGAAAATAACGTTACTTCTTTCTTATCTGTCTCACCTGCAATTCACCTCACATCGGTGTACTGAAATAAAATACTAAACTTTGTCACAATAACCTATGAAGCACTCTTGCCAACCAAAAGTGATTCACTAGTCAACATAAAGACCATACTACTATAGCTAGAAACATAAAATTTGGACAGAAAAGTCCCTTGCCATGAAAAGAACTGATAAGAAAGGATTTCTAAAATATGTACCCTAAGAGAGGTTAAAGGGTGTTCAGATCTTTTTTTCCAAGTGCGAAGTATGTCACATTAGAAAGATAAAACTTGGCATATAAGCTTCCTATTGAAAATAATTGAATATTTTTCAGTTTTTTTTTTTTTTAAGAAAATTTCGCTCCTAAATAAGTAAAAGAGGTCAATTTCTATCAATTAAATTTCGACTCTTGATTGTGGAACAGACAGATCTGAGGATTACTCAAGCTTGAAGTGTGGAATTTGGTTTTTAAACTCTGAATTAAAAATAAGAGAAAATGTTTCGACACTCCCACTTCTAATGGGAAAAGGGATCCATTTCTATAACATTCAAATTTCAGATTCTTTATACAGAAATTTTGAATGTGAGTATTCGTTAAAGTTAAAGGTAAGAAGTCTGGTATATTAACTCCTAATTGAAATTAATCGAAAACGTGTTTCAGCCTTTTCAAAATTTCGGCTCCTGAAGGGAAAAATGTTCAGTATTAAAATTTCGATTTTTATGCAAAAAATGCTTAATGTATTTCGTTGTTAGAGGCGTGAAGTTCGATATACGTATAAACTCATGATCAAAAATGAGTAAATGTGTATTGCAGCGTTTTCGACAATTCCGCTTCTAAGAAGAAAAAAGGAACAATTTTTACAAATTCAGATTTGCGGTTTTATGTTCATTTAAACCTTACTAGCTGAATCTGCGCTGTCTACTCAGCGCATCGTTCAGTTATGATCATGAATCTCCTTCCCACTGTGCTGTCTCGTTACTCACACAAGTAAAGGATAGAAGACTCACAAAGGAAGTGAAGTGCTATGTATAGATGTTGAAGTGAGTTTGTAGCAAATTTGTAGAAGTAACACGGTGGAAATATTTTTTCTAATAAATCCATATCCGTCTGAATACGCCTCATTGCGTCTCTTGAGGCCTTTCAAGTTGCCAGCATGAAATAGGTTTTGCCAGTCAGATTTAACCAAAGCATCTGCAATGTCCGTCAACCCACAATACGCAACTTGTCTACTGGTTGCGTAACACCGCAAATTCGGCCTGCAATGTCAATCTTACGGGCTCAAAACGGCCCCTAAAATGTTGAATAGAACAATAACGTCATGGTTTTTGAAAATTTGAATGAGAACTGGACAATCTTACACAAAATTTGGAATCGATCAGTGAACACGTGACGTTTCTAGCACTTGTGGTTTTCGAGATCTCATTGTCTAAAGGATTGGAGACAAACATATAAACTAAACATTTTAATATATAGACTAGCTGAAGCTGCGCTCTCTACACAGCGCATCATTCACCTATGAGCGTGAATCTCCTTGTCATTCCTCACAACATCTGTACATATCCCTTTGCAGACACAAGTGAAGTTGCAAGATTTGAGCTACTTCCGGTTGGAGTTTTTAATTCATGTACGACCGGTGTTTACTTTCTTAAGCATGCAGTATGTAATAAATACATTACACAAACAATTAATTATAACGTCAGTGATATACGGTGTTTATTAAGCAAAACACTCCAAACAATAAAAATTCATCTAAGACTGAAGAAATTATTATCTTTCGTTTTCCATTATCATTTGGCCATGAAACAAACGCCTGAGAGATAAACAACTCCTATATACAATTAAGTCGTGTTGGAATGCAGAACTCGCAGGATATACTTTAGTTTTTTTAAAGAGTTACAAGATAAAAAATCTCCCTTTTATAGTATCCTTTACAATTTTTTTAAAATCACGACGTCTTTAACTCTTGTCTGTGAAGGGACATGTAAAAAGATGTTGTGAGGAATGGCAAGGAGATTCATGCTCATATGCGAATAATGTACTGTGTAGAGAGCGCAGGTTCAGCTAGTCTATCTATTAAAATGCTAAAAAAAAAAAAAAAAAAAAAAAAAAAAAAGCTATAAAAACGCCTGATTTCCAACCTCTAACTTTGGATTTCAAATCTTTGACTTACGGTTATTTGTGATTTCACGTTTAACAAAGACAATATTTTGAAGTATGTATACTTTAAGTAAATTATTATTTAAATACATCTTTTTCTATAAAGTTTATGTTTTAAGATTATTGTTCAAAGCCTTTGTATTTTAATAAGCCTTCTCCAAAATCAAAGCAAATGAATTGTGCTGCCATCTTTGGAGTTCTTTTAAACTATATGTTTGTGGACAATCCTTTCGACAATGATATCTCGGAAACTACACGCCCTAGAAGGATGACGTTTTCACTGATCGATTTCAAATTTGGCATAGATTGTCCAGTTCTAATTGAATATTTTAAAAACATTGCCATTATTTCTTTATTACACTTTTACGGGTACACTGGAAGTGCTGAAATTAAAAAAAAAAAAAAAAAATAAAGGAATACACACATTGTTTTATATAGGGGTTGTATATGTCTCAGGCGTTTGTTTCGTGGACAAATAATAATGGAAAAGTAAGGATAAAAATTTCTCCAGTCTAAGATGAATCTTTATTGTTTGGAGTGTTTTGCCCAATAAACACCATATTTCACTGACATTGTAATTAATTGTGTATGTAATGTATTTGCTTATTATATACTGCATGCAAGAAGAATTAAAACACTGATCATACATGAAGTAGAAACTTCAACTTGAAGTAGGGTCAAATCTTGCAAACGGTGCGAGATATGGAAAAAAATAATCGAAAAAACCTCTCCTTTATAGTATTCTTTAACGATTTTCATCACGATGTCTTTAACTTTTGTCTGTAAAGGTACATTTACAGATGTGAGGAATGGCAAGGAGATTCATGCTCGTATGAGAATGATGCGCTGTGTAGAGAGCGTAGGTTCAGCAAGTCTATCTATTATAATGCTACAATAGCAACAAAAGCGCTTGAGCGCCAAACTATGACTTTGGATTTCAAATCTTTGATTTACGGTTATTTGTGATTTCACGTTAAACAAAGACAAATATTTTAAAGTATTTGTACTTTAAATAAATTATTTAAATAGACCCGTTTTTCATAAAGTTTCTTTTCTAAATTATTGTTCAAAGCCTTTGTATTTTAATAAGCCTTGTCCAAAATCAATGCAGATGAATTGTGTTGCCATCTATGGAGTTCTTTTAAAACTATACGTTTGTGGGCGTTTATGTATTTCTGGCCTATCCTTTCGACAATAAGATCTCGGAAACTACAGGCTCTAGAAAGATAACGTTTTCACTGATTGATTGCAAATTTTATGTAGATTGTCCAGTTCTAATTGAATATTTAAAAAATCATGGCCATTATTTCTTTATTATATTTTTACCGGTGCACTTGAAGTGCTGAAATTAGGAAAAAAAACTAAAGCATCATATTCTACACATTATACATTCCAACACCACATTATTGTATAGAGGGTTACATATCTCTCAGGCGTTTGTTTCATGGTCAAATGATAATGAAAGACGAAGGATGACCATTTCTCCAGTCTAAGTTGAATATTGTTTTTAGTGTTTTGCCCAATGAACACCATATATCACTGACATTATAATTAATTGTGTGTGTAATGTATTTGCTTATTACATACTGCATGCAAGTAGAAAGAAAACACTGATCATACATGAATTAAAAACTCCAACCGTAAGTAGGCTCAAATCTTGCGAACGGTGCGAGATATTGAAAAAGTAATGAAAAAAAAAAATTCCCCTCTATGGTATCTCTTGCCAATTTTTATCACGTCTTTCACTTGTGTTTGTAAAGAAACATGTAGAAATGTGGAGAATAACAGGGTGATTAATGCTCATATGTGAATGACGCGCTGTGTAGAAAGCGTAGTATAGTTTAAAAGAACTCCAAAGATGGCTGCACAATTGATTTGCATTGATTTTGGAGACGACTTATTAAAATACAAAGGTTTTGAACAATAATATTAAAGAATAAACTTTATAAAAAAGATCTATTTAAATAACTCACTTAAAGTACACATACTTAAAAATATTATTTGTCTGTGTTGAACTTGAAATCACAAATAATAACCGTAAATCGAAAGTTTGAAATCATAAGTTAGAAGTTGGAGCTAAGGCGCTTATCTTGGTATTGTAGCATTTTAATAGATAGATTCTGTCTATATAAAGAATGGTCATTTCTATATTTTGTATTATTAGCATTGGCCATTTTTGTTTTAGTGAACATGTTTTAAAAAAATCCTTACGCACGATCTCCATTTGGGGAGGCCGGGCCCCATCTCCCCGGGGTATACCCCTGTATTTAATGCATTATACCAAAGTTAGGGAGAAACGAAATTAATTACTAAATCTCATGTCATTTATTTGCACCTAAAACTTTTCCCATATTAGAACTAATATAACTGGTTAGTATTAGAAACAGTAAAGTTGAGGTTGACCACACGTAACTTTGTCATTTGTATATAATGAAACACTGTAAGAACTTACGTTAACGACCTTTTTTTTTTTAATGAGAATTAATGCTTCTCTTTAGCACAGGACTTTGTAGGACGTAAGCCTGCAACTTATCGTGCAGTTCGAACTATATTTACTCGCACTGATACTCGAAACCGGTACTCCGGCACCAAAAAGTCAAGAATATTAACTACTTGTATTTATTTGTAGTAGAGAACGGAGAACACGATCTCTTATCAAGGCTACATAAAATTTGTTTCGAAAGTGTATTTTGAAATTAATTCATAACCTCTTTATACCAAGATTTTCTGGTTAACTCCAGGGCATTGTTTTGTTTTGGTGAATGAAGTAAACATACAAGTTTCAATGCGTTCTAAGTTCGCACACGATTGTTTCTTTTCGTGATGTCAAACAGAATAAAAAAGAAAACTAGAATTCGCGTGTCTTTTTACGATAAGAAATATATCACGCAATGGGAAGAAGCATGCAAGAAGGCTCGCTCTGGAGTAATGCACCCCAGAAGCGCTGTTTGATGTAAATAACATTATCTCGTATTTGTCAAACTCATGCCTTTCTGAAGAAAGTGGTTTACAAACGTCACATATTTGTGCATTTTATACATATGTTCGTTGTAAAATAAGCAATTTGGCATAGTAAAGAACTTCACTGCTCTTTTAACTGTCAACTAATTTTACCTTTTTTTCGAAGTTTTATCTATTATTATTATTATTATTATTATTATTATTATTATTATTATTATTATTATTATTATTATTATTATTATTATTAAGTTTTAATGATTTCATCATACCACCTTATAGGGACGCTTAGGATCTGATCTTTTTTCTTGATACGCGATCAAGTTTTTTTTTTTTTTTAATTAGTCGTCATGTCTTTTTACAATAAGTCCGGCCAACTGACAGGTCAATGCCTTTATTTTCATGATAGTATCCGTCACTCCTGTAATTTTTTTCTGCCCCTTTTTATGCTTTTCTTATCTTTGCGGGTGATTCGTAGCATACATCTCTCCACGCTTCGTTGTGTAGTTTGGGGATCGTGAATTTTGTCCACATTTTAGATTCGTATGTCAAAATAGACACGGTGGGGACACTCGGTCGAAAAAATGTAAAATCTTTTTCAGGCCAACTATCCTGAGTGAGGTTTTCCTGGGTTTTCTTATTCACACTAGGCAAATGCCGGGATGGTACCTAACATACAGGTCCCAGGCCGCTTTCTTCCTCCTCTTTCCTCGGACGTCATTCCTCATACGTGACAGGCTAGTATATTCAAAGATGCCGGAAACCCAGATATCTGACTTCTAATCCTAATCAAAATAGGCGTGTGAGAACTGCGCAGCTGTTTTCTAGTCCACTAGTCTGTTTGCGGGCTTAATTATTGTTTCAAATGTACCAAATTCAGTTTATACAGATGAATTGTTAAGCATTGTTGCTCTCTCATACAAAATTCGGAAAACGGAGAGAAAGAAGACACTTCCCGTAACTCCGTTCAAGATATCAGATCAACCATTACATAAGACTGAATTATTCCTAATATATCTCAGAGAGTATGGCTGATTCCAGAATCTAATCTTTGACTCGCTTAGTACAAGATGGGCACGCTAACCTCTCCGTCGTTTAACAGAGAAATTTCAATATAATAATTATAACGGATGCAATATTTATGAGTTGGTAGGCTAGTAAAAATAGGTAGGCATGTCCTTCACCTTCGTGAATAAGTTGTGAACGTCTTAACGCACTGGAACTGTGTGCAGTGCTGTACAGAGTATGAATGGATCAAGGAAAACGTATTTCTATACTGGATCATTTGTTCCAATCGGTCTTAAAAATATATTTAACCTTAGAATATTTATTATTTGAAAAACAACACTATAAAACCACGTATGTACTATTTTGCTCCATGATCTGCATTTTTTCTGACAACCCCGTAATCCAGTCGCTATGGAACTTCTGTAGTTTTTGGTCAAAAAATTGTGTCACGTGGTTTTACAGGCCTCGTTTGAAATTAATTTAACACCAGTCAGAAAGTTCTGCAGTGACTGAAACAAATGGATCGCTTGAATGCTAAGTGGTCTAACTCAAAAACTGAAATTTTTCAAGTATTAAATTTGAAGTTCAGTATCTAATGAACAATTTACATTTCTGTTATGTTGGCAAACAAAACCATAACAATGTAGTTTGTGTTTTATAATTCACTGATTACAAAAATCTTATAAAAGAGAAACTCATAAATAGAGGCAAATGAAAGCGTTAGTTCGTTTTTTCATTCGGCTCCAGCTGATTTTCGTCAATGGGGTTTATATTGGGTTGTGGGTAAGCCCACTGAATTCATTGGGGTTCGCGCATTCGTACTCTTGACTTTCTATCTAGGTACAGGGCTCGTGCTTAAACGAGTTCGCGCTCAGTTATTGAGCTCGGGGTCAACTGTGCCGGACTCGCGAGTTTGGATATCTCAGCATGCCAGTTTTTGCTAGACGCAATGGATATCTCAGCATACCATTTTTTGCTAGAGACAATAGATATCACAGCAAATTAATTTTTGTAGGAGACAATGAATATCTCAGCATATCAATTTTTGCTAGGCAATGGTTGTCTCAGCATACCAATTTTTCCTAGACAATGGATATTTCAGCATACCGATTTTTGCTAGAGACAATGGATATTTCAGCATACAAATTTTTGCTAGAGACAATAGATATCTCAGCAAATTAAATTTTGCAAGAGACAATGGATATCTCAGTATACCAATTTTTGCTTGGCAATGGATGCCTCAGCATACCAATTTTTGCTAGACAATGGATATTTCAGCATACCGATTTTTGCTAGAGACAATAGATATCTCAGCATACCAATTTTTGCTAGAAACGGCAACAACAACAACAGACCATTTAGCTGTGCGCCCTCTCCGCTGATCTATTGGCTACCTCATACCTTTCGTGAGTGCGGTGATGGGTTCGGTTCTGATTCCTTGTAGGAAATCATTGAAATTTGAACGTTACGGCGGTTCGGACCCAACTTAAGCTGTAAGTCCACGTCTTACATAGCCGCGGTGCTGAAAAGGGATGCTAAACTTCAATAAACAAACAAAATCTAAGTTGTACAATTGCTACGTGTACAATAAGCTGGAACTAATGGCATCATAAATAATAATAATAATAATAATAATAATAATAATAATAATAATAATAATAAAAAGTGTTACTCTAATTCATAGCACGACTCTAAGCCTGACCTTGTAGATGGAAGTTACGAAAACAGGAGGAAGAAATAGTTAGTGGTCCGTTAAACAATGTAGTATGTCGAGAGTAAATTTCTTTTACACCATTTTTCTTAACGTCCAACGTTTATGCCATTTAGACTAAAGAAGACGAATAAATAATGAAAGTGGCGGATTATGAAAGTATTTTTTTGTGCTCTCCTAACAGGAATCTAATCTGAAACCACATGCACTAAAGGTATACACCCAAGCAACTAGGCCAGCAAGGAGAACTACTCCATTCATCTAATAAATGAAATGATTCTGAAATTATTTCAAGAAAATTAAATTCATTTTCTATATGTCTAAGATACGAATAGCTTTTCTGTTCTGCGAATTGCATCTAAATTGCAAAGTAAAACTTCATAACTTACGTTGGTGACTTTGTAGAGGGTAAAGGCCGGCCAGCCGACTTTCAAATGAAATGAAATCTTTCAGTTTTCCGTCTCACTATATGCCGATTAAGCTAAAGGAGACAGTGATGATGAGAAATGAATGCAATGAAGAAAGTGGGAGGAAACAGGAGAATCCCGAGAAAACCCACGCACACGGTATGTGTCCACCTGAAGTTCATTTGGCGGGAGCTGGGATCGAACCAAAGATCCCACGCACGCAGGCTGATTTCTGGTTGGGTATAACTTTCTCATTGTATGCGAGGGGTTCCGTATTCGATCAATTTTTTAAACTGTCGCCCGATTTGATTTAATCCGGAGCTGCCTTTTTTAAAGTCAATAACATGGTATTTAAATCTGCCGCGTACATAAATGGTGATCTCTATGATGAATTTCGTTTCCTAGGGGAAAATATCAATGCAAAAATGTCTTTAATACTGTCAAAGATGTAAATAAATACAGGTTTAAATAAGAGGTACTTGATTTTGCAAACATTTTATAGTTTTGTGTAATGTTTTAAACCTAATCACTTTTATTCATTCATAATAAACGTAAGGTCATACCAATGTCCGTTAAAAACATGACAGCACTAGTTAGATCTTGGATGACGTGTGATCAGTGCATCGATTCCTACTACTGTTATGTCTGACGTTCCCTACCGGAATTCGCTACATCTTAGTTCAGGTTAATTCCCATTACCTCACGATTCTGAGTCAATATTGAAAATGTACTTCTACCTGGAATCCAATGACGGACCGGGGTCGTGCTTACTATTGGACCACTGAGAACAATTTCTATTTAGATTTTAGTTTGGTCGTTCCTAACGATATAAAAATGACGTGTTAAACTTGAGTCACAAAAGAAAAGAAGAAGTATTAGATATGTTTTGGAAAGTATCTCAGAATTCGAAACTTCTTCATTTCAATTTGCGTGTTTTTTTTGAGGTACTAGGAGGAGAAGAAAGCTTTAGTTGGGTGACGGGTGTTTTTTTACTGAGTTCGAGGGGATAGTCTGTCACGGGCTCTTAGAGTTAATCGATTCGCTAGTCGATACATCCAACAGCCGTACTTTATTGAAAGTTTGTAGAAGTTTCAACGAAAGATATGAAAAACTCGTAAGATTTTTGCAAAAAAGAGAAACTTTAAATTTACGCAGCATATAAGTTGCTTTTACCTCGAGTGTAGCGTATCTTGACGTCGTGAGTAGCTGTGACAGTCGGAATTCAATCTCTTTTAAAGGATAGAGCTTGTTTTTTTCTTTTCTTTTCTTCCTTTTTCCTTTTTGTAAGTAGATTTGTCTGTTCTAGTTTTTGTTTATTTCTGTTACATTGTGCCACTTTTGGTATTGTTTTAGAACTCTAGTGCTAATTTTAGAACCGCATTGGTCAGGTTTGCGTGTATATTTATGTTTGAGAGACTGTTTTAGCTTAGATCTGATCCAAAGATTCATAATAACATGAGATAAGAGTCATTCGAAATGAAATTTGCGCTTTTAGTTTAGTTAGCTTTTTTCTTTCTTCAATATGACTTCAAAACAAAACACACATTTAATTAGCAAAACACCATGAAAGAAAAAAAATATTGTAAAATGGAGCGGTTAAGAGTCTTGGACATTATACAGGCTGCACCGTTTATAATGTCCAACTGGAGAAACCAAAAAGGGAGGGGGGGAATCGAAATTTTGCACAAAGTGATTATAAGGAGAGAGTAAATGATGTTGCCAACCCAATATGAAGCTTTTTTTTTTTTTAAATTTCAAATGACAAATACGTAAAATTATTACATATTTCAAATCAACATGTCAAAAAAAAGCATTTATTATTCAGTGTTGCAAACTAAGGATGTTATAGTATCACAAACATCCAAAGTTTGGAAGCCTCTATATCACATACAGCAGTTTTCAGTTTGCTTAAATGTAATTGCGAGAACTTGTAATTATAGGTACTAAAACTATCGCTGTAATGCTATAAAAGAGAAGGAAAACGACAATCATTTTAAATATTTTCCACAGATATGCCATTTTCAACAGTGTTGCGAACTTTATCAACTTCATCATATTCCTGTACAGATATTTTGGGAGCTGCTAGGGGAGGTCTACTAAGCCAAAAAGTGTATATGATAATTATAATTATCCGCGATGGGATTGATTCGGTGGACGAGGTAAATACTCAGTGGTTTACTACAATACATTAACTGAACGATCATTGCTCTGAACGACTTTGTTGCTGTTTCGTAAGTAGTTTGTATGCAGATTAGTAGATGGCGGGAATGTGCTACTAGTTGTGGCACTATTGCGGCATACGTAAGAACTACGAGCTTCCATTCTTTTCCACGGCGGTATGCTCATTTGCTTAGCCGGTTGTATCTATAGTAAGAGTATTCTTAATTTCTGAAGGTATTAGTCTTATTAAGAGGGAGGCCCATTCCCTCACATTTCTTATTTTATTTCAATACATTCGTCCAAGTTGATTATCAGTGATACTGTTTCACCCCATATGCTTCTTTTTGTTGTATCAGTGTAACAGATATGCTCAAAAACTCTTAGGACTGTCTTTTGTACTATAAACGCATGCCGTACCAAGGAAGCCGCATCTAGCACATAGCGCTACTATAAACACGTAAACATATTTAAACCTCCTTTATATATTCCCTACGTGATTTCGTGCTACGTATTACAGAGGACACTTGATTTACCCTTTCCGCTCAAGCATATATATATATATATATATATATATATATATATATATATATATATATATATATATATATATATATATATATGTAGAGAGAGATGGCTCACATGCGCAATAAATCTTCTTGAAAGATTTATAGAATGCAGTATCCTTTCTTCTCTTTATACTATAAATGCGCGATACGGGATTCTTACTTGCGACAGAATACAGTCACT
The DNA here is from genome assembly GCF_964235325.1 of Thermobia domestica. NCBI lineage: Eukaryota > Metazoa > Arthropoda > Insecta > Zygentoma > Lepismatidae > Thermobia > Thermobia domestica. The sequence continues at coordinate 170,078,401 of NC_137465.1, read as the reverse complement.
CATGCAGATCGAAAGAATATATTCTCAAGTACAAAACAAATCCATTTTCTTTTTTATATGCAAAGAATGATCGAAAATGTAGTGAAAAACGTAAATCAATTAAAACATGTGATGCGAGCGTTTGGGCCACTATTTGATGTCCGCAAATTTGGATTAAAACAACAATCATTAGATGTACTTTTCTGTTAAATACTTCATAATGGGTTAGTAAATACCATAAACCCTTAAACTGGTTGTCTAAATTCTCTGAACAATTTTTCTACAAACGACATTCGTCAATTTAGCAAAATAGTTTAATGATTATTGAATCACATTTTATGCCTATATTGTATAATTTCCAAAACACCAGTTTTGTCAATCTGTCTGTAGAGTGCACTTGTTAGAAAACATAATTTTTAAATGAAAATAGTTTTTGTATCAGCCACATCAGTTATGTAGTATAGCTTTGGACGTGTTCCATACAGTGGCATCATTTAGGGGGCCAGGGAGGGGCATTTGCCCCCCTGAGTTGGAAATTTATATAGATTTTATCAATAGAATAGTAGTAAGTCAGTGAAAAACGCGAAATTTTACTTATATCAAGGGGTCTTGCCTCCCCCCCCAAGCCAAATCTGACATGACGCTACTGATTCCATATATACTAATAAAGCACATAGTGATTAGAGCACTAAATATATTTTAAAAAGTTTGTGTAACAGATTCGGCTATGTATCATCACGTTTATCAGATAGGATTCATACATACATTAAATGAAAAACTGAAGACCTATAGGTCCGAGTTTCTGCTTTCCATAAGAAATTGAAAGAAGTTGACGGTGTCATTAAACGTTTTTTAGTTGTTTCTAATATGCCAGAGAAACTATTTGAAATTAACTAACTAATGGGGAGGGAAATTAACCAAAACATTTTAATAACTAACAGAATTAGCAAACATCATTTTGATATGACCAATAATTCTTTCAGGCATTTTTTTTTGGAGGGGCAGTGGGAGATAAATAGTTTCAGAATACAATAAATAAATAAATAAACATGTTAATATTGCTACTTTAAAAGTCTTCTAAAGCTCTTGCTGAAGCCTTTTTTTTAAATTCTTTTTTTTAGATTGGTGGCACCTTGTGTTTGTAACTACCAACCTTGAACAGATAAGCGACAATTAAACGTCTTGTTGCGCGTAAGACAAGTAGCTGTAGGGTTTGTTAATACGTAGTTTTAGAGTGCCCCACCGGCACATGTTTTCTGAAAGACTGAATATAACTATGGGTTTCCTTCCCAGTTCCTCACTATATCTGTCCGTATCTCTCTACACACACAAGTGAAGGACAGGACGACTCACAAAGGAAGTGCATTACTATAGGGAAACATATAAACGTAGCATTTCAATGTATAGATGTTGGGGTGAGTGTGAGTTTGTGGAGAAGTGATAAATGGTGTCAAATGGAGTTTTTTCCCCTTTTAAATCCATATCCTCCCGAGTACTCCGCATAAAGCGCCTGCAACGTCCGTCCACCAGCCATACGTAACTCCTATACTGGTTGCCTAACTCCTCTGCTGGTATGAACTTTAGCTTCGGCCTAGCGACGATGTAAATCTTATGGGCTCGAAACGACCCATAAATTGTTGAATAGAAGAATAACGGTACTTTCTTTTAAAATTTGAAAGAACTGGCAGGTCTACATAAATCTGGAAATAGACCAGTGAAAGAGCTTGTGTGATTTTTGAGATTTCATTGTCAAAAGAAATTGACCACAAACATATAAATGAAACAAACGTATAAACAGAATTGACCACAAACTTATAAACTTATCATTTTAACGAGCGTTCGGCTGGTGAAACCAAGGAAGAATCTGTTAAAGGAAATGCAATTAATCAAAAACAAAAATCAGTCACTGGTGTGTGGCGGAAAATGTTATGTATAACATAAGACGATGATGCTACCATCTCGAATTCATCTTTAAAATTTGTTTTCTGTCACTGAGAATTCATTTCCGTCTACTATTACTCTTTGCCGATGATGTTATGCCATGGGTTATGTAGTTTGGACTGTGTTTCTTGCGACACATCTAACATTAGCCACCTTAGGTACACTTCAATATCTGATGAAAATCCAGCTATTATTTGTGTGTTCGTTAAAGAGTTAGTTTGGAATCTTAGTTTTGTTCGAAATTTAGCACAGAGATTATGGAGAAATGGGCCTATAATGTTACTTAAGCTCCAAACTTCAAAAACTTTTACCAGGAGTTGAATGCAAATCTTTCGCGTGGAAGGCGAAAATTCCAGGTGTATATTTTGTTCAGTGTCGTTAGATGCGATTCTTCTGATCAATTTTCGTATCGTAGACTTATTCGAGTACTTTTGATTTATACTGATATGTATTTCGTGTTGTGAAACTAGCGTATTGCAGATAATCGCCTTTGCTAAATGAAGTATAAATATAGGAAATATATAATTATATATTTTAAAAGTGGTTACTCGTAGGCCTATGTGGTAGTTGTGCTGAACAGAATCTGGGTAATTATCTTAGTCATTGGAGAGTAAAGTGCCACTTCTTGGGTTACTACTTTTCAGATACCGATACACTTGATTACTGTCGATATTGACTCTCATCTCGTTGATTACTCGTATTTACAGTGTCATTAGAAGTTGTGTCACGCTGCGGTAAAAGATTGTGATTATTTATTGGAAAGCGTCAGGAAGAGATTCAGTGGGTATTGTCGTATCAGGGAGCCGAGTCATAAACGCCTGCTCAGTTTGTCAAATGTCATTAATGGCTGTGACCTCTGCTGTATTTTTAGGGATACAATCACTGTCTCCATGGCTACGAGAGAGTATCACTGACCTATTTCCCTCCGTATTCCCCTCTCGTTCCTTATTCATATTTTCTTTCCTCTTTGCCTTTGAATTATAAATTAAAAGCACAGCTGTGTAAATATTGAATCGTGACCACATATGGTTAGTTATCATACCTTAAAACGTTGTGAAAATTTAATCATGTTGCTGAATAAAAATGTACTTATGCATTCATTTCTTGATGTCGTTGAAATGAATTTTTATAACGTGATAAAGGACATGAAAAATGTGAGATCAGAGTGTGAATAGTTGCTACTAACTGGAGTCCTCATTTGTTGTAAACATCACTATTAAATAACGTTGGAAAAAGTGATTTAAAAATGGTAATTTTAAGTTCACATTGAAATCGCAATGAACAAACCACACTGAAGATGAAGTAAACTTAGTGAATAGTTATTTTTGTGAATATAATAGGGGTTTCTTCTTTTTAATTTTTGAAGGAAGCTCACATATAAAGTTTTCTACTCATAATAAATCTTTCAGTTGTAAACTGGACTGATTCCTTTTCCACTTCCTCCTCGAACACACACAATATCAGTGCAATTCTGTCCTGCTGATAAACGTAATAAAACTTTGAAGTCAATGACAACCAAGGTTTATTGTGAAAGAAGCAATATTATTCGTATTAACATGTACAGGAATACTTTACGCATCGATGCTAATTGGTTTCGCGTTGTTCTATGTCTTTTATAATGTGTATAGATTGAATTTGTTCATCACAAAAAATTAGAATAATGAATAAACCATATAATTTTTTTAATAAATAATTCGAATTGGCAAACCCATTCCCAATTCGTAAATGTGTAATAATAAAACGCGAGTTATATATTTACACATAGTTTTCACGGAGATATCTGCAGTTAAATTCATTTTTTGTGTTCTATTAGTGTTATTTTATTTTAGCACTTTTCAAACGTACGTACAGCGTTCATTGTCAGAGTTTTACTAATTTGATGAATTGTTGTACAAGTATGAGAATAGTTCTGTTGTTACAATTTTACATTTCTAATTTTAATCAAATATTGTTCTGATTCATGGTTTAATTCAAATTTATAATATAAGCGTTTTATTATTATTATTATTATTATTATTATTATTATTATTATTATTATTATTATTATTATTATTATTATTATTATTATTATTATTATTATTATCTTGTTTGTTATTACTGTAATAAAACATTTCAAATTTCACTTAATTCCAAACCTTCCTTTTGCTCCATGTATTATCACGTAATTTTATTTCCATTGCTTCTCCATCCACGAGTGGATCTGCTTATAACGGACGTATTTTCAAACAAAATTTTATGTTGATTTTTCCGGCTGATTTAATCGTATATATATAAAATTCAACTTTAGCGCAACATGCATTAGAAAAAAGTGATTAAAGTTAGAAATATAAAATTGTAACAAACTATTACAATAGTTGTACAACAGTTCCTCAAATTATGAACCTCTAACGATGAATCCTGTCGGTACGTTTGAATAATAAGTTAAAATAAATGAAAGGTGAATGGAACACCAAAAAATGAGTTTATTTGATTAAAGCCTGCGTTTTTCAAAATCGCGGTATTGAAGATGTTTCTAATTTGTAACTATTGTATCATAATTAGAAATGTATAATTTTAACTATTAAACTATCACAGTAGTTGCACAACAATTCCTCAGATCAGTAAAATTTTAACGATGAACGCTGTCAGTTCGTTTGAAACGTAGCTAAATTAAAATAAATAAAAGTCGAATGGAACACCAAAAATTGAGTTTATTTAATTAAAGCCCACGTTTTTTAGAATCGCGATATGGAAGGTATTCCTGATTGTGCTCAAGATATTCGTAGCGTCATCATTATGCCAGATACAAGTATTGCAGGGTTATAGGTGTGCTTAAATCTCCTTCAGTCACCCCGGGAGTACACACTTCCATGGGGTTATAGGTATCAGTTTAGTATTGGACCACTTTCATTTGTGTGAGACTCATCTTATACTTGCTGTTATTATGAAATGAAAACAATATAGAAAATTGAAATAATTAGGTGATATCATGGGAAATATTTTCATTTGCACGCGGCATTTTCTAACCTTTAGATTACAAGTAGTATGTGCGTAAAGGTGTATGTTTTTGTCACCGTTAGGAAAAAAAAAAACAACAACAGTGGATAGAATCTGCTAGTAAACTATGTATTTTGCTGTATGTACAATATAGTACAAAAATAAACAACAATCTCTTGCAGCAAAATAAAAACTGTCCATCATTATTGGCAACAAACGACATACTTTCCAGCGCCAAAAGAGTTCGTTTATATCGATTTTCTCGAAACCTACACATGAGGATTTAACATAAAACATGTTCAGGCAATGTGAGTTAACAACTGATCTTCTCTTTTTGGCACTATTCTCCTTTAACAAAAATTAAATTTTGAAGTTAATTACGTTGTTAGGCTATAAATCATTACAGTCTACTATGTATTGTCATTATCTCAGTATCATAATGAAGAACTTAATGACGGGATATTACAGTATCAGTTTCAGCTCAGTAAGTGACCTGATTACGTATAGCATCAAATTTTAGGTTTACCAAGAAATTAGTTTTTTTTTTCATTTTCTCCTAAACTACTCATAAGGTTTTATATTCACATCATTTTATTCAGCTCAGTCAAATCTATCGATTATATAGGTCTCAGCTTTGTACGTTTTTTCGTTAATCGCTAGTTATATTGTAGACTTAATTAATATATAGTTACTCAATATATCTATCAGATAATAAAAACATTTTATTAATATATTTAAAAAAAATGATAATGGAATTATTATTGGAATATGTTGTATATACTGTACAACGCGTAGACAAATTTTTGTGTATAATCTGATAGATGCAAGAGTTTTGATAAGTATCTGGCCTGGTTATAAACAAATAAAGATCTCTGGTAATTTAATACTAAAGAATGAACTGCATAAAGGTTACCTAGTAGTGTAAGCGAGAAAACATCATTCAGTTTTAGTACATTTCGTGCTATTCTGTTATTCTCAAATGAAGACTTTTTCGATATTGATGGAAAAGTAATTCCTTGATAATTTTGTCACAAAGTTCTGAGACGTGGTGGTCAAGAAGAGGTCAAGTTCAGTAATTGATCAGTAGGTGACACAATTAGTTAATGATTTTGAATTCCACGAGGGTAGGAAAAAAAAAACATTTACCATGCAGTATGAAGATTCTTGTAAATAAATATGCATGATTTGTTATCTTATTCATGTAGAAAATAAATACCATGTGCATCAAGTATTACACATAGAACAGCAGTTAATTGCAAGCATATATAAAGGTAACCAATGTCACTTTCTGAGAAGGTCTATGTTCAATTGGCCCTCATACCGTGAGTTGAATGCGAATGAAGATAAGGCGAAGGTCAGTTGTTGGTGTGGGTATATCCAACATACTACCTGGTTGTGGCAGTTCAATTACACCCTGAGCTTGCGTATGGACAGAGTGAACATGGGACCTCGACAGACCGTCATAAGGGCGTGTATGCTGTACGAGTTCAAACTGGGGTTAAACACCGCTTCAGCGGGGCGGAAGATATGCCAGGCCTTTGATGAGGATGTCGTGACTACTCGAATAGTGCAGCGGTGGTTTAACAAGTTTAAGGACGGTTACGAAACACTCGAAGACGCACTAGGTGCCGCAAGACCAACACATGTTCAAAATAAAGATCTTCAGGTAGTAATTGAGACGAACAGTGACCAGACATGTGAGGAACTGAAACTACAATTCAGTGTGAGTGGAGAAACTGTTCGGCAGCACCTCCATCATCTTGCGAAGCACTGCAAGTTGGGTCGATGAGTTCCACATGATTTGAGTCCGGGCCAGAAGGCAACGCGAGCAAACACCTGTATTTCTTTGTTGTCTCATCTGAGGAAGGAACCATTTCTGGACAGGATGTTGACATGTGATGAGAAGTGGTTCCTCTACGAAGCTCCACGGTGCTGTCATCATTGGTTATCATCCCATAAACCTGTTCCAAAATAGCCGAAACCAGTACTTCACCAGTGGGTCCTCCTGTGTGTTTGTTGGACTGCTCGCAGCGTCGTGCATCGGGAACTGCTATTAGCTGGTCAGAGCATCAATGTAACTGTGTGCTGTCAGCAGTTGAGCCATGCTCAAGAAAAACTCAAAACTCTGGAGTCAGCACTTCTGAATCGCAAAGGGGTCCTCCTGTTACAGAACAACGCTAAGGCCCACGTGGCTAGGATAACCCGGGACACCATTCTACTCGTTGGTTGGGAAACACTATTGCATCCGGCGGACATTGCACCGTCCGATTATCACCTGTTCCATTCCTTGAACAATCGCCTTAGAATACGCCAGTTCAAATCCCTAGTAGAGGTGCAAAATGTACTTGACACCTTCTTCGCTTTACGAACCACCAAGTTCTACCGCGATGGAATCCATGGCCTTCCAGAACGTTCGCAGAAGGTTGTCGATGCTGATAGGGACTATTTTTGATCTTCCAGGTATGTCGTATTGGATATATCGATGTTTGAAGGTGATGGTGACTTTCTTGGTTACCTTATAGATGCGAAATAAATAAATAAATAAATAAATAAAAAACTGTGGTATCAATAGTCAATTTCTTTTCTGGAATTATTATTATTAGACTTCTAAGTAGAGTCACCAACTTACCGGTATTTTGTCAGGGTCGACTCTACTTGAAGATTTAAAAGATAATGCTTTTCAATCTGTTTTGAGGATTATGAGTGCTTGCCGGTAATTTTATTTTTCAAAGTTGGTAACCCTGCTTCGAAATCATGCAATACATAAAAGAAGTCTTATAGAAGGGCTATGTCCATCTGTTGACAGACATCAAAGCAAACACTGTGCGAGATAGCGAAAATTGTATTATTTTATTGTATTTTATTTTTGAGGCAATTTAGCGTCTCATGAATAGGTTCCACCTCTGTTCGAAGTGGAAATGGTAGAATTAAAACATTTCATGTTTTAACGTTAATCGTCTGCCATCGTTTGTGTTCCAAAAATTATTGTTTCCACACTTCTGTCTACTAAAGTAACTTTTAACTAAGTAAGTCTAAACTAACTAAGTCTAAAGTAAAGTAACTAAAGTAAAGGAGAAGTAACTTTTTGATCTAGATTCACTGTGCCAAGAATAAATTTCATCTCGACCTTCTCTGTACTGTACATTCAAGCAGGAAGTGGTGAAAATTACTATTTCCTGTTTCAACACTGATCATTGATCAGCATAGTATATTCAAATTTTTTAACAGCCGGTTCTATATACATGGAAAAATTAATAGCAACTCCTTGGAATTTTATGCATTTATAAGGATTTCAAACCAACCTAACCTAACTACCTAACTAACCTAACTATGCACAAAAATACAATGATATATACATGAAATTAAAGGAAATTTTATGTAGAATCCAAATTTACTCACAGAAGAAGAATATCATACAACAACTGATAATATTCAAAATGTGTGGGAAAGGAAACACAAATCCGTCATGCTAAATGTTCATTCATTGAATGACTCGATATTGCTTTCAGTGAGGTCCGCGCTCAATAAGGTAACCTACGTTCCAAGCGTGTAGTATGGTTTCTGCTTCCTTACTTGTTGTGTAGGTGCCCTGGGTTACATAATTGTGTTCTAGTAGTGTTACTTTTACCGACAAATTTGAAAGGGATAGTTTTACCCATAAATGCTGATTTACCGTTTATAAATTATTGATGTCGGACATCGACATGGGTAAAACGTGTGATATTACACCACAGAAAGCCACTAGAATTAAAACTAATGCTGAAATAGCCCGGATTATGCAACTACATAAAAGTACATTGGGTAGGCAGCTGGTCAAGATTCGGGAAGCAGGCGGCATAAAAAGTGGAAGAATTGGCAAATGTGGGCGAAAAATGAAATCCTCGCCTAAACAGAACAGTGCACTGCGGCGGTTGTGACTTGCAGACAGGTTTGAGTCATCAGCAAATCTTGCTAGAAGTTGAAGGGAAACTTCTAGTGTCAACGTTTCTCCGCGAACAGTGAGAAACAGGTTAAATCAATGGGTTTGCGTTCACATAGAGTTGTTAGGAAGCCATATCTTCCACCGGAAAAACTTAAAAGGCGCATAGAGTGAACCAAAACTCACAAGGATTGGACAAGGGACCAGTGGCGCAAAGCTCTGTTTAGTGATGAGATGAAAATTACCATTTATGGCAATAATTCACGCGCTTGACTTTGTCGCGTGACTGGTGAAGCACTGAATTCTGCGTGTACTGTAAAAACTTCCAGGTACTCTACCAATATAGTTTTTTGGGATGTTTTTGTTTTAGTGGAATTCTTAAAATTCACATTTGTGATGGTGTTGTTAATGCACAAACTTATAAACATATTCTTGAAAGGACAATGATAACTGACAAGGACGGTGGTTTCTTTATTTTTCAAGACGATTTTGCCCTCTGTCATCGTACCAGAGTTATAAAAGACTATATGACGTCCTTACGTTATGTTACCCAACTTCCTTGGCCTGGTATCTCGCCCGACTTAAGTCCAGTTGAAAATTTATGGAGTGTTTTGAAGGATAAGGTTCGTACAAGACATCCTACAACGAGAGCTGAGTTAATTCAAGCAATAAACGACGTCTGGCGAAACTGCATTTCAATAGAGCCACTACAAAACAGTAAACTCCATTTCATAACGATGCAAAGACGTTTATTACTAAGCGTGGACATTTAATCAAGTATTAGCTTGAGCCAAATTCAATTGGATACGCTTCACTTAACTTAATTTACTTTCACTTCACTTAACAATTGACATTATATTTTGTTGAATATCATCAATTGTTGTAAAGGTACGTAACTTCTGAGAGTAGATTTGGATTCTATATAAAATTTCTTTTAATTTGATGTATATATCATTTTATGTTTGTGCATAGTTAGGTAGAAACGTTTTTGAAATCCTTATAAATGCGTAAAATTCCAAGGAGCTGCTGTTAATTTTTCCGTGACATATATATGGATAGAGCAGATGGATAGATATAATTCTCTTAGAAAACAAATCTAACAGAGAAATCTGTCATTTCTCTGTTAGAAAACAAATCTACAACGTAGATAAAACCATTTTTTTTTTTTTTAAGTGGAAACCAGAAGTGACATGTAGCGACCTACACATACTAATACAAGGTAGTGTGACACAATTATGTAGCACTGCCAATATACTGGAAGCAAATTGTCCATGATAGACAACCATATTCACGAAGAAATTAAATGTCGATTAAAAGCACAGAATTCATGTTATTATTCAGTTCAAAATCTCCTGTCGCGAATTCTGTCAAGAAATTTGAAGCTTAAAATATACAAAACAATAATCATGCCTCTGGTTCTGTATGGTTGTGAAACATGGCCTCGTATTCTGAGGGAAGAACGTAGCCTGAAAGTATTTGAGAACAAGATTCTGAGACGAATATTCGAACCCAAGATGAATGGGAATGGGGAATGGCGGAAACTTCATAACGAGGAACCATACAATTTATACGGTTTATCATACATTGTTAGGGTCATCAAATCTAGGATTCTCAGGTGGGCAGGTCATGTACCCAGGATGGAAGAAAGTTGGAACGCTTTCAAAGTCTTAACTGGAAGACCAATCCGAAAACGACCATAAGGAAGACCTAGGCGCAGGCGGGAGGACAATATTAAGATGGATCTCGGAAAAATAGGAATACAAAGTAGAAACTGGATCCAGTTGGCTAAGGATAGAAGTTAGTGGAGAGCTTTTGTAAACGCGGCATTGAATCTTCGGCTGCCGCCACATATTCCATAGGCCATAGAGTTAGTTTTTGTCCAAGATAGATGGTTGTCAAAATGTATTGGAAAGACGTTCATTCAACAATTTATCGACAATTGTTGATAATGGTATGGGTGTTTCAAATATAAATAACGCTCACCACTTCACTCATATAACCCTAGTTCTCATTCTTGATGTCTGAGCATTTGAGATTAAAGAATAAACGCTTATACCTTGTTCTGAGAGAACATATCGTCGCATGAAAATCAGAGGAACGTAACTCCAAAAATGCAGTTTTTGTGTTCTTCATGTTTGGACATAATTTTGAAAGTCCACTTGGTGTAAATGGAATCCGGTTCTTTGGATAGGTCAGTTGTTTTTAAGTGAAAAATTTCTATCCAAAAGCTCTACCTTCCAGCTGCGTGTGTGTGTGTGTGAGAGAGAGTTTAAGACTTGGTGTAACAAACGGTTCTTGAACTCGAAATATTTTAACAACCGGTTCTAGCGAACAGGTGCGAACCAGCTGAATGCCATATATTCTCCTTGTCGATCATTTGTTGTAATGTAGCTCAATTACCATCTTATTAAAAACACATCTTTCTAAGAAAACAATATTTTTGTCCTCTCGCCTGTAAACGTACGAAAATGGAATTATGTTCCTCTGGTTCTCATGCAACGATATGTTTAACCATGTAGCCATAAAAATTTCTAAAAGCAAAGACACTTAAAATAAAATTTACCATCCCCCACCCAACCATTAATCTTCTGGTATGTACAGAGCAAAGCAAGGTTCTTTAGATAGGTCAGTTGTTTTTAACTGAAAAATTTCTATCGAAAAGCTCTACCTTCCAGCTGCGTGTGTGTGTGAGAGAGAGACTTGGTGTAACAAACGGTTCTTGAACTCGAAATATTTTAACAACCGGTTCTAGCGAACAGGTGCGAACCAGCTGAATAGCACCACGGTTTATATATATATATATATATATATATATATATATATATATATATATATATATATATATATATATATATATATATATATATATATATATATATATATATAAAAGTAATCGAGAGGAGACTTTTTAGTGTGAATTCAGTAGTGCAAGAACAGGTACCACCCCGACTTTATTGTAACCGGAAGTGGTAGACATTGCTGTTTCCGGTTTCAATTTCGATCTCCGTAGAGTAACAGCGAGACATAACGGCATTTTGATTTGAATCCAGCATCCCAAGAAGTTTCATCTTGATGTTTAACCCTTTCTTCAAACCGGAAGTGGTGAAAGTGAGATTTCCGATTTCAACACTGATCATTATAATGGAAAAAACTGTAATAGTCAGGGAGAAGTAGATGTACTTCTTTCGGCTTGAGTGTTGAATTTGTGTAGTATGGAAATAATCCGTAGTTCGCATTCGCAATATGAAACAAAACTTCTTTTGCATTTAACGTCCCCATATTTGGGGTTGAGCATACCATTCAGCACCTAGACTATCTGAAATATGGTTTTTCAGCTTAACATAAGATCCTATCAACACGAGTTTTTACCGAAAATCGAGTCCGAGTTTCCGCCAAAATGAAAGAGTAATAATGATTATAAGTTCACAACTAAAATGTTAATCACAAGTTCTTGGTACTTGGATATTTACAGATGTTATAATCCAGTTATAATCATTTGCCCATGCCAATACATTTCTGAAATTTTCTGAATAATAATAGTACTGAAATAGCTAGTCCGGAAAAATTGCCACGCTCTGAAATTTACCGCTTCTTGCCATATCCCATGTTATCTCACGCTAAATACAGTCCAATTTTTATATCTTACGCGTTTGCTGTAGAATTTCGTACCCAACTTCTTTCTTTTTGCAACAGAATGGAGTGATTTATGGAAACATGTTGTAATAGCGCTACTTTAGGAGGAAACTCTCGGATATTTCCAGCATGTTAAAGTAGCTGAATATTAAATGAATGTTCCAGCGAGCCATCAAAAGATTGTGTGAGACTAAAGCTGTCGGTAAGTGCTTTTCCAAGAACTGGTTGTCTGGTTAAGGCAATGGCAGCTTGAATTCTTAGAAATCCTGTCTAGAAGCAGTATTTGGATTAATGAACCAAATGATAACGAACTATGAATGATAACAACGTGGTAAATAGTGTAAAATATTGATCTAAATATTTCAATTTTCCGTATTATGTTTTAAAACGCTTTAAATTTATAGTATTTTTCTTTATAGTAAGGAATAAATACAGATCAACTTCAGTTTTTTTTTTTAATGAACAACCATTATAGTGCGTGCTAATTATAGATATTTTAGCGCATAAAAACTTCGAAAATTTCTCATTTACTATATTTTATAGTATTGGAATCGTTTCAAGGTGTGAGTGAAGGTATATTACTATTTTTGAAACATATATGCTAATCTATAAAAGACTAAGGATATTTAAATAAATTACTTCTTTATAAAAACTCAGCCACTGCAATATTGACACCGTATCATTCCCACGCTGAGAGGGGAAAGATAAAAGGTACAGTCTGCCACAATAAACTTTGTCGCTCCAATTTATTAAACTAAATCGTATTATGTTGCAGATACTACTGAAACATTTATTTGTGAAATATGAACAAAATTGTAGGACAGTTTCGAAAAACTTCGTTCGAAAAACGTAAACTAACTTTGGGTGTAGGTTTTTTTTTTTTTTTTTTTTAATAATGAGAAATGTCTATAAGGGCATTAAAGAAATATTTGTTTATGCAATATCAACAAAATCGCGAAAAATTTAAATAAATCGTCAAATAAAATAAAATAAACTATTTCTTGTAGATATTCTAGAGAAGTAATTTACACAGCATTATAAGATTAGTTATGAAATATTTATTTATGAAATATGAACAAAATCACCCGACTCGTTTTTGAAAAAAAAAAAAAAAATCGTCCGAAAAGAACTCACACCAAGCTCCAACAGTAAACTACTACTTGTACATTTTCCATAAGAAATGACATCCTGTTTTGTAGTGTTATTAATGAAACTTCTTTTTTTCTGAAATAACAAAATTGCGTAATTAATTTTTCAGACAATTGTCGAGAACTCATCACCTAAGAATGAACTACCCTTTGTGTATTATTTCAGGACAAGTGAATGTTATATTGTCAGGTTATTAAGAAATATTTGTTAATATTGAAATATAATATCATTTTTATATTGAAATATAAACAAAATTGCCGTAGTCGTTTTTGAGAAAGTAGTTCGAGAACTTTTCGAAGAGTAAACTACCTCTTCTGGATTTTCCCAAGATAAATTATACCATGGTGTAGGGTTGTTAATGGAATATTAATGTATGAAATATGAACAAAATCGTTAAAACCGTTTTTGAGAACGCGCAGTTCTTTTTCACCCTGCAGTAAAATACCTTTGTTTGGTGGTAGGAAGAAAATTCGGAATTCCCCTTGGATTTTTTAAAAATAAAAACCTTAAATTTCAAATTTGGTGCTGATACGTTGACGGTATGTAGGCGAGTGAATACATTTACATCGGTACAAACGGTTAATTTTTACACAGTAAACAGTCTTAACAGGTTAAATGCCACCTATATCACAACAAAAACATCTCCTATAGCCAAAATCTATTTTCTCCATTTCTGGTTTCTGTGTCCTAAGTAGTAAATTAAAATCATTTTAGGTAATTCTGTATTATCGGTACTATGTAGTATTGATACTTTCGTAATGATACGTTAGTTTCACTTGGCACCAGATAAACTGCCGCCCGGAATAGACTTAGTGGCCACGTGAGACCAACATGTCACCACGCAGATTTTAGCCGATTGTGTCCAAATTTTTCCAGGAAAATGAAAATGCATAAGTTTGTAACGACTTAGCGGCAACTTCTGTAGGCTTTGTTATACTTTTACTCCACGTGATTGTTGTATCGGGTCAGTTTTGAGTGAGTTGAATAATACATAGACCACTGGGTAGTGTGGAAAGCACGATCTATTTTTACCACTTTGGCTAGAGTCATGTGAAATCACGTTGGACTTACATTTTCATAGGCCAAGGTTGTTTTTCGTACTACCAGACCGACTACTATACACTGCAATAGATTTTAATGTAAAAAGTGACACCAGTGAGTCACTACAGGCCATAAGACAGCAAGAGGTTATGTGATACCAACCTAGCACCACTTGGCCATAAGAAAAGATTTTATGAGAGACCAACGTGGCCTCATGCGGCATTTAACATGTTCCTGAATGTATTACTAGCAACAAAAAATTAAACATTTTCCTCTTGAATTATCACATTATTATTCTGCTTCCTAATGTTATGAAAATTATACTTTGACATTCCAGAATTACTCTTGTTTTCTCTTTGCTTCAGTGCATCGTTTAGTGTTAAAGTATTAACAGAGATACGTGATCGTCTTGAAAAATCGGCGTTAAAATATTTTTTATGTATCCATAATTACCTTTGTGTAAATTGAAATAAAGAAAATTCAGTTGAATTAATGTTGTATTTAAGGATTGGCTCTTTTTTGGTTTGAATTTAATATTGTTTTAGGTGTTAGATTGGAATTCATCTGGTGGGTGTTTTCCTTCTGCTTTCTCGTATACAAATACAAATTACGTGCGTCTAATGAGGGTTCTTTTCCTCTTTGGCAAAATTCTGCATTGGTAACAATAATAAACTTAATAGCGAAAGCGAAACATGAGGAGAATAATGGAGATGACACAAGGAAATTTATGAGGTCAACATTCTTCAAGGGATTTTTGGATGCGGATTGTTTGTATAATTAGATTCCCCAGTCCAACTTTATATTCACTATAATAATCGTGCTCGTGGCCAAGTTTTTTTTTTTTTTTTTTGGCTTATTTATTAAATTTTGTGCTTTCATGCGCGGGTGTGTTTAACAAAAGTTTTAATGTATTTTCATGCCAGACATCGCCCAAGTATTGGCTTTGTGAGAAGCGCCAGCTCTAAATGAAAAGCCTTTTTGTGGTGAGATCGATCCATGAAGGATTCTTGGAGGCATGCAAACTTTAGTTTCAGTATAAAGCTGTTCGTTTCGTTATAGAAGTGGGAAATATTTTAAGAATTTTATGTATCGCCTAAATATTTCAGGAGTAAACCACGAAACCTCAAGCAATCGTAATTAGCATCTGCGGATGAGCTTATTCATTATAGACAGTTGTTCTTCGTATTGCTAGAGGAAAAGAATTAGAAAACAGCAAATTATATATGGTGAATTCATTTCTTATGTAAAATGAATTGTGAAATATGTTGTAGAAATTTAACAAGAGAGCAGTCAAACTATTGTCATTATCGCTTACGTTGATTACTAGCGTAATTTAATTGGTTAATGTATATTCTACATACCATAAAAATATAGCTTTTGTTTTACGGCAGAAATCCATCTTTCTACATTGTCAGATATTTCGTCATGAATTTTCAAAAAAAACAATAGACTTATTCTTACAATTCGAAATTTTTACATGAAATATTTGACAATTTGAAAACTCCAGACTTCCACACTAAATTTTCAGGGTATAGAACCTATTGCTAATTGAAAGTGGCCTTCTGACTATCTCGAACACTGTTAATGTATAAATAAATCCTTTGGTGCACGTGGTTCCGGGATCGATTCTCGGTAGACGAACACTAAACTGGTGCTAGTTCGGTTTCCACCTTAAACTGTATGTCCACGTCTTACAGTGTCGGTGCTGTAAAGGGACGCAGAATTTCAACAAATAAATAAATATTCACTTCCAGTTGTATTAATCTCTACTAGCTTGAAATTGAACAATGTAAGTCAATATTTATTGCACTACTGCAATTCTGCAATACCATGATTAAATAGAAATATTTTTATGCAAGTAATATTTTTATTTTAATAGTAATATTTTTATTTTTATGAGTCTGAATAAAAACTATCAGAGTAAAGTGGCAAGAAAGAATAGTTTTTCTGCATGTCTTTTCAGTATTTGTAAATGAAATTTAAGTTTCCATTTTGAGCTGAGACAAAAACATTGCCATGTTATTGTGCATTCTGCTAAGTGTAATTTATTCCCGGCAAGTAACTTACGAGTATGATTAAGGTTTTATGAGCCACAAAACTCACGAGATAAGTTTTGTTTTCCTTTCTCCAGTATATATATATATAAAATAGCGGTTTCATATTTTGTTAAAGTCAAGAGAGTTTTATCTATGGTAGCATATTCTTTTACGTTCGTTCTGCGACTGGTAAGGGGTTGATTTTCTTCTAACCTATATAGTGGTAAATTTCGAGAGAAATGTCGTCCCGTCATTAATTTCCTCTGGTGAGACGACTGGCTGTTCTTGGAATCAATTAAGTTTCTCCCTTGGGAACTTCTGATTTCTGCTGTCAGTATCGTTTGGGTGCTTCCATTTCTCGGGAGTGAAACCTCAAAAGACAAAGCAATCTACGATAACGTTGATTTACCGTGCCGGCGGGAAGAAAATACAGAAAATATGATGGTCAATCGGAAAGTTATACACAATGCTGAATGATGCTATCTTAAAAACAGAACATAAAAACTTACAATCTTCAAAACAATCTCCAGTTTCTGTTTATTAGAGCAAATTGCGTTTGGGCAAACCTTGTATGCCTGTCATGTTGACGCATGTAACATCTAATTAAAAACGTAACTGAATTTTTCCTATATAACAATGAATTGTATTGATGCCAGTGAAGACATCAGCTTTAGTTTTTTTTTTTGAAGGAGGGGAAGGGGACGGAGAAATGTTAGGGTTCATTTTTTTATACCGGAAAAGATAGTTTTATATTACTTGACCTACATTACAACAAGTCTTATTGGTAGACAGTTGAGTTGAGTTGAGTTTAGTTTAGCGTCCCTGTCAGCAGCGAGGCTATATGAGACGTGGACCTACTGATTAACGTGGAATCCGAACCACATGAGCTCCCGCCGGGAATCGAACCCGGGTCTCCCACGCCAAAGGCGCGTACGCTAACCGCTTAGCCACGGAGGAGCTCCTATTGGTAGACAGATGTAATGGCACTTTTATATGGAAATGTATGAGATACACCTACCTAATACTTTTATAGTTTGGGGTATACTTACCTTAAATTTATGAAAAATGGCCTTATATGGCGGTGAGTATATGCTATAGTTTTGAAAACGTCGAGCGTACTCTTACCAAAAATTCTAGCATCACTGGGTGCAGGAATAGCTACCGAAAGCTGCTTGGCCTCCTACCCCTTTTCCTTCTGGGTCGTCTCTTATCCATGATCATTGGATTAGATGCCTGGTCAAATAGAACTACTTATCAATATTTAGGTTTCCAGTATGAGTTTCTCTTTAGAGACAATAGTGCTTGTAGCAGACAAACTTTGTTCTGATGTCTTTTCCTACTACATGCTGGATTTTTTCACAATCATCATCATCATCATCATAGGTATTCTTCCATTATTGGTAGTCACTTGCCGCAGATGTTTCTCGGTCTTCCGCTAATCTCTGCGTTTCACGTACGATTTTTTACATTTTCCATTACAGTCTCCTTCGCCCTCTCCCTTTCTTTCCTTCCACCATATCCTCTAGCAAGTTTCTTATGATACAGTCCCTTCTTAGCCAATTTTCCACCAGTTTCTCTTCCTTCTCTTAATAATATCTAAAATTATTCTTTTCTAAAATTATTCTGATACGAGTGTTGTAGCTATTGTGCCGTTCTGCAAACTGCGCATTCTCCCATGTCCGAAATTTTGTTAATACCCCTCTAAGTTCTTAATATAATAATAATAATAATAATAATAATAATAATAATAATAATAATAATAATAATAATAATAATAATAATAATAATAATAATAAAGAAAACAACGAAATCTATTCGAAAGTATTTTACTTGTTTCTTATCTGACTACGGTCCAAGAAGTGATGACCATAGATTTGAGTACTTTGATCTTTTGTTTTCTATAGTCAAGTAATTATGTGCTCATAGTTTGACTTCCACATTTAACGATCAAACCTGGTTTAATAATGGACTTACTGATTTTGGGTCGTTTAGTTGAATAAAACACGACTTAACTTGGATGCTTAACCCCAGGAGGGTAGGTTAATCATTGGGACTTTAACTTGAGGGTGAACTATATTTGATGTAAAGATCAACTGTAGAATGAACAGGTGGAAGGTGCATTTAATCCTACTGTTAGTCAGGTATTTTCACTCTGTTCTACTTGTTTACTGGTAATATTGTTATCGGCTGTTGGTTTTCATGCTTGTTGTAAAGTCACAGGGAAGAGTTTGAGTCTTTTGTTACACTGTATACGGATTTCGCTCCAGTGCTTGTGATGGAGCTGCTGATGTTACAACAGGAAGTATTTAAAGGGAAATGTCTTTCAAAGCTGTGAGAAAACGGTGAAATACACGTTACAGATGGGTTGTGGTTTTCTTACAAATAACTTTCTCTCATTCTTTAAAACAAAAGCAATTGTACACTCTACCACAAAATAATGTTCCTCGTAATATTTATTTTTAAGTTTATATCTTCTTCGTCGTATTCTGTTGTTTCTTTACTTTTAGTAGGCTTATTATATTTGTAATGTTATGATAACTGTTGATAGAAGTTATAATGATTATTGATATTTATGAAGGACACTTACTTTGCTTGTAACAAGAATTTGACTTAACGAATAACTCTTGTTTGTTTTGGTTGAAATACTACGTTTTCCACAGTGATCATTCCTAATTTCAGTTTAGACTGCATCAGAGTTGTATTATCAGTAATGACAGAGTTGCAATATTAGTGGTTGTGAATCCTTCTGTATCATTGGAAATCATATTGGGAGTATTTGGAAATTAATTTCAGGTTTCATAATTTGGCATATGGTTTGTTTCAGGTTTTTTCTTCACTAATTCAATTCCTCATAAGGGAAAATAGACTTGTTACTTGTTATAGCTAAGTCTATTTTTTCTTTTTGTCTTTAAATTCAATGTTTGCATCTCATGATGAAACTATTTTGTGTTGACAAGTAGCATGCGTTCTTCAGTGATGACTGCCTGCTTAGTCACATCCTTCGCCTCTTGATAATACCTTGTCTGGTGTTAGCTGAATTGATGTAGTTTTATTCCCATAGAGCTCACTGTATTCCAAACAGGTTGTCAGTTAAGTTCCGGGAATTCTAGAAACAAATATTTGAATCAAGTAGTCGTTAAATTACATTATTACAGATGTAATCCTGGAACTACCATTAAAATTAAGAACAAAATTGTTCCTTCAGACCTAAATATTTTTTCTTATTATTATTTTCTAACAATATTGTGTGCTTTATCCTTAGTATTCCATCATTTTTTAAAAACATTTCTTTTGAAGTATACTAAGAAATAAAATTTTCTTTCTTTACAACTGTCTTTGTGTATGATAAAATAAAAACAAAGAAATTACTCTTGATCTTGTATAGACGCAAACCTATGATTTAATAGTAAATGTAAATTAGTTCGAATCATAACTAGTTTCGCTAAGTAAAAATTATAAAACATAGAATTTAAAATTAATAATCTCTTTTATGCCTGATCCAAGTATTATATGTAAGATGGGACCTAATCCAAGGTTCTCAAGACATTAGGGGTTTAGGTTCCCTTTGTTTGTTTCCCTCTTTTTGTTTTCTGTAATACATGAATTTATAATAGTTCCTTGTATTTTGTGTAGTCTTTGCTTGAAAAGCTATTCTACATTTAGTTCCCAGGCATGCTTGAGAGCTGGCTGTATATCATGTGGGTTTTTCCTTTTTTTTTTTTTTTTTTGGAAGGGGGGAGTCTTAGTCTCATGTTTGGTTTTAGATTTTTTCTTTTCAATATTAGTGTGTTCTTGTTTTCGAACCATTTCCTTGTACGGCTTTTAATATAATATGTTGGTTGGGCTTTTGTATTTTTGCCATAGGGTCAGTTGGTTTTTTAATATATTTGTGGTTGTCCTTATGTTCATTCAAAACATCTTTTATTGATATTTTTTTCTTTCTTTATTTTATATGTAGCTCGAGGGATTTTTTCTGTATATTCGTGAAATATGTTCTTATGAGGTTCTTAATCACTACAGTCTCCGCTAAATAAATATTCATTTTACCTATCTCTTGACTAGTGTCGTAAATACAACTTATAACTTATTATCCCAGGGTTGTATAATAATAATGCTTGTTGAAAACAGTTGTCTGAAAAGAACCGACTACATTAAAAAAAAAAAAGCGAATCTACAGTGTTGTGAAAAACAAAAAAAAAAGCTACTATTAACTATCACTGGTGTCTGATGGACACTGGAAAAAATTTATATAAACACAGCACAACGAATAAACATAAACTAATGTAATTATACATAATACGCAAGTATTAGTGTTGCCGACTAAGGGCCTATCCGGTTCCGGTTCCAATGATGTGAACAGACTTTGGGGGAGATGGCTGAAATTCGGCTCAAATGTAGAAGGAACTGTGTAGATTCTATATTCTAAAAGTAAATTGTCCTAAAATAGATTAAAGTCAAAAATCGCGCGAAATATAAACATTAATGTCAATGGAAAATCAATGAAAAAAACATTCGTTCACTTCCCTCAAAACCCAAAAGAGGGAGATGGCTAAAATTTATCTTAAATATAGAACAGACGGTCTAGATTTTACATTTAAAAAGGAAATTGTCCTAAGATGGATGAAACATTCAAAAAGCACGAAAAACATGAACATTAAAGTCAATGAACAAAAATGAATTCGTTTCCATATGCAAGAAACTATAATAAGGAGATGGCTAATTGAAAGCTTACTGTAAAGGCGTAATGAAGAGCTTAAGGTAAATATGGGTGATACATTGTCAAAAATCACGTTGAGTAAAATCAATAATAACCCACGCGTGTTTGAGTTGAGTTGAGTTGATTTTTAGTTTAGCGTCCCGTTCAGCAGCGAGGCTATATGAGACGTAGACCTACTGATTAACGTGGAATCCGAACCACATGAGTTCCCGCCGGGAATCGAACCCGGGTCTCCCACCACGCGTGTTTGAAATATCTGATATTTGGATTTGGAATCTTCAGATTGGATTTAGCAAGCAACTTGACTTTTGACCTGATCACGTGACACAGTCTGATCCTTATGGCAAACCGGATAGGCCCTTTATATGGAATGAAAGACCCCTTTTATAAATTGACAATTTCGTAAAAAAATCAGTTTGCATTTATCGTTCAAAGATTAACTAAATTATTTGTTACTACTACTACTACTACTACTACTACTACTACTACTACTACTACTACTACTACTACTACTACTACTACTACTACATCATCATCATCATCATCATCATCATCATCATCATCATCATCATCATCATCATCATCATCATCATCATCATCATCATCATCATCATCATCATCATCATCATCATCATCATCTATTATTATTATTATTATTATTATTATTATTATTATTATTATTATTATTATTATTATTATTATTATTATTATTATTATTATTTTATATCCTTTGTATATGGAAATTATCTGAATACCTATACCATCGTATTTCAGTAATGAATTAATGCAATGCACGGTGTATGATAAATTGAGTATCTTTTTAGTATATTGAGTATATTGCACATTGCAACGTTTGTTTTTCATTGATGCAGTTAATAGTGATAACAGTTTGATTGAGTTTCGTGTTTCTGTGCGTTTCGCCTCGTTGACTGTCATTTGTTCTCATAATGACCATGCCATCGTGAAGATGATAAAAATATTAATGTCTCCTGACAGTGTTGTACGTGTAAAGAAGAAATTCTAATGCTGTACTGCACGTTCGTCTCAATTATCTATTCTATCATTAATATTCTCTGTTGTGACTAGAATGACATCCAGTGAAAAATCGTTTACTTTGTCATTGGTTTTCATTGTGTGCTTAAAATGTCTCATATACGATATATATATATTCGTGTCATTATAAACAAGCATTTAAGTCAGTTTTTTAAAAAAATGGTATCCAGTTTCTTTAATTCACAATGAGGCTCAGATTATAAATTTTGCTCTAGCAAAGTTCTGAATACAAGGGATGCGCACGAGTCGAGACACACTTTGTAAAATTCGAGACGAGTCGAGACAAAGTATTTCTCGACTCGAATTTTCGAGTTGAGACAGCAGTCTAGTCGAGACTGCTCGTAAAAATCTCGACTCAACTCGAATGTCTCGAAAATCTTTCTATAATTTTTAATATTATTTTGAAGAAAGTATTCACTCAGAAACAGCCTTGAAACCAATTCCAGCATTTGTTACTTTAGAAAGGTAGAGAGCTTATAAACTTAAAGATCAAGATTTAATTTTCATCTCAATTCAGTTAGTTAAAACTAATAATTGCGAATGTTAACACCACGACATCGGCAACTACGTCTGAAATGAACACGTGACCATCGCCACTGGACCTTGGCGCGGTGGCAGTGCGTTGTATTGTCTGATGAATCCCGATACCTTCTTCATCGTGACGATGAAAGGGTGCGAATCCGTCGTGTTCCAAGGGAACACCTTCTTGACGCTTGAACTGCGGGACAGAGACAAGCAGGCGGCGGCTTAATTATGTTCTGTGGAACATTCACGTAATCATCCATGTGTCTAGTGCAGCTCGAGCAAGGCACCATGACGGCCGAGGCGTATCGCACACTGCTTGCAGACTACGTACCCCACTTCATGACAGCTTGCAGACTACGTAACACAATGGCTTCTCAATAGTGGTGCCATTTTTCGACAAGATAATGCACCATGTCACAAGGCCAGGAGTGTGATGGAGTTGTTCGAGGAACACAGGGACGAGTTTCAAATGATGCGTTGGCCCCCCAACTCGCCGGATCTGAACCCAATCTAACACATTTGGGATGTGATTGAAAGTGACGTCAGAGCGCATCGTCCAACGCGGGAATTTACGGGAATTAGGTGACCTGTGTGTGCATATGTATTGCCAAATCTCTCCAGCGACCAACCAATTATCATTGCGTCCATGCAAAGAGGCGTCGCCATTAATATTCGTGCCAAAGGTGGACATACTGACAATTAGGTAGGTAGTCATAATATTCTGGCTGATGTGTGCGTATATTTTATCTCGACTCCAATTTCGAGACGTCTCGTCTCGAATTCGAGTCGAGCCGAGACAGAAACATATTTTCGAGTTTAGACATTTCCTCGAGACGAGTCGAGACAGCCTTAAATCTCGTGTCGACTCGACTCTTGCGCATCCTTACTGAATACAACCAAACCCATCTTGTATTGGAAATATATATATATATGTAATCATTGCCTACAGCATATTAAAGGACCCTCCAATATTTGGCTTTTGGAACCAAAGATAAGTCCTGACAGTTATTTTTTAAGTAATGAATCGATTGTCAATAGAAACAAAAGTAGTAAAGATAGTACCATACATTTGTGGCTATTTCCTCTGTACACATTAAACTATTTTTCTATGTAGCCAACATGTTTGTTTAAACTTTTATCATAGCGTTCGACAAGTTTTTGTATGCCCACGTCGTAGAACTTATCCGCCTGTGATCGAAGCCCAATCGTAACCGTTGTTTTTCGTAATCGTATTGGCTGTTTGTTGTTTCTGTCGAAATGAGCACATGCGTTGTTTCCAACATGCCTTGTTTCCGGCAACACATGTTACAGTCGTAGCGTCAGTGTGTATGGTTCAATATGGGCAGTTGAAATGTTCCGTCAGATTGAGAATTCCACCAAGTGTGAAATAATGTAATTCGAGTTCTTACAGCAAGAAACATATTAGTAGTGGAAATATTGATATTGAGGTGTACCGCCCGAATGCAATGAGTGACAGTAAAGGGCGTAAATGGTTGCGATCGTACATGGACGGGTGGGACAACTGATGTCATTATGAACCGCGATCGGACCGACCGTCTGTAATCCAGACGAGTTGGTGTTTCACGCTTAGCTTTACTGGGGTTTGAGTCCGACTGGAGTCGAACGTGGGTTCGGCTGAAAACGCTACAGATGCGAGGATTCGTCCGCTGGGAAGCCTGAATATTACTCCCCCTCCTACTTCACTCATAGACCAACCCCTCTCCGAATGGATTCCAGGGCTTTGGAGAAAGGAAAGTCTTAAAACTGAAAAAACAAAAAAAAAATTGCGAGCTCCAAAGAGAATGCTTTCCTCCCGATCTTCTTTCATATAACACATGCTGCATGGCTGAAAAAGGAAGATATTTCTCTAATTTTGATTTTCTGGGAATAGCTGCACTGACTTTCATTGTGCTGTATAATTACTACAAAAAGGAAAAGGGTAGCCAGAAAAATAATTAGAGATTAATTAACGAAGAATATTGCCAAGTTACTTATATAAAAAAAATAATAATGTTTAAGTGAAAGTCAGCTCAACTAGATCCCTATGTAGCAATACTCAAATATTTGTTGTTCTGCCTAAACTGAGATGAGAGGTAATCTGAACTTGATTTAATAGAAAAGATAACACTAAATTTGGATAACATTGATAGAATTTTTAATTTAGATAAGAAAAATAATAACGTGTAGCAACATCTGATGAAAACAACATTTGCATTAAAAAAATGGCATTCTCCTTCTAATTGAACTTCTACTGTGAAGGTTATTAATTTAAAAAAAAATAATTTACTACATGGACATTAAAATAGTTTTCTAAATTTGAATGTCTCCAAAATCGCATAATACTAATATGGAATATTAATACAAACGGCATTTTAAACCAAATTACGATTGTTTACTTTAAGAGAAACATTTAACAAATTTTCAAATTGTAAGTTGATTGCCATAATTTTATCTGACAGATTTTGAACAGTTTTCCTACTGTATACAAATTACTTACATTAACAATACCCGATATCGAATATATGGAGAAACTGTTTGATTAGTTACTTTTAAAAAAACGACCAAAAGCTATCAGGAGAGTAATGAAGAATAAAGAGATAAAATCTTCCTTAATGAAAATTTAAGATTATAGGGGTCACGACCTTTAATTTTGAGAGTTTGAAAGAGGATTGACAAGGAAAGAGAAATATAGTGACTAATATATTTTGGAATTAGAGTATAAATATTGAGTTTCCTCATTTGCTTTATGTTTATCTAAGCAGTTAATGACTAATACAAAAATATTATACGATAATTCACACATGAAAACAGACATACATGGATATAGATTAATACACAGGAAAATTAAATCACAAAAGTACACACATCTACAGATCGATCTTTCTTGGCCAAGGTTTACATTCTCAATTACTCTAGGTCGTCGACGCCTAGTTTCTCTAACATCCACTTATATAAAGACTAAAGTCTAAATATGATTTTAAAATTAAACTTAATACATTATGATAGCTCACAAGCATTCCGCCATATGTATCCAATTTTCTTTACGTCGTACAATAAACAAGAATAACCTATAATACTTTGTTCCAACAGAATTTGACATGTAGTCTGTCAATAACAAAACAAATACCTCGTGTTAGAAAAAAAATCTACGCAGTCGCTTCAGTTACTTTTATCTTAATTGACTAGATAGTTTAATAGTAACAAACTAGATTTGGGAAATTATTATTTAAAATAATTTATCATGAGTAAGTTACATTATATATATATATATATATATATATATATATATATATATATATATATATATATATATATATATATATATATATCCATTAGCAATGAATATGTATCATAACTTATGTTTCCAGCTTTCTATATAAAATAAAGTCAAATGATATCTTTAAAAAATAAAGCTAGTATCCGTAGTGACGAAGATACGATGATTTAACAGCACTTGAAAATTTTCATAACTCACTTTAGGATTATATCTAAAACACACACAAAAAAGTGCATTTTAAATATGATTATCACTGATGATCAAACTATAAATTTAAAAGAATATAAGTAGCGTTTCTGTGAAGTTTGCTACTAAAAATTCCTCAAACATTAATGTTCTTTCGTCACTTTAATTGTGGGCAAATGGCTGTTGAGTTAGTACCAGTCAACCTCTGAATAAATGTGCCAAAAAAAAAAAAAAAAAAAGGAGTGATGTAAAAATGATGATAGAAGTCTCATTACGATAATCCGGACACTTTCTAATTGACACATGACACAATTGGTTAGAGTTTGAAGGTTGTGAGAGAGAATATCTGCCATACGTGGTTGTGCCAAGAAAGAAACTATGAAATTCATGAGGTTCCCTTACGATAAAATGGATCGTTCCTACCTTCTCTCCTAATTTCACACGATACGTGAAATCCTCATGTCCCACTTGGAGTCCGGAGTTAGAGCATCCAGCCGGACCTCGCACTCGCTTCGTGGAGAAGAGACAGAGTTTTTGCACCATCTTTCACACACATAAACTTTCCATATTAATAACGAGAGAGAGTTCGAGCTATAGAGAAATTCAGGCTATAAGCACTTTCGTTGCAGGCGACACTAACAGTAAAAAATTAGCTCAAGCACATATTTGTATAATAAAGATAAACAAAAATATACTTATGTCTGCAAAGACGTTGTGAAGAAGGCGTTATTTCTAGTGCTGTTGTTGCACGTTTCCTGTAGCAACTGCCTTCGTTTTCAGAAAAATAGCCTTTTCTCTTTTCTGTTAATTTTTGAATTTTGTCTCTCTGTGTGGGTGTGTCTATGTTTCCGTTAAAATAGGTTGGGGGTTTTTCGCCACCCAAGCGATAAATTTCCTTGGTCACAGCAAGAGTCCGTTTTGGATGGTGACCTGGATGACCACTACTCTGGTTCTTAAAGATATTTTCTTCTCTGTCCAGACTCCACACAGAACACGAAAAAAAAATATACAAAGTGAAACAAAAAATAAAAAAATACAAATTTTATTTAATAATACATACACAATTGTGGGAGTTGACAACTGTCATAGGTGCGTGCAGTTGACGCAAATAATCATGAAAGCTGGAGTTTCACGATTTCCACTTGTCACTGGAATTTCCATACGTTTCACGGACGGTGCTGTACAGAGTGGTTTCTGAAATCTTGAAATTCCTAAAACTGTGAGCGCGATGGATTCCCAGACTGCTTACTGAGGAAAATAAAAAGACGGGACTGGCTCGTGTTTTGGCGTTTTTGAACCGATACAATGAGGAAGGAAACCAACTGTTGGACCACATTGTCACAGGAGATGAAACGTAGGTTTCCCACATGACTCCACCTTCGAACCGGCAATCAATGGAATGGCAACGTACGACATCTCTAGTCAAAGTGAAACCAAACACACAATATCTACAATCAAGATTATAGCCATCGTATTGTGGAATCACCATGGTGTCCTGTTAGTGGAGATTATCAGGCATTTTGTTGCTGCATGACAATGCACGCCTTGATTCTGCTGCTCGAACTCAAGAAAGAATAAGATCTTTTGGGTGGGAGCTACTGGACCACCCACTGTACAGCCCGGACCTTGTGTCGAGTGATTAATCTGTTCCCCTACGTGAAGCAGTTTCTCGCCGGTCAGCGGTTTGACACCAGTGAAGAAGTGAAAACAACGGTTGAAGATTGGCTTCGATCACAGGCTGGCAATTTCTACATGGGCATAGACCCTACAGAAACTTGTGGAACGCATGATAAATGTTTAAACGAACATGGTAACTTTGTAGAAAAATAGCTTAATGTGTACAGAGGAAATAACCATAAATGTATGGTACTATCTTTACAAATTTTGTTTTTGTTGACAGTCGGACCTTTAAAAATACCCCTCGTATTTAAGTGTGTGTTTGCATTATGTAATAATTGCAAAGTAATTTTCTGAGATTCGTGTACCAGGAATTATATTGATTTTTATACAATTTTGCTACACTAGTATGTAATTTTGTAGTATAAGCAGTGATGCTATTTTAGTATGTTGTTATTTATATCTTTTCAAAGGTATGTGCAAAATTTCAGCTTGGTATGATTTTTTTTCTGGGGAGAATGTGTAAGAAAACAAAATTTAGGAAGGGAAATTCTAGTGATTTTTTAAAGAAAGATCCCTCCGTTGTTTCCCGCATTCGGAGTAAACTGGTAAAGTGAAATACGTGGTTTATAGGCGTAGTTCTTTGTTATTCGAATGAAGTAAAAATACCAATAGTGCAGATACAACGTGAGTTATAGCTATCAAAGTGAGAACCAGTTATTACCTTTAAAAATATCACTATTTGGCGCCATTTTCCAATATGGTGTCCAAACCCCTCATTGGATATTTAAGGACTTTTAGTATGTTGTTATATACACCTTCTCAAAGGTATGTGCGAAATTTCAGCTCACGATTTTATTTCTGGGTTTAGCTCCTTTATTTTTTTGTCTAATTTGACTCGACTATATATAGTTTTATATAATCTTTGTTCAATCCTGTACTGGATTGTTTTTCAGTATAAGAAGACAAATAAACATGAAATTATATTTCAAATAGTCAAGATATTGCCTTGAGTAAGAAATGTCAAACACGTGAATATCGAGCTCGAAAAATGTGCACATAAAATTCTGCAGTAATGCTGTAGAGCTGATATTGCAGCTGTATCCGGATCGTTATGTTAGACCGGTTCTGACAAGCGAGACCCAGACCGGGTAACTCGGATAGAAGTTGTGACGAACGTGACCCATGTCATTGCTGTGTGGCCAGTGTTCGTTTCCCGGTATATGCATATTTGGTTTGAATTCCCGTTAACTATAGGCTTAAATTACATATGTAGCTTGAATGCACAAAGGGACAACCTCCCGCATGAACCTGAGTAATTATTCGTTGGGTGATAGGTGTTTTGGGATTTTATCGTCCATCTTCAGCACCAAGTATAGGAATAAGAAGTGGGCTTGCAGTTTAACGTCAGATCCACTCTTTATTAACTATTTTGCGACGAGGGAGCTAGATGAATTCTGTGTGTTTAAACGAATTAAAGAAATCATTAAGATGTTAGAGTTGCTTCAGTCATACATTCGTAATTAATTACCAATAAATTATATTACATAACCAATGAAAATCAAGAGGTTACACTAATAAATATTAATTTTAAATTAATATGAAGAGTCGCGCAATATATACATTGGAAAATACGCCTACATATCATAATGTGTCTTCTACCGTCGGAACAACTTAAGTAGTGTTGCCACGAGACGAGACATTTCTCGTGTCTCGTCTCGTCTCGTCTCGTAAACGAGACGAGACACGATACGGGACAGAACCCTCTTAGACGAGACACGAGACGAGACAGACTACTTGTCCCATCTCGAAAACGAGACGAGACGGGACGTCTCGTGAAATGTCTCGTCTCGTCTCGTGTCTCGAAAATGAAAACGCTGGCGGGAATGGCCAAGATTGAAATTGCCAATGGTCATATAGATTGCAAAAGGAAAATCCCCTTTGTGAGAAAACATGTTGAAAAGCCTTCATGGAAAAGTGTCCTCTGTCTATTGAATGAAACAATCGTGATACATGAGCTTCCAGGAATATCATCCTTAATATCTTGTCCCCAATTCCCCTTGCTGTAAACTGAGGAATTCTCGTTTTTTATTGTTTTTTTTTATTTCTGGCTGGAATGATGACAAACAAAATCAAAGACAGGGAAGATTTTTACAAGGTCAAGAAACCGAACTACCACCACCATCTATTCAATTTGAAAACTGGGTAAGGTCTACACTTGTCTTTATTCTCTGGTGGCGGTATTCTTTTTGCTACATGAACCGAAAACGGCAATTGAAGTACCGGTATGTCATCTTGTAACTAAAATTTTGTCTTCTCTCTCTCTCTCTCTCTCTCTCTCACACACACACACACACACACACACACACATACACACACACACATAAAAACACACTTTTGCCATTTTACCAATCGCTCGCTTATTATACAGCAGTCATGTTGTAAAATTCACCTCTTCGTTTGGAAGGCGGGCGAACGACAAAGGAAGCAAAGATATTATCGACGAACCCTTCAAATTGTTTGCTTTCAGCAAATTTATGATACTAATAGTAACACTTTAGGTAAAGAAGTTTTACAGGGGGACCTTCGTTTTGTTAGGCGGAAATGTTTGATCTGACCAGAGTGCGAAATTGCCCTCTGCTTCCGTGTTGAAAGGAGGGGAATACTTCCCTTTCCTAGCGAATAATATTCATTAGGACCTGAATTATCTTCAGAAATTGTTTCTTACAGGCGCATAAAACCTCTCGAACTTGATAAGTGTAAAGAACATTTGGTATAATATTCATGAAACTCCGTTGAAAGCAGAAAATATCATGAGAATGATCAAAATTCGAACATTGAAGAACATAATTAACAGAAAAGAAATAGGATACCCAGACCATATTTTTAAACCTGCTATAAAATGTATATCCTATATTTTTACTAATTCCTTACTCCCATGAAAGTATCCTGGGGAAGATATTCTCTCCATTTTTTTCAGACTGAAATCCTTTTATCCCGTACGATTTCCCCCCCTGACACAGTACGAAAAAACAAATGTTGTTAAAATCCATACACATGACCCTTCCGGGACTCAACCCGGGGCCTTCAAGCCGATGGTGTATCGCCGCAGACCGCTCGGCTTCGTATAAAGATGTACGTTGTATGATTGCGAATAGATCCCGACAATATAAGGAACTTTAATCCAAAATGGCCACCCAAAAATCAACTTTTTTTTTTTTAAGTCATTAGCTAATCTGGGTGTACTGTCATGAGTTTGTTACACAAACGGGGCAAGCACCACATAGTAGCACACACCCCGCGGTTATGGGAACAGATTTGAACCATGGAGGTGAAGACTGGCCCCAAGCATTCTTTCGTCCGATGTGTCGTTCAGCTCCCATTACTATGGCACTTTAAGTAGAGCTTAGTGTGCAGTAACATATAAAATTTCAATCAAATACTTTCCATTACTCAATAAAATTATTTGGTTCCGAGCTTTTTTTTTTTTAATAATAATTGCAACAAATCTAAATATGCTAAAATTGAAAGTAGTTTTTGGATTGTTATGGGTTAACACTGTGAAACCTAAAGGCTGGAATATATGAAATCAAATTGTAGACACATATCTATCTCTGTATTTATCTATATATCTTTCCATCTCTCTCTCTCTGTATATATATATATATATATATATATATATATATATATATATATATACAGACACTATAAAGCAAGTGGGCTGATAGTATATGATAGTGTCGGGGATGATGACACCTTTACATCGAACTTTGCTTGTCGTGTAAACATTATTTAACATTAGTGTCTTCATCTTCGACGTACCTATCAGCAATTTGCTGTATATTCGTGTATTGAAACTGGTGAAACAAATTTCAATGTTTTAGAATGTAAAAAAAAGAAGCCAGGGTCGAGAAGTCTCAGACAACTAACAGCAGAGATATATTATCTTCTAAACTATTTGTCCTTGCCTTGTGAGCTTATTTGAATTTATTTTTAAGACCTTTAGGCAACTTTGGCCGAATGGATGATGATGGGAAAATTAGTTGAATGAAGAAAGTGGTAGGATACTAGACAACTTCGAGAAAACACACACATTCGAAAAATGAAATGAAATGAAATGAAATCTTTGAGTTTTACGTCCCACGGTTATGCCGGTTAGGCTAAAGGAGACAGTGATGATGAGTAATGAATGAAATGGTGGAATGAAAAAGTGGGAGGAAACGGGAGAACCCCGAGAAAACCCACGCACACGGTGTTTGTCCACCACAAAGTTCACCTGGCGGGGCTGGGATCGAACCCGAGACCCCAAGCACCAGAGGTGAACGCTCTTCCACTGAGCCACCGCGGTCCCCACACACATTCAATGTTTGTCCACCACAAAGCTCTCATGGCACTAACCGAGATCGATTCGACTACCACATACACCAGAGGTGAAGGCTTCACGGTGTAGCTACCGTGACATTTCTTGTCTTGTGTGTTCTGGGTAATACTTGTAACTTACAAGGGAAGAGTGGGAGATTATATATCGAAGTGGAAGATGGTTTATATACCAATGGGAAGCACTAATGACGCCTATTACAAAACTGTAATAAAAATTTTCCGAATGCATATATTATGCGAGTTATATGGATATATAGAGTGTCCAGATAATCCGTTACCACCCCTTGAAATCGCAAACGATAAGACAGATGCCAAAATTGGAAAACATGTGTTTGATCATTTCAAAAGTACAACGTATCAAAGCAAAAATTCTTGTCACAAGGCCACCCGCAGTGTACTGGGCGGGGTCAAACTCAAATATTACAAAAGGTAAGGGGGTCAAGTAGCATATCGTTCGAAACTTCTTGGGAAATGAAAGAAGACGGAACAAGTCTCAATACTCTAAAATTACCTTGTGCAAAATGGCGGCCGGTCAAACTGTCAGCAAAAACGTCATTGTAAAGTCGATGGCCACCCCCCAAAAAATGGTGAGGCAGATGTCAAAACAGGAAAACATGTGTGTCATCATTTCAAAAGTACAATGATTGGAAGTAAAAATATTTGTCTCAGGGTCCTCCACAGTGTCCCAGGCGGGGTCATGTTCAAATTGTTCAAATGGCAAGGGAGGTCAAGTAGCATATCGTTTAAAGCTGTTATTAAATGAAAGCAGATAGAACAAGTATGGACGCTCTACGATAATACTGTGCAAACATCTTGCATTTTAGTTGTTCTTTCTGTAACCGGGTTTTAGTTTATTTTCACTTTAATTCTTGTACTCAACGGAAAGAAAGGAAATGCCCCTACTGTGAGATTCTGCTCTTTGAGCCCAATAATATCTAAATAAAGAAAAAATAATAAAATAAAAGCAAATTAGGACATAAAGAAAAGAAACGACAACATTTGATATCTTTGAGTATAGAACTGACTAGTTAACATATAATGTACTTCCACGAACATAAATAAGTAGAGGTTGGAGTCATCAGAAGTAAAGACTCTTACCTCTACTTATTTATGTTTATGACTGCACAACAGTGGTACTTATGCTCGTTATCTGGTTTATCAATTATAAAATGATTCAAACGAAAGAATTCCTTGCACCAGGAAGAGTAAATACGTACAAATGTCTCAGAATGAAAACAAGTGCCGATTGCAAAATGGAAAGTGAACGTGCTCAGAAAATCGAAATGAAGATGTACATTTTGACCGGCCGCCATTTTACACAGGGTAATTTTAGAGGATCGAGACTTGTTCCGTGTTCTTTTATTTCTCAACAGCTTTATTTGACCATATTTGCCATTTGAAAATTTTGAGTAGGACCCCGTCTGGAACCTTGTGGAGGACCCTGGGACAAACATTTTTACTTTCAATCATTGTACTTTTGAAAAGATGACACACATCTTTTTCTTTTTTGACATCTGTCTTACCGTTTCAGTTTTTTTTCTTTCTTTGGAGAGTGGCCATAGACTCTACAATGACGTTTTTGCTGACAGTTTGACCGGCCGCCATTTTGCACAGGGTAATTTTAGAGTTGGGACTTGTTCGTCTTCTTTCATTTCCCAAGAAGTTTCGAATTCACCCCCTTACCTTTTGTAATTTTTGAGTTGGATCCCGCCTGGGACTCTGTGGGTGGCCCTGGGACAACAATGTTTGCTCTGATACATTGTACTTTTATAATGATCAAAAACGTGTTTTCTAGTTTTGGCATCTGTCTCATCGTTTGCGATTTCAAGGGGTGGAAATTGATTTTCTGGACACCCTGTATATTCATATAGCTCGCACAGTATATGCATTCGGAAAATTTTTATTACAGTTTTGTAATAGGCGTCATTAGTGCTTTTGATTGGTATATAAACCATCTTCCACTTCGATATATAATCTCCCTCTCTTCCCTTGTTAGTTGTATCTTGATTAGCATGGTACAGCCTGCTACATTTTACATTCGTTCCCATGGTATGCTGCCATATTTTTACGAGACAAAACGAGACGAGACGAGACGGGACGGGACATAACCTCTCGAGACGAGACACGAGACGGGACGAGCACATTTTTTCGAGACGAGACACGAGACGGGCCATGCTTTGCACGAGACGAGACGAGACAGCCTAAAGTCTCGTCTCGTCTCGTCTCGTGGCAACACTAAACTTAAGCCCGGGCAATATACAATCTACAAGCGCAATATACAATGACATTGTATTTGTTCTTGTTCCACCTGCTCCCCACAATCTGCCCTCTTCATCATTATCGATCTCTCTCATTAATTGGAACTGTTCTTGGCATTTTGCCCAATTCGTTGTCAAATTGCAACATTACACACACCTTGAATCTTGATCTCTTCAGCCTCCAAAATAATTACCATCTGTGCA
Source organism: Thermobia domestica (assembly GCF_964235325.1). Classification (NCBI taxonomy): domain Eukaryota; kingdom Metazoa; phylum Arthropoda; class Insecta; order Zygentoma; family Lepismatidae; genus Thermobia; species Thermobia domestica. The sequence continues at coordinate 170,043,510 of NC_137465.1, read as the reverse complement.
AACCAGACAAAAGTTCTGAACTGTCAAACTATTATTTTTGATGAATGTATTTGCTTTCACCCACCCTACTTTCATTTTCTATGATAAACTTCATTTATTCAAATTACGAGTGAGGTAAGATAACTGTATTTCAGAACTGTGTAATGTTTAATTTTGAGAACAGTGCTCGATGTGTATGCGCGCTTTCAATGTAGAGAAGTTTAAATCATCTTATGAATATACACTTCCGCTCATAAGTACAGTATGGCTCAAATTAAATTATATACTCTTTAAAACAGAGTATCACTGAATTCGTATACTGTGTTCATGGTATTTTGTACCTTAGCGATGTAAATGTTCTAAATGGGCGGAAATACGTCGTCGACAACGACGTAAAACAGCGACATATCGATTGTATTGTTTCTAGCAATATACCATCAAAGACCTGCTCGATTTTCTCTCTCATATCTTCCAGTGTTCGTAATATTCCTTTGTACATTCTGGTCTTTATAATTCCCCGAAGAAAGACATTTAAGGAGGTTAAATCCAGAGATCGAGATGAATTCTTGGAAGTGCTTTGTTTTATCCGCTTCTCGGGGTTGTGCGATCGAGAAAATTCACCATATCGAGATGAAGGTAGTCCTTCCTTCATCCTGTTGAAGGTATACCCATCTCTGTAATGAAGATCCGTTTCCGTCCTTAAAGTACACAATTTGTAGATCTATCTACTTTCTGTTTTATAATAGTCCAGTAAAGATAGTCCATTTTTCTGCCAAGAAAGGAACAAATTAGTAACAAGCTGAAAATTGGTATGGAAGTAGGGGGATGTGTCAGGAATAACATACTAAAAGTCCCCTAAAATCCCACTGTAGCTTTTCCCGCAATTTTGAAAAATGTCCCCCATCTTCAGATGACGACAAGGAATTTATGGAAATCGTCACCCTTTATGTTTATTCTTCTAGCCACCGTTCTAATTATCACAAAGCCATGAATCATATATGGTTGGAAAGCTTGAAAGACAGAGAATCTAAGTAAATAACATATATGCCCATCGTGCTAAATTTCTAAAAGAAGAGCAAGAAGAAAACAGCTCTTTTATTTAAAAAAAAAAAATATATTTTCAGAAATCATGAGAAGTTTGCAACACTGACAGTTATTGCACACCAACGAAACACCATCAACAGATACTCTTGATATTTATCTCAATCATAGCCAACAATGACACAAATCGGTGCAATACAAGCCGAGAAAAAATATCACTTATGTTACTTTCTGATCTCTTTATACAAAAGTGCATAAGGTGACATACACTTTCACGGCTCTAGTCAGCTTCTTTTATCACATAGGACCAAGAGTTATATATCATTGGAAATCTTAAGAAACGAAAATTCGAACGAGGTAACACTTATACTAAGCAACCTCAATTTGTGGAAGAAGCGCAAAACCCAAAATTTCGGGACAAAACGTGATTTTCGCATAAAGTCTTTAAAACTTGCAACACTGACAGTTATCGTATGTTAATAAAACTCAGCCACCGTTTTCACTATCATCATTATTAATTTACTTTTAAAATGGCCAACGTTTTTCCCAATGGAGTAAGTTTTTATGATATATAGTTTTACATCACTTAAATATAGCACAAAAATAATTTATTGACAGCATTAGAAAGTAGCAGAAATTGGTAGTCTTCTATTCATAGGAAAATCGTAATTCACACACTTAAAATCACTCTCAACTACAATAGTCATTTGAATGTAATTTTTTAAAAATTTCTTGTTTAAACTAGAATGCAATTTTCCTCCTAGTATTCTTCAAATCAACTTAGTATTTACATTAGACGTTAGTATGCACTTTAAAAACATTTTTGTAACTAGTTCATTCGGACTTATTTTATTAGAAATCAATGAGGTTATCATTATCTCGTTCATCTCTATGGTCTTCATCATTTGGTTCTGCATTCATACATCCAATTCCTCGACAATGACATAAATTAGAGCACACAATTCCTGCTTTCCGACAACATTACATACTTTCACAGCCCTTTTTACAGTTACAGGATATTACACGGAGCGGGTTCCTTGGTCATTCTTGCTGGTGCGAGAATACCTCCTAATGTTGTCCATCCATATTCAGTCGCTCGCAAATCATTTCCACGGTACTATTGAACCTGATGATATGGTGTTTCGCAGCATCACTGGTGGATGGCAGTTTTGCCAATTGTATTTCGTTCTGAATTGGGAGCGACTTACTGCAAGGATGTATGATTGATAGTGGAATTCATCCAGTAAGGTTACTATTGCTGGAGAATCGTAGTGTGTTAGTAGAAATGATGTGCCAGTTTCATAGATTGTACACTAGCATTATCATGGTTCAAAACTTCAAGTGATCGGCATAAATCTTCCCGTTTTTGAAGTAATCGCAATGGCTTTTTCTTTCCCTGTCGATACAAACCACATGATGTGTCGCATCCATTGAAAACCTTTTAGGAGACCTTGAAGAAATAACTCATTGTTTTAGTAACAGTATAATGTACATATTAGGTGATTTCAATGTCGATACATTAAAACCAAAAGAGAACGAAACTATATATTATAATTTGTTTATTAATTCAAATGGTTTATGTCAGGCTAATGTAAAATACCCAACAAGGGTTACTGATAAAAGTGAATCTTTACTTGACCATGTCATTATTAACAAACTGGAACATGAGGTGCAAATTAATAATATAACAATAGATCTTAGCGATCATAATATCTTAATTATGAACACTAACTTAACTCAGGTCCAGTCTTCAGCGACTAAGCTAGAGGTTCAAAACAGTTGTGCTAAAATTGATTTTAAGAAAGCAAATGATTATTTTTTAAGAAATGAGTTAACTTTTGATGGGAATAACATCGATGAATGCTATAATCAATTAATTTCGTATATAAATGTTGGAATTCAAAAAGCTACAATTAATCGCAAAAATATAGTTAAAACTCGTAAGTATTACAAAAATAGTTGGATGACTGAACATTTATTATCACTAATACGTAGAAGAGATAAATATTTTGTTCTTACAAAAAAATATCCTGGAAATAATTTCATACGTGAAGAGTACAAGAACGTGAGAAATTTAGTTACGAAAGAGAAACGAAACCTAAAAAATGCGTTTTATCACAAACAAATTATGAATAATATAAATGACCCTCGAAAATTTTGGTTAGTAGTTAATGAGATTTTAACAAACACAACCCAGCATAAAAAATCAGAAGTGGCTAAATTACGTGTTGGTGAAATAGAAATAGTTGACCAAGAAGTACCTAACGCACTTAATAAATATTTCACAAATGTAGGAATAGACTTGGTATCTCAAATCTCTAAAGTACATGACCAAGAGTACGGTAATCAAAGCAGAGTTAATTCGTTTTACTTCGAGCCTGTGACTGCTGATGAAGTTTTAGCTGTTATTAACTCACTAAAGATGAAAAGAAATACGGTAAAAGATAATCTTACCAACGAATTTTTTTAAAAAATGTAAAAATACATTAAAGTACTGTTTAGCTGATTTCATTAATCTTTCTTTTGAGCTTGGTTCATTTCCGGCTTTGTGTAAAGTAGCAAAAGTTGTACCAGTTTTTAAAGGGGGTGATAAATTACAACCAGGAAACTACAGACCTATTTCCATTCTAAACTGTATGTCAAAAATAATAGAAAAGTGTGTATACAATAAGGTAATTAGGTATCTGGAGTCATTTAACTTCTTTTACGAACATCAATATGGATTCAGGAAAAAGTGCAGTACATTAAACGCAACTGTTGATTTAGTAATTGAAGTAGAAGAGGCTTTAGACAACAATAAACTAGCAGCAGGGTTATTTATTGACTTAAAAAAGGCCTTCGATACAGTTGACCATGCAATCTTGCTTAAAAAATTGGAAAAAACTGGAATAAGAGGAGTGACTCTGAAATGGTTTAACAGTTACCTGAACAATAGAACACAATATGTGTATGTTAATGGTCAAGAGAGCATTGCATTACCAGTTCTTCATGGTGTGCCACAAGGGTCAGTTTTAGGTCCACTATTATTTTTGATTTATATAAATGACATAAAGGAGTTAAACCTCAAAGGTAAAGTTGCCTTATTTGCAGATGACAAAACAATACTTTATGTTGAAAACTCTGTCCAAGAACTATTGTGTAATATAAAATACGATTTAAACATTTTAAGTCGGTGGCTTTGCGAAAACAAATTGGTGCTTAATCCCTCCAAAACAGTGTTTCTAGTGTTCCATAAGCCTTCATTTAAAACACGGATCCCTGACAAACTACAGGTAGATGAATTGACTATACTCAGAGCACGTACTGTAAAATACTTAGGTCTGGTACTGGATGAAAATATGAAATGGGACAAACATATATTAATGTTAACACAGAAGATATCACCAGTTGTGGGAGTTCTCAGTCGTTTACGTAATATCGTACCAAATTCAAGTGTTAGAGCAGTATACTATTCACTCATTCAATCCCACCTATCTTACTTATCGGTAATCTGGCAGAATGGTAGGCAATCAGATATAAAGAGATTAGCAATTCTCCAAAAGAAAGCAATAAAGTCAATGTATGGATTACCTCCCAGATATTCCAGCAATAGTTTGTACATGGCCTCAGGAATATTACCACTAACTTTAATTACAAAAGTTCAAACAAGTATTTTAATCTACAAAATTATAAATTCACAGACACATATTAATCTCAGGCTTCAAAAAAACAACGATATTCACGAACACAATACTAGACGTAGAAATGCACTACATATAAGAAGAATGAACTCAACTAACTATGGCACAAAGAGTGTCAAATACAGGCTACTCAAAACGTATAACGACCTTCCAGATAAACTTAAAAATTGTTGTAGTGAGTATATATTTAAGAAACAGGTGACACAGCATTACTGGGAGCAGTTTATAGCTCATTGTAAATAATTGTCAGCTATATGATATTTCCCTAAATTTGTGGTTAATGTAAATTACATATATAATCCATAACTATAAAAGTTTCTGTTCATGTATTTCATATATTGTTATTCAAGTTAACATCTTATGCAATATTTTGAATTTCTATTATTGTTCCGGGTATTAGTAGTTACCATGTATTTCCTTTTCTTATATATATATATATATATATATATATATATATATATATATATATATATATATATATATAATGTACTTTATTTCCATTATTGTTTATTTTTTACTTTATTGTATTTGTCTCTTTTTAGTCTATGACAAACATATATTGTCATGTTATATTATTATTGAAGTATGCACGTATTGGATTGTACTGCCCCTTAATGTGAGCATTAGCTCGTTGGGGTATTAGCTCGTTAAGGAAAGTGAATAAATAAATAAATAAATAAATAATAAAGTTCTGAAAAAAAAATTAAAGCATGGTAACTGAGCAAAACAGTATATTTGTCTGTGTATCTTACAACTTCTTAGTACTAAATTCTTTACTCACGTCTTGTACACGTCCAATGTCGTACTGATTATTACCTTGTTCAAGCAAAATGATTAAAATCGCAACATCCTCGCTATTACTACGACGTGCCTACAAGGATTTAAAGACTTGGCTGCAGCAGTTTTAGCTATAAGTGCATCAGCATCACTTCTTGCTTTCTGGGTTTGAATTCCAACTTGTGTCAAATGAACCATGAATTCACGGGCGAAACAATCCTTATTTTTGAAATTACCTAAGAATTTATCTTTTCTTTCTTTTCTTTTCTTTTTCTTTTTCTTTTTCTTTTTTTTTGTAATAAAATGGTTTCATTTGTGAATAACACCAAAGCTGATTGAACCTTTGACTCACTTTGCTCCCGCTCAGCGGCTTTTGTGCAGTTTTCAGTGCAATACCCATAAAAAAAATAATTGTTGCTTTCGTTTCTGAGTTTGTGAGTACATAGGACACATACGAGTTGTGCACGTGAAGGTATGTTCCATGTTGTGGCCAAACAACATGATGTAGAAGCAAGCCTCCATCTATAACGTACACAGTGTTTTTAATTTGAGTTTTAAAATTTGTCCGATATTCAAACATGTCGTACAAAGCGGACTTTTTCGTTTTTCTCATAGACATTTCTGTGAAGAGAGAAAGTGAATAGGGTGCAAGCTCGTAAGCAAAACACTGCTAGAGTTCTTTTACTCATATGATTCAGTTGAAGTATGGTGTTTACAGCCAGTAGCTCATCACGGATACGCACTACATTGTGCATTACGGATAGTGGGATGACTTTATCTTTTTGTTTAAGTTTCACATTTCCCAAAGTCTGTCCAAACATTCCTTCCATAGCAGCCAATCCGATTTCCTTAGATTTATCAGTTGACCATTTAATTACCTACCATGCCAGTGCTTAGGGACGCGAGCTCCGGATATGAAGGAATGGAGAATGCTGGCAAAACCAACGCAAGAACTTCTTTAGATGTAATATATCACGCGATTGACTGCTTTGGTATAGGTCCACATGCCAAGCAGTGTGTGGTTCATGCCTATCTTTGTTTAATAATTTTTCAAGACATTCTCGTAAGTGGCACACTTGACACACACCTAGATATTATCTTTTCAGTCATGCCTCTCCCATGGGTCAGTCCACCGCTGCTCTTCATTGCTCTCGCTAAAACCTGCTCAATCGTCATATCAGACCATGTACCACTCCAAAATATATCTTTTCTACGAATAGTGAAGTAACCGTCTCCTGCAAATAGCTGGAACTGATGAAGATACAATTTCATCCTCCAACCGCAACATTTCATGTAAGTACAGATGTGCGTATTTGGCATACAAAAGATGCTCAGCTGCATAGAAGTATGGTAACATTTCTTACATGCAGTGAAGATGAAGATTCAAGTCTCCAGTTCTTTCGAATTAAAAGACGCATAATTTCTACAAGCTGAAAGTACAGAGCGAATAACTTAGAGATACGGCTTGTTTCTACAGCAGCGTCAATGAATAACTTCAGGTCATTTGCAATCTTGATTGACTATGAATGTTGAACAACTACATCAGTATCGATATCTTCTTCAGTCATCAGAAGAATACAAACATCTCGCAACTGACGCACAAACTCCTCAGTGCCGTCTGATTCATTAATTAAACAGTATATATTGCAATTGCTAAGGGCCGTGTTGTGTTAAAAAAAAAAAAATGAGCTCGCAAAGCACGAGCAATAAGAATGGCCTGGCTTTATCTGTGGCATGGAGTTACTAGCATACACACAAGATCAAAGTTCTTCAATGCCACTACCTTTCATTATATATGCAACTGTTTCCATAAATGACATTATAGAGTGAAAAACCTCGAAGTCTAACAACCACTGACGGTAATTCACCAGAATTTTTACATGCTGCTACAATGTCACATGCTTTAGAGTACAAAGGTTGATCCAACGTGACTAAGCACGCTTTTTTGCTTATTTCCTGCACATTCTTTGCTGGCAAACATAAGCGCCAAGTATACAGCATCCATGCTTATTAGTTGAAGATTGATGAGATGTTGAATTACTACTTAATATGTTTGATACTTATGGTTGTTGCTTGTCACCAACTGCATAAATAGATTCCAATTCGGGCAAGTTAGTGTCTTCAACCACTTGAGAATAATCCATGTTACATCGTACAGAAGGTGGATTTCAGTTTGGATATACAGAACACGAAGGTATCTTATATCTTCAATGATTAAATCCGAAAGGCCATTACCTTTGCGTGTGTACGTTAAAAGTGGTATATTCCATTCATTCTTTGACAATGTACAGTAGTTCAGTGATAGAGCGCCCACATCTGGTGCAAGGGGTCTGTGTTCGATCTCAGGATAGGTTTGTAGTAGACAGCATCCTGTCCATGAGTTTTTCGAGGTTCTCCCGTTTCGTCCACAGTATCATTCCACTAAATATTTCAGTCATTTACATCCATTAATCATCCGTCTCTTTTAGCGTACAGAGCACACACATGGGACGTAAAACTAGAAATTTCATTTCATTTTGCTCATTATTATCCAACACAGCAGCAACACACAACAGTCGCAGTACGAGAACTTTTAGTGTTAGTAACTCACAAATGTTGGTTGTTGCAATGCACGAGGTTTTCACTATTTTATATATAAAGATAGGTATGAAAATAAGTGCAGCACTTGACAATATTCAATCTACCTGATTAATACGTCATTGGACCACCTTAAAATATTGTACAGCCGTATTCTTGTCGGAATTAAGATATATAACTCTCGAATCGTTTTCATGAGAATCGTTCACTATTCTTCATCACGAAAGAAGTGTAACATGGACAAATGAAGAGAAGGCGTGATATAAAAGGTAACAATAGCATAAGCAAACTACTGAATTCGAACGGGCTCGCGTGATCGGCCTATATTTATATAACTTTTTGCACCGGGAAATGAGTAGCTACGCATGCAGGTGTAACCGATTCGTCGTCTCTGTTTGGGCGGCCATTTATTTGTAACCAGCCAGATATCGGGTCACTGTTCGTGGTTCTGTCCTCTGTGGTCCTGCCAATGGGTATTTGCTGGAGATCTCGACTTACCTGAGTAGGACGTTGAAGGACCTCTCCAAGAAGGGATTACAAAATTGTTTCCCTATCGCTCGTCGGCCTCAATGATGAGATGAGCATTAGGCGCCGAGAGGTTCGGGTGTCCCGTCTCGAAAATCTCACGGATGATCAGACGATCATCCAGACCATAACCCACACAAACATCATTCACGTACACAACGAAAACACACTGGGTTAAATGACACTATACTTATTTATTAGAATACTATTAAAAAGAAAAATGACGAAGAGAAACAATTACAACACTTAACACCAGATATATATACAATTATTTCCATTATCAAAATCGCACTTTACTTTTCACAATATTGTAGCCCTTTATCACTTTGATTTATATATAGAAAATTATAATTGAGATTTCACTATAAATGCTTCTCTCACACCATTGACGCACTGGGGGAAAAGTTGTCGGGATAATCCCACGTAGAAATGTAGTTGCTACTCCAAACAGTCCTGAAGAGTCGAGATGAGTCTTCAGCAAAATAACACAGTCTCCAAAGTGGAATGCTGATGTTGGAGGGCGCGTTTAGAACTTTTTGGCGCACTAGGTATATGAACCTGGGACTTCACTAGTTGGAGCTAGCCGTAAGAAAACGTCCTTCACCGGCTAATAGCTTGTGTCCCTTAACACAAAAACATACTTGATTCCCGACGCGACATGCGTGATTGTTGCACACAGTTCCGGAGTCAAACTCCTCGAGCGCAAAGGTTCGAGATACGAGCTGCAGTGGTTCACTAAAGAATGTTGGCAGTTCATTCTAAAAAACACTCAGGTTAAAGCACCTGTAGATACATGCAAGCAGAATATGGAAAAGAATTGATGTTAATTTTAGTCTACAGGCCACGACGCACCAGACATTGCGATAACTCCGGCGTGTGAAAGTACAGATAACGAACTGGAAAAGCGATGAGACTGGTGCCATCGCTTGAACACCTGTTCTACTCTGGTCTGCTCTAATCTACTGCAATATTTCCACAAACGATTAAAGAAAGCACTTAATTCAGTTCCAAATAACAGTAGAATATATACGGTGCATATCAATAAGTCAAAGAGAAATACTGAAAAGGTTCGTCGATCACTGAAATGTTCTCACCACAAAGCAATGTTTTAAATATATATATGAAAAAAAAAAAACAATGAAAGACTTCTTTGTCCAGTTGCGTGGGAAGGAAGCAATTCCCACCGAAGAAAGAACTTATTTGCGTCGCAGAATAAAGTATAAATCGAAAAAAATAATCACTGTTTTTACGAAATATACAGAGCGTCCACAAAAAATACTTGTATAACCTGGTGTCAGTTATACAGCTCATGCCACCACAATAAGGAAACAATGATCAGGAGAGAACCCTCGGGAAGTGGACCGCTGTAATGACAATACCACAGGGTGACAGACGTGTGAATGACTGTCGTTAACCGTATAGGGTTGTCCACTCTGGAGCACGGTGATGGGTGGACTTGTCTGAGTCGATGGTTTGACGGCGTGTATTGAACGCTGGACTGGTGGAACTCATCACTTTGCGTTGGCTTCCGTTTATCTAGAACTACAAATGCTTCAAGCAAGAATGGGCGTCTAAACCTGTCCTAATTAATGTTTATTAATTTTTGACATAGAATGGCAGCAGCATATGGCGTAGCATTACCATAGTGTATGATGACTCCTTGTCGATTGACGAGACATGGCCGCTTCGATCGCAGTGGTGCTCGCAATCTGTTGAACTGCTCACAGTAGCTTGATTAGTTGAATCTGTCTAAGGCATCCCAGTTTAGTTTTTGATATTCCATCACACACTTAACAACACTTCCTTGGGATGATGTTCTGGTTTCGACGTCAGTGGCGGCGGTTTCAAAACGACCCGTCCCTCTCGTTGATATGAACTCCACTGATATGGAATCCAACAATCGAACTTTGTGGTAAAAGCCAGTGGCTTGAACCTTCTTTTCACTGTTGTCCTGTGTGTTTTGAAGGTGTCTGATGTTTCGTATTTTTGTGGTTTGGTCAAGATTCTCTTCGGAAAACATTACTGGATGTCTAGATCATGATTAATCCTAATAACTTCTGATCTTAATGTTCCTGAATTTTAAAAACCAGAGATGTGTGCTATCGTGAACTGTATTTGCCTCATATCGTTACCGAATGTTGAGGCAGAATGCAAACACAATACTGCTTTTATAGAACCCAGAAAGTAATTAGTGTATGATTTATTCCGTATCGGAATCCGTTCGCTAAGAGCTCCTCGATCACACTCACTACCTGTTGCTGTTCTAAGATTCCTTCGATTAGGTGACCGATCACTTATTCACACATTCGTAGAGACCTATACTTACCTACTAAACAATGACCTGTCAAAAACGAGAAAACCTTTTGCATGTTTCTAGTGCTGTGTACCCTAAATTAATATCACTCCGAATAAAGCATTTTCTTTGATAAAAATATATGCGAATCTTAAAAATAAAAATTCAGAAATTTAATGAAAAACAGAATTTAAGAGGATATATTCTACTAACAAGGAAGGGTCACGCAGTGGCTCCGCTGAGATCCGAACGAGACAATTGTGTTTGCATTTGAAATGCTATAACTAGATGAATCCCAAAGTTATACGTGCCACCGGGAGGAATATCGTGAGTTACTACATATTTTGTAATGTAAGAACTACAAAAAAATTACATGGCAGAATAGTTTGAACCGAGTCATTTGTTCGGAAACGGTTGGGTAAGTGGAAAACTCGGCCAACACGTATCCCATCATTTTCAACGACAAACTTTTTGGGGTAAAAAACTTTGTCCCAGGGTCCCCCGCAGGGTCCCAGACAGGGTCCAACTCAAAATTTTCAAATGGCAAGGGGGATTAAGTGGCACATCATTTGAAAGCTGTTGTAAAATGAAAGAAAATGCAGCAGGTCTCGACTCTCTACAACAACTCTGTGCAAAATGGCGACGGGTCAAAGTGTAAACAAAAACTTAATTGAAAAGTCCATGGTCACCCCCAAAAATCGGAAATGGTGAGACAAATGTGAAAATAGAAAAGGATGTGTGGTATTATTTTCAAAGTATAACGATTTAAGTGAAAACGTCTTGTCCCAGGGTCCCCACATGGTCCCTGGTGGGATCCAACTAAAAAATTTCAAATGGCAAGAGAGGTAGGACATCGTTTGAAAGCTCTTGTTAAATGAAAGTAGATGGAGCAAGTCTTGACTTTCTACGACAACCCTGTCCAAAATTGCGGTGGGTCAAAATGTAAATAAATTGGAAAACAATCCAAGATGGCCGCTTAAAACCTATATCGAAAGGATAAGCATACCAAACTGCTGAAGCTAGGAAAACAAATTTGGCATTAATGTTGATTAGTAAGTGACTAAAATATGCAAAATGTTCAAAAACGCGACATCTTGAGTTCAAAATGCCGCACTATGTATCGAACGCATATCCAGCTCACACCACTGGTGTTGGAGAAGTGAACGTTTATGGTTAATAGTCCACAAAATATCAAAGAGTATAATCTGTAATCCAATATGGCTGCCAGCGTGAAAAATGAGTTTGTATATAAACATGTTATTTCTTGGAGTACTGTGACCAAGCCAACAAAGTTTGATGCAGTTCGATGTACTGAAATGACTTACATATGTTTGGTACTACTTGCCAATCTTGCAAATGATTTTTTTTTTTTATTTGGTATTGTTTGAAGTATTGAGATCAAAAAAACGAATGACATACAAATGTAACCATCACGAATACGTTACAATAGAGCCCCCAACTTACTGGTGCAGCAAGTTCTTTCTGTATAAACTACGTATCACAAAATTAGAAAAATACCCGAAGGTATTCAACTTTTTTTTTTTTTTTTTTTTTTTTTTTTTACTATGAGTAGGAAGTCATAGTTGTGTGTTCATCGCATATTCGTTATATTCAAGTAAATAATGCCGAGAGAATCGTGACGAACGTGCATTAAGAAGAAACCATATATGTGTTGTTACCGAATGAAATAATAGTTGAAGTGAATCGAAATTCAATTGTTCTTTAGTCTTCCTAGTATTTCTAAATACATAATAAAGAAAAATAGAGATTTAGATTTGTACTGTTATGAATGGCATAGGTTTTAAGCGGCCATCTTGGATTCAAGGTGGCCATAGTTTTTCAATTAAGCTTTTATTTATATTTTGACCCGCCACAATTTTGGACAGGGTTGTCGTAGAAAGTCAAGACTTGCTCCATCTACTTTCATTTAACAAGATCTTGCAAACGATGAGCTTCTTAACCTCTCCTGCCATTTGAAACTTTTTAGTTGGACCCCACCTGGGACCATGTGGGGACCCTGGGACAAGACGTTTTCACTTAAATTGTTGTACTTTGAACATAATGCCAGACTCCCTTCCTATTTTCAAGTCTCACCATTTCCGATTTATAGGGGTGACCATGGACTTTTCTATTAAGTTTTTGTTTACATTTTGACCCTCCGTCATTTTGCACAGGGTTGTTGTAGAGAGTCGAGACCTGCTGCATTTTCTTTCATTTTACAACAGCTTTCAAATGATGTGCCACTTAATCCCCCTTGCCATTTGAAAATTTTGAGTTGGACCCTGTCTGGGACCCTGCGGGGGACCCTGGGATAAAGTTTTTTACCCCAAAAAGTTTGTCGTTGAAAATGATGGGATACGTGTTGGCCGAGTTTTCCACTTACCCAACCGTTTCCGAACAAATGACTCGGTTCAAACTATTCTGCCATGTAATTTTTTTGTAGTTCTTACATTACAAAATATGTAGTAACTCACGATATTCCTCCCGGTGGCACGTATAACTTTGGGATTCATCTAGTTATAGCATTTCAAATGCAAACACAATTGTCTCGTTCGGATCTCAGCGGAGCCACTGCGTGACCCTTCCTTGTAAGAATTGAATAGAAATATGATTTATGTCAGTCAGTGAGAATTGATGTAACTATGGGAACGTTTTGACTATCAGTACAAAGCCTAAGTTCATGTGGTTTTCTGCTGATATTTTCACAGCTTGTGGAGCAAACAAGATACTATTTTCTGTAATTAAGTGGTTGCCACTCCTAATTACCAACAGCTGTTCTGGGAATCTACAACCGTCCCACAGGGTACAGTACATAATACACCACTAATTAGGCATACATTCAGCTTAGGAAGAATCTGAGCGGTGAATTGAAATCAACAGATTTAACATCGTGCTGTTCTTATGTATATTGTTTATGTGGTTGTGGGTTTTGCAGTAAATAAAAGGTAACGCATTTGAGAGTAATAAAAATAATTATAATAGTGGATATCTATTAATTTAAACGCACTATGGAAACCATTATTATCTAAAGACAGGTAATACACGAGTGTAATATCGAAAAAGGGAAAAGAAAAGAAATAAAAATATAATTGTAAGGTTTGGAAAGTAGCTGTACTAACATATGGTTAGTACGATACACATTAGAGTCCAGTGGTGGCTCTTGAGGGACGTCACATCGGTAATTATATATATATATATATATACATCGCTGTACCGCTTAGACAAGGAAATTTCATACAGCTTAATAAAACTATATACAAGAATTAATACATTAAATAAGTTTTCTTTAGCTTGTAGTGGTAACATTTTATTTATTTATTACCAATTTGATTTTCCTCAAGAGCCATCACTGATTAAAACTTTGTAACATACACTACCGCTCAAAAGTTTTTGAACATACATGATTTCCTAGATATAGAGGAAAATAGGGTTACAAACGTAAGATTGATATGCACAAACATTTAGTGAATCACAACGAAACAATACGTACTAGATTTTGCTTTCTTCACAGTAACTGTCCCGTGCTTTGATCACTGCTTGGCACACCCGGAACATTCTATCAAGTGTTCCAAAGTTTCTTCGGAAATCACTTCCATACCTACTGCAAATGGATCTACAAAGCATTCACATGTGTCAAGGGGTTTTGATGTACCATTCTAATTGATTCCACAACAGTTTTATTGGATTGCATTTTGGACTTTGAGTAGGCCATATCATGGTTTTCAGTTTTCTCCGCATCTCTAAACGTTCAAGATACGTTCTGCATCGAATGTTTCATGTCTATCCTGCTGCAAGATGAAACCTTTGCCAATGAAACGGATATCACATTGTTTTGCATGACGTTGGAGAATGTCATGATACCGTTCCTTGGTCAGAGCCTCCTTTAGTTTTATACGTACTGAATTGCCATGCATTTGCCTTTAACACGTCGCACAAACTTCCGGTCTTTTGTCCCAAATACCTTCAACTTCAACTCATCCGTAAATAGGACACTTTTCCACTTAACTACAGTCGAAAAAAAATGTGCATGGTGTTTAGCCCACTGTAGTCGTTTCTCTTTATTACTAGCCCACAGTAGATGTTTCTTTGCCGGAATACTTCCTTTAAGCTTTGCATCCTGAGGTCTTTTTAATGTTGACACGCTTACAGATTCATCCCTACACACATTGAGTTCCGCTGTCAGCGTGGGCGCTGTTTTAAAGCGATCACGTTTACTGATCACTACTAAATATTTATCCTCCCTTTTCGACATAACTTTAGACTTTCCTGTGCAATACCGATGCTTATTACTCTGAGTAGACACATACCGAGCGTAATGTACACTTCCCAAGGAAACATGTCCTTGCTTTGTAATTTCACGCATGCTGTGACATGCTCTGTATAAGTATCTGTATAAGCTAACTATTGCAGCCCGTTTTTCTGTTGAAAGTTCTTTTCCTTTGTGCATTTCAACTTCCACGTAACTGCTTCCACCACTCAACACACTGGCAAAAGTATAGTTGCTTCTGTAGCACACACTTGCCTTTCACTGCACAAAATTTGCTACTACATGTGTACGTCGTTACTGTAAACGCCATCTAGTGTCTTAAACCACCCGTTCCACGTCAACTTAGGGAAAATGTTCATACCAGAGCCACCTGTCTATTTTCTTTAACACTAACACAATATAGTGAATTGTTGTCGCGTTCCTGCGGATTCTCTGAAAGCCAGGTGTGTTCGAAAACTTTTGAGTGGTACTGTATTTCAGGAGTGCGTACATGAGACTGTTATTGAAGTGACTCGGAGTCGACAAAAATTAGTTAAAATAATTAAACCAATCTGGAACTTAAAAGTTTAAAAGTAAGTAAGTTATTTGAGAAAAATACTTTTTAACCAAGGCAATATCGATGTAGGAACTACAGCGTGATACAGACTTAAAATGATGTTTGAAAGTTGCACTGTGAGCTCTCTTTAAAACTTTGTCAGCAAATGAGTGTTGCAGTGTTGCCACCTCTTGTATGCATTCACATTAGTCTATCTGTCATTTGCCCGCTCTGTAGTGGGTTTGCTTAGCCGCATCCCTTTACCAACATGGCAACGTCGCGTCACAACCTTCGTTTCGTTCGCTTAGACCACACACCATCAACTTTGTCCCACGCTTTAGTATTGATGAGTGAATTTAAAAGCGGTTGTTGTTGTTCAGTCCAACGTCTTTTGTCTTCGTGAATTCTATCGAAGAAGTAGAAGCTTAAAATATTAAAAACGATAATTATGCTGTATGGCTGCGAAACACGTCTCTTACTTTGAGGAAAGAACGCAGACTGAAAGTATTTAAGAATAGAATTCTGAGGCAAATATTCAGACCCAAGAGGAACTGGAATGTGGAATGGCGAGAACTTCATAATGAGGAACTGCATAATTTATACTATATACCAAACATTGTTAGGGTCATCAAGTCTAAGAGACTCGTGTGGGCTAGTCATGTAGTCAGAATGGGAGAAAGTAGGAACGCTATAAAACTTTGGATGGAAACCCAATTGAAAAAAGGCTATTAGGAAGACCAGGCGCAGCTAGGAGAATAATACTAAGGTGGGTCTCGCAGAAATAGGAGTGCAGAATTGAAACTGGATCCAGTTGGCTAAGGACAGAAGTCTATGGAGAGCTTTTGTGAATGCGGCATTAGACATCCTGATTCCACAGGCAATCGACTTAGTTAAATTAAAAAGCGGCATTTGTATTTGTAGGATTTATAAGGAGATTTTGGGAAGCAGGACGAGATAGCTATGTCTTCGTATTTCGACAATAGTTTTTGTTAGGTGTGCGAAAAGTTTCGGATATTGAATTATTTTGTTGTTCCCGCATAACTTAGCTGGTGGTTACATAGAGAGACACATTATTTCCATTGCAAATGTGAATATACTACAAAGCTGCAAAATAACTTCGCACTCTCCCGCATAGCGAGGGTTGGAGGAAAAATGAAATGAGGGCTTTCATTCCCAGAAGTTTGAACATAATGCTGGTTTTAGAAGTACCATAGAAGTAATAAGTTGTTATCGTAATTCCTGTTTTTATTAATTAAAAATTAATTTCCATTCTAATCTATTGCAGTTTTTTTTTTTCTGTTTTGCTCAGATACACCCGCCTCGATTATATGTTGGGGCGGGTACAGCATTCCATTTCTTATTTTTAAACATTAAAATGTTCACTGACTCTAATACTAAATTCCGTAAGCATAGACACGAAATACACCAGTCGACCTTAGTAGTACAGGGTGACCCAAAAGTAGGTATACACCCCTGCACTGATCAAGCATAGAATTCTAGTTTATGGGTTTATTTGCTTCGGCTCTTCCGAGCTTATGATGTAAGTAAAAACACATTAAGAAAAAATAATAAAGAAACTAAGTCTACCTGATGGATAACAATAAGAAATGATATAAAATGCAGTACTGTACCGTATACCTACGTTAGGGCCACCCTGTATATTTTCCCCGAAGATCGTTTATTATATTCGTTTCTATTATGCATATCCTTAGTTCAAATCATAAACTACATTTATTTATATTATATCGTTCTTTTATTCTAGTTGGTGTCAGAATGAGAAATCATAACAGTCGAAGTGGAAGCGGGGACAAAAGTGTAATAAATAAATAAATAAATAATAAAAATAAAGATAAAAGCTTTGCACTGGAATGTTCCGACGTAAGGAATTCACATATTTGAGCATTCATAATTATATAATAGCACTCATCGTTCAACACTATTCCCCACTTCCTTAAAATCGAAATACTGCCATCTGTCAAGAGATCTCCGTTCTATGGGGGAACGTCTCAGCGCCAGGAATTAACTGTCGCCTGTAAAATTTTCCTTTTCTGTGGGGATTCCCCTCTTAACTAGTCAGATTTCAAATCAGTTTTCGAAAAACGTATAAACATACCGATAGGTGAAACAGGATAATGTCTTGATTCTAATGAGAAAAGAAGCTCTACCTATTTTTCAGAAAAGCTTATTAGGTCTATGCACTAAAATACTGTTCTGGACGTTTACCATAACCCAATCACCATCCTGACCATTTTCGATTGTCATAGGAGATGCATATTTCATCAGAAATGACAATCTCATGCAGGATCCGTACTGTCAGAGAACTACACACCTGCAGATGGTAATTCTTCACGCATGAGTCTAACTCTTTCATATTACCGATTGCACAGAGCCACCGAATTACATATGATATGGCGTATGTCTAATTTGTCTTCAATGCACGAGCACTTTTCCAAGGATTTCCTTCCACGGTGTTCATGAGGAATTCACGTAACATGATGTCGGTCGGTGCTCACGGGGTTCATTTTACACTGCTATGCCACCGGAACGAAATTTGACGAACCTACCGCAAATTGTGCATTCATTCGCCTTGCCTGGTCAAAGTGCACTGTCCGGAGTTTTGCACTGTAAGTTTTTGCGGCTTACTGTGCAAGGGAAAAATCTCTTGCAATGGTACACTTTCATACGGCGTTGTTCAAAACCGTACAGCGTTGTAACTGTGTGTATACTGCCCCTGTTCGCTGTACATACAGAGTTTGCGACGTTAGACGCATGACCTTAGTCCTTGTGTTGTGTTGCTGAGGTTAGTTTTTACACTTGACATCCAAGCAGACATTTCATTCATTCCAACCTAGTACAAAATTTACTGTTTTTCTCTTGTTAAGAATTGTGAAACAAATAAGATATTTTGAGTACATTTGTTGAATAATATTCGAATGCACATATTGGTTTACGGATTGCATTCACTGTTCCGTCGCAATAAAATCAGTCTCATTACTTAATTGTCGGACGGTGTATGTTAACTCCACGTCGAAACATTCCAGTGCGAAGATTTTTTTTCACTTTTTTCTCCTCCTCACACATCGATTGTCATGATTTGGCACTCTGACACCAATTTAAAAACAGAGAACGACATAATATAAATAAATGTAGTTTGTTATGATTTGTGAAATACAAACAAAATTGCAATTCTTTTCCGGAAAACGTCATCCGAAAAAAAAAATCACCTCCAAAGTAAGCAACCCCTTTTAGATTTTTAAAAAATGAGAAATGACTTGTCACATATAATAATATTAATGAAATATGTGTTCATGAAATTTCTATAAAATAGCCATGAGTCGTGATGGAGAAAATATGTAAACCTCACTTTGTCAAGTTTTTCATGAGAAATGACTTATTTTGTATTGTAGGTTATTGATAAAATATTTATTTATGAAGTATGAATCGTCTGAGGCGTATTGGAGATAATCATCCGTATCCCAAAACAAAACCGCCTCTTTTGATTTTTTTTTTTCACAGTGGAAGGTTGTTTATGAAATATTAATGTATGAAATATGAAGAAAATCGCAACCCAGAAGGAAAATTCGAAAAACCTCCCTAGGGATGCTTTAAAAGCGTTAAGTTTAAAATTTTGTGATCCCACATTGAACTGTATGGCTTGTGAGCAAATGTGCATACATCGGGATGGACAGAAATTCTTAAATCTCTTTCGGCATGTAGTTTCGCCATGAAACGTGTAACTCCACTGAAATACCGAAATCGATTTTTTTTTTTTTCATTATCACCATCTACTTTTATTTCTCTCTCTCATCGTCGCTCAAAAGCAGATGCAAATAAACAAACACCAAAATTATTTTCTGTTATTCATGGTCGAAATATAATTATGTTTCGCTTTTGGATAAATTCCGATTAGCAAAGTTAAATTACATGATACAGAGTATTATAATTGAAAATTTAGACCGTGAAATTTTCCGTTGAGTATATTTTTCCATTGAGGACGTGTGTTATAAACATATTCCTCTGTATTTTGTTCATGTTGGCAAAAAAGGAACTACAAAAAAGGCAATATTTTGGAGCAGTGAGATATTGGAAATGAAGAAAAATGCATTTACATAATTGACATTTGTATTGAGTAATTCTTTGTGCCTTGGAAAAAGGAGAGAGCGGAACCGTTTGACGTGACTTGCTTGCAATACGATAATTTTCGTAAGAATCCAACGATACGTGCCTGCCATTAAATGGGGTGGATTTCCATTATACGAGGCGACGCACGTTCGTCTCTAACACCTAAGCTTAGAAGACGTACAGGCGTAGAAGGTCTAGTAGCATTGGCAATTGTAAGTGACAAAGAGAACCTACTTTTTCTTCATCCTACCTGAATATAAACAGATGGAATGGATGTCACCCTGTTTGTTGTTTTAACTTATCCACTCTTAAGATCGTGACTTCTGCAGACCGACCATAGTATTCGCAGTTTCATTTTATGAACAATAGGCCTATATATAATCATGGAACGCTGTTGTAACTTTCAAACTAATGCATAAAACACGCTGAAAGTTTGCAGAGTGCAAATATCGGATATTGTCTGGCATACTCTGTAATATCACCAGTTTAACAATGTTACCAACTGAACGTAAAGTTTTAATTTTTCAAATGGCATTACATCATATTATTACTAATTTTAGATCTGTATGTTAAACGAAAACTTATAATACCACATTAATTATGTAGATTCTCAAATTAACTGCAAGAGCGCTACAGATCACAATCATCCTGACTTTGGAGGCTTTCAGAGCTTTAATAATACATGCGAGATAGACAGGAAAAAACACATCCGAAGTTTTTTAGAGCTGACTACAAAGACGTACACTGGGGTGGATCCTGGGGAGTCCGAACCCTCCCAATATCCCATCTTTTGTGTAAATTTATTCTATTTTAGAGGTTATTTTACAAATTTTGATATAATTTATCTTTGTATTGAATTTGGACCCCTCTCGAAATAATTTTTTGCGTACGCGCGTGGTCGAATACTATGGTCATGATATCATGTATTAAGAACTAAAGGAATAAAGTTAGGAGGAAATTGAAATTTGATCTTTTGAAGTATTTATAAAAAGCTTTATTTAAAAAAAATACTAAGGTAAATATTACATCCAATCATACGAATTGTTTTCGGTGGACATAAAGAATATCATAATGCCGTTTACAGCAATTTTATATTTTTAATCGTTCCGGAAATATGACATGGGCAGGGATTGCTATCTATCTATCTATCTTAAAATGCTACAAAAGCAATAAAAGCGCCTGAGCTCCAACCTCTAACTTTCGATTTCAAACCTTTGATTTACGGTTATTTGTGATTTCACGTTTAACAAAGACAAATATTTTAAAGTATGTGTACTTTAAATAAATTATTTAAATATATCTTTTTCATGAAGTTTATTCTTTTAAATGATTGTTCAAAGCCTTTGTATTTTAATAAGCTTTCTCGAAAATCAACGCAAATGAATTGTGCTGCCATGTTTAGAGTTATTTTAAACTGTACGTTTGCGGACGTTTATATGTTTGTGGCCTATCCTTTCGACAATGAAATCTCGGAAACTACAGGCTCTAGAAGATGACGTTTTCACTGATCGATTGCAAATTTTGCGTAGATTGTCCAGTTTTAATTAAATATTTAAAAAAAACATGGCCGTTATTTATTTATTTATTACATTTTTACGGGTACACTGGAAGTGTTGAAATTTAAAAAAGCTAAAGCATCATATCCTACGCATTATACATTCCAACACCACATAATTGTATACAGGGGTTGCATATATCTCGGGCGTTTGTTTCATGGCCAAATTATAAAGAAAAATGAAATGAAATCTAAGTTTTACGTCCCACGGTAATGCCGGTTAGGCTAAAGGAGACGGTGAAGATGAGAAATGAATGAAATGGTGGAATGAAGAAAGTGGGAGGAAACGGGAGAACCCCGAGAAAACCCACTCACACGGTGTTTATCCACCACAAAGTTCACTTGGCGGGAGCAGGGTTTGAACCCGAGACCCCTAGCACCAGAGGTGAACGCTCTACCACTGAGCCACCCAAATTATAAAGAAAAACGAAAGATAACCATTTCCCCAGTTGAAGTTGAATCTTTATTGTTTTTAGTGTTTTGCCCAATTAACACCATATATCACTGACATTATAATTAATTGTGTGTGTAATGTATTTGCTTATTACATACTGCATGCAAGAAGAAAGAAAACACTAATCATACATGAATTAAAAACTCCAACCGGAAGTAGCCTCAAATCTTGCAAACGGTGCGAGACATTGAAAATGTAATCGAAAAGTCTCCACTTTACGGTATCTCTTGCCAATTATTATCAATACGTCTTTCACTTGTGTCTGTAAAGGGACATGTACAGATGTTGTGAGGAATGACAAGGAGATTCATGCTCATATGAAGGGTAAGGGGAGAAGAAGGAATGTCACAAAACTGTATTTTTGAGAAATCGACGTTTTAATATTGAAAACCGCGTATAAAATGAGTAGGGTTAGTCAAATCTTTTGCCCTTTTCCTTGGACATTTCTACATCTACGCATGCATGGCATATACAATGAAATAGTAGCAAGAGCCATCAACAAATAGGGCAAAGCACCCGTTAAAGCACACACATGGACATTCCTTGTTTTTTCCCCTTATGCTTCATATGTGAATGGTGCGCTGTGTAGAGAGCGCAGGTTCAGCTAGTAGGCTATACAGGGTGTGATTGAAAAGTACCGGAACTTTTCCCGCCGCGCGGCTCCCTGGCGTTCGAAAAATGTGAGGGGTGGGAGAAAATGTGCGCGGGACCTTCCTCTTTCAAGCGGAACTTGGCCCAGTGCGCTGCAAGCAGCGGTTGAGAAAGCATCGCTGTCCGCGCGAACGTCGTTTTGGTCGTCGGTCACGTTTTTTGAGCGCCGAAAATGGAGTCAAAGATTGACCAACGCTACGCCATCAAGTTCACCGAGGGGTCGTACTCGTAGCACCATGTTTCATCACCACTGATCACACTGTCTAATAACTCTTCGTCGGCTTCCACACAATCCAGCACTTCACGACTCATTTTCACTCGCAGTTCTTTTTGCTCCTCGGTCAACACCTTGGGGACCAGTTTGGCGCACACCTTCCGCATGTTCAATTCTTCAGTCACAATTTTTTGCACTGCATAGTATGTCAAATTAAGTTCTTCGCTGATCTCCCGGAGGGTTGTCCGACGGTCCAGGTTCAGGTATTCGCGAACTCGGTCGACGTTTTCATCGGTTTTCGACGTCGACGGCCTCCCAGAGCGTGGTTCGTCATCGGCGTCCTCCCGGCCTTCCCTGAAGGCCTTGTGCCACTCAAAGATCCGAGTACGGGACATCACATCTTCCCCAAAGGCTTCCTTGAGCAGGACCTGGGTCTCAGTGAACGTCTTTTTCAGTTTGACAAAACTTGATGGCGTAGCGTTGGTCAATCTTTGACTCCATTTTCGGCGCTCAAAAAACGGTGACCGACGACCAAAACGACGTTCGCGTGGACAGCGATGCTTTCTCAACCGCTGCTCGCAGCGCACTGGGCCAAGTTCCGCTTGAAAGAGGAAGGATCCGAGCACATTTTCCCCCACCCCTCACATTTTTCGAACGTCAGGGAGCCGCGCGGCGGGAAAAGTTCCGGTACTTTTCAATCACACCCTGTATATTAAAATGCTAGGTTTATATGTTTGTGGTCAAGAAAAGTTTATATGTTTGTGGCTAATCCTTTCGACAGTGAGATCTCGAAAACAACAAGTGCTAGAAGCGTGCCGCTTTCGTTGCCCAATTCCAAATTTTGTATAGATTTGCCAGTTTTCATTCAAAATGTTAAAAAAAAAAAAACTTTGTTCCTTTCTCTTTTTCTGTTCCACATTTTAGGCGTCGTTTTGACCCTATTGGTTTAATATTGCCACTAGGACGTTAAGGTTGATAATACCTTTATGAAAGGCAACCAGTAGAGGAGCTAGGTATAGCAGGTTGATAAACATTTCAGGCGCCTTGCTGTAATCTGAATGACAAAACCTATTGCAAACTGGCAACCCACAGTGGCTTGTGGACCCGCAGTGAGGCGTACTCGGATATGGAATTATAAGAAAAGGATATTTGCATTTGGTATCATCGATCACTTATCCAAGTTTGCCACAAGCTCACCCCAACATTCCATAAATTAAAGTACTACATTTATATGTTTGCCTGCAGCAATTCACTCCCTTTGACTTGCACATATATGGTGAGAAGGAGACTCACGCTTGCATTAGAACTATGTATCGAGTAAAAAGCGCAGGTTCAGCTAGTACTTCTTAAAATGGCATATTTGTGTGAACTTTTTGAAAATGATGGTTGTTTTCCTGTACATGTATACCTTTACACAAATAGTTTTTTTTCTGTCCTGTATGTTTACAGAATTACATGATTCGACATTTTCATTCTACAAGGGTTACTGCGAACGGCATTTTGATTTTAAACAAAAATAGGAACGAAGCAAGAAATTCTGAAGTATTCCCAGATCCCCATCAGGATATAGCACGACAAATATATATATAAAAGCATATCTTCTGATGATTTTACAGCTCACTGCTGTGGGAGTATCTTTACGTATTCAAAAATGTATTCCAGGCAATCGTTCCTTCAGTTTTGATATGAGGTCGAAATCGCAAAGTGGTAAGTCTGGCGAATATGGTGGATGCTCGTATATTTCCCATATTCATCGCATGAGAAGATTCTACATACACGCTGCCGTATGCAGTGTCATGTCATGAAGGAAGAGTGCATCGTGTAGGCGCTCAGGGTTGTTTTCTAGAATAGCTCAACGTAGGTGCCGTTGCAGGAAAAGTGTGGGAGTAGTACAGAGCATTTACAGTTCAGCCATGTAGGACGAAATGGCACAAAATGACTCCCTAATATCATACTCCAGGATGTTCATTAACTTGATGGGGAGAGATTGCGACGAAATTTCATCAACGACTTTTCTATTGCACATACTAATCCGTACTACTGTTTTGCGCACTACTACTTACTATTGCTAAACATAGCACTAACATGACAGTCACGGTGCACATATGTTCAGTTCTATCAAATCACAAATATTTCGTGTTACCATGGTTGTTTCCATTATTTTGTAATTATCTGTGTGTGCTCAGTGGATCACCTTGCACAACGTAGGGCTATATGCTTGTTTCTCCACACTTCGCGTCTCTGTCATACATCGACGTTCTGGAATTGTCAATACTTCTGTGTCGTACTCTGCAGCATCTGGTCCAGTAATATATTTGTCTTCTGAAGAGAAATCAGAAACTAGAGCAGTTTCATGTTTTAGGGATCTAGTTGAATTTACATGAATATGTTACAGAATTTTACGTTATTTGTATTTGAATATAAAAAATTCTTTCCTGGTCTCAGAGTCAAAACTTGGTATTGTTTGGTCTGTGCTTTATGTGTGTATTTAAAAGTGTCTGTAGCATAAAGTAGTGGAAGCAAAGTGTGTTTGTACAGTAAAGTAGTGTTAATATTTGTATGTCAAACAATACTTGAATTTTTCAAGTGAAATATCTTACAATATGAGATACCAGTTACGTACAGTTTAAAATTAAATCTTTTTAACGCTCCTCGCTTATCCTCTATAGCCAAAGGGTCTAAAGTTGATTTTAAAAAAATGGATGAATTCAGCTTGAGATTAGACCTAGTATTTTCTTCGCATCAGATGTGAAATTAGACCTAGGAGTTTCTTCGCATCAGATGTTAGTACCGTGTATACACTACCCCGACATAGGTAATAGACACGTGCAAGGTATTATGATTTTGTAGGTATACGAAACGAACGCGAACGGCTGATGAGTGAAGGTTTGAGAGCATATAGTACATGTAGCACTATACCGCACCGGGATGGTTGTGAGAAACTAACGGAATTCGTCCAAAGTCACATAATTGGGTATTAGGAGTGTGGTAGAAGTCAGTTCAAAATCCATGCTGTGTTATGTGCACCATTAGCAACGGTTAATAGGGTTATAGTGCAGTTCAAACGAAATGGATTTATCTAGATTCAAGATATGGTCGACCGAGACCAACAACACGCTTCAAGTGTGCAGTCCTTCGGAGTGAAAAACCCAGATATTTAAATCTGCAAATGACATCACAGACAAGGTTAACAGATCTTTACGAACCGTCCAACTATTTCCATCATGTAGAAATGTACCGATACGTTCCCCCGAAAAGAAATTTCTGTTTACAAACAACAAATGACACGAGAGAGAATGGGCCAGTGCAGCAGGTGTGAAGCCATGTTCTATTATTCCAGTGATAGCCGATTTTGGCAGTTCTCGGACATCGATCGACAGACACGATTCACCACAACTCTAGTACCATCCTACGATGAAATACAGCAGCATAAGGGTCATAAGGTGTGCTGCAATTTTTAAAAGAGGCTATAAGTAATCTCATTTGTGCTGCGGGCATATGAATTCTGCTAAATACATCGAGGTGTTATAAGATTTATTGCTACTCATCTTAAAACAGGTTAACTGTCCCGGGACGCCATACAGTTCATTTATGACGGGGTACCATGCCATAGACGAAAGTCGACTACCCGCTGAAATAGTAAAATTAAATTTTCAAACTTAGTCGTTGTCTGGACAATTATCGGACATAAGTTTCGCATCTCTTCTATTAAAATTTCATAAACTGTCACAGAGACCAACAAACAACTCGATAAGAAAATAGGGGAAAGGAACTTTAGAAAAAAAAATATTGAATGATTTTCTGAACGTAAATTTGGAGGGTTAGTATAAAGTTGATAGATACTCCTCTCTTGTTTCTCTTATTTTAAACGTTTATTTATGCTTTTCGAAGAGCCGAGGTGGTGTATCTGGTAAGGCATCTACTTGATGACTGGGCGGGCAGAGTTCGAATTCCGGTGGAACTTTTTACCCATT
This sequence comes from Thermobia domestica, assembly GCF_964235325.1. Taxonomy (NCBI): domain Eukaryota; kingdom Metazoa; phylum Arthropoda; class Insecta; order Zygentoma; family Lepismatidae; genus Thermobia; species Thermobia domestica. The sequence continues at coordinate 170,016,866 of NC_137465.1, read as the reverse complement.
ATAACCTCGTGCTAATGTGGCTCTGGTTTCCCAATCTCTGTTAAAATAGTTAACTGGGGAAATCTGACGAAACTACATCATTTCCTCTAATGTGTGTTAAAGTAAAAAAAAAAAGTTTGGAGTTTCATTTGCACATCAGAAGCCTACGCGGTTACAAAATATAGCATCCGTACCTGCAATTAAAGAGATCACATATATACACCTTATTTGCCCTTAAACAATTGAGCTTTCAGAAGTCATTTCTCATATAAAAACAGTAATACCTATTTTATAGTTTTGTAGATCTTGTAATCCTTATTATAATACAAAATGTCTCAGTGTGTGTGTAACGCTAATTCCGAATAATTCCCAGTCGCTTTAATAGGTATCTACTTACACTGTTTGCCTGCTTGACAACAATAAATGGTGCTAGCATGCAGTTTATTTGCAGATTTGATTGAACTTAGAAAACTGCATTGTTTCGATTTTTAATTATTATATTTCAAAATAGGACAAAGCATTATTTTAACCTATAGTATCTATTGTGCTGCCAAAATGTCTTGAGCCATGGCAAAAATGCGAACTAAAGCTCACACCCTCACACACCCACACGTTGAGCCAATAAGGGTTCGGCTGTTGCTAAGCGAGGGAAAGCGAGTGGAATTCCTTCAGCCGATAGCAGCGCTCGCAACGGAAGACTAGGGATCAAGTCAATGTGGCATATCTTTAGTGTTCAGCGAACCGCTGGCTTGAGGGGATATTAATGACCATAGATGTTCATTTTACTTCGACCTCACTCACCCTCGCCCTCGCAGTAGCAGTTGGCCCTCGCCCTCGTTCACCCTCGCCCTCGCGAATGGAATTGTCCATCGCCCTCGCACGCCCTCACCCTCGCTGTCGAAACTTGTCCTCGCCCTCGCGCACCCTCGCCCTCGCCGTCGAAGCTTGTTCTCGCCCTCGCGGCCAAAACTTGTCCTCGCCCTCGCTGTCGAAGCTTCTCCTCGCCCTCGCACACCCTCGCCCTTTTCGTCGAAGCTTTTCCTCGCCCTCGCGCACCCTCACCCTCGCCATCGAAGCTTCTCCTCGCCCTCGCGCACCCTCGCCCTCGCGATAGGAGTTGTCCATTATCCTCGTTCGCCCTCGCCTTCGTGCTCAAAACTTTTCCTCGCCCTCGCGCACCTCGTTGAGGGCGAGGGTAATTAAGGGTGAGGAGGCCTCGAGAGGGCCTCCTTCGGGAGGATCAGAGCATCAATTATTCAACCTATTTGTTGAATTATTTCCTTATCGTCAGTGGCGGATCCAGGGGGGCGATCGAGCCAATCGCTCCCCCCCAGAAGAGGAAACTTCTTTATTTTATATATACAAATAAAACGCATCCCAGAGTTTGGAGCTCTTAAAAGTAGTTCAAAGTAGCAGTATTACAACCCACCACCCCCACCAGAAGTCCGTCCTGGATCCGCCCTTGCTTAACATACGTCCTAAAGAAAGGAAACTAAACATATCATCGTATAACTTACTGTGGAACACCTAAAATGGAACAACTGTTACAATGGAGATCTCGGTCGATAGTGGCGTTTACATCATTTATCAACAGTATCCAATGCCTTTACTTCAAAATGTTCCTTGAACTACGATGCAAGCATAAGTATTCAGCCACACAAGGGCGGCTCTCATGAGGGTGAGGGTGAAATCAAGGTTTGATGAGTGGCGGTAGAGTGACTGCCGTGGACTATCTGTCAGAATTTGACAGTCAACACGTTGGCCATCCCTGATGTATGTAGCGTAACTGAGGAATTTGAACAAATTCAAAGGGAAAGATCTAAAGAGCTTAATTTTGAAACTCCGTCAGCAAACAAATAAAATACTTCAGAACACTATTGTTGAATTATCACTCGGAAATATATACCCACTCTAACCTATAACATGAATGACTTCATTGATTTGAATGTGAATCTAAGTTGATTGGTATTTTAAAATATAAACTGAAATGTGTCAATGTGCTTGTAAGGTTAATTTCGATGCTCAAATATTGTTAATATTCACCACTAATAGAGATACATTTGTCCTACCTTAACAATGTTAAAATTTTTAATTTTTTTTCAATAATTGCCATAAATATGAAACTTTGTCTTAAGAAACTACCCTAGGGGCCAATTTGTGCACTTTATCACTTTGGTCTTGGTTCATTTTTGGCAGCTATCATTGTTGAAAAGTTTATTTTCAGTAATTCCCACAATTATGAAATGATATCTTTCAAACGTTGTCTCAAGGATTCCTTACACTACGAATACGTAAAGGCAAATGAAAAATGAAATCTTTAGTTTAAGATCCCACGATTATGCAAGCTAAATGCTAAAGGAGACAGAAGTGAATGATGAAAGAAATAGTTGAATGAGAATGTGGTAGGAAACTGGAGAATCCTCAGAAAACCCACGAACACGATGTCCACCACGAACGAACTTGGACGGGAATCGAACATGCGACCCTTCGAACAAAGGTAATTTCTCTATCGCTGAGCCACCGTTTCCCCCTAAATGGCACGCTCAGAGCTTAGCGCCTCCAGGGGCCTTGGAAAGATTATCGAACCTAAAATGATCTAGCACTGACTTTTATAAATCCGTTAGTTAAAAATCCGTTAAGTTAAAAATTCCGATTAATTGTAACAACTTCATCAGTGGTGGACATTGGAGGAGGATGTATGCTATTAATCAGCCCATTTCATGGGCATCCAAACTCACGAGCCCAACGCTCGCTAGCTCGGCATTCGCGCTCAACCGTTCTCGGGTTCAATAATTAAGCGCTACCCCGAGCGCCAATGAAATAAATCAGCGCGAGTCCAACTGAGGGAAGTGAGCCCGAGCACGATTCCCAAAGGAACAAATGAGCGAGAGCCCAGTTGAAAAAAATGAGCCCGAGTCCGAGAGAGTCCAGAGCAAAATGGCCATCTATGAACCAAAGTCGTTCCATCAAGTGTTTTTTCATCTGATCTACTGCATTCTGATGGTTCTCTCATTGATTGTGTTTGTTCAGATATCAGCGCTCTTGTCATTTACTGCTGAATGACGTGAGTGACTGTCTGTCTACCAACACTCTTTAAACATGACAGTGTAGTAGACACTTCTTATCTAAAACGTCTCCAGCATAGGGAGGGCAACAATGAGGCACACATACTTCTTAATGTAGCGCTATTTCTACCCGAAAACTTTCATGGGAAAAATCAAATATTATTCTTATTTGCATTATTATTTTTAATAATTATGTACGTACACACGAGAAATTGTCTACTGCAATTAATTGAAAGGAAAAATACGATTAATGTATAACCTTGCTATGACACTAACTTTTCATCTAGGGGACATGGCAGATGATATTTTAAATTTTGCCTCTCTCCAAAAGAGGTCAAACAGCAAACTCCAAAACAGTTGCTTTTAAGGAAGCTTGTCCTCCTCCCTCGCGTGCCCTCGTTCTCCTGAAAGAAGTTGTCTCTAGCCATCGTGCATCTCGCTCCCGCAGTAACACTTGGCCCTCACCCTCGTTCACCCTCGCCCTCTTCGTCGAAGCTTTTCCTCGCCCTCGCGCACCCTCACCCCCGCCATCGAAGCTTGTCCTCGCCCTCGCGCATCCTCACCCTCGCTGCCGAAACTTGTCCTCGCCCTTTTCGTCGAAGCTTTTCCTCGCCCTCGCCATCGAAGCTTGTCCTCGCCCTCGCGCACCCTCACCCTCGCCATCGAAGCTTGTCCTCGCCCACCCTCGCCTTCGCTGCCGAAACTTGTCCTCGCCCTCACGTACCCTCACCCTCTTCGTCGAAGCTTTTCCTCGCCCTCGCGTACCCTCACCCTCTTCGTCGAAGCTTTTCCTCGCCCTCGCGCACCCTCACCCTCGCCATCGAAGCTTGTCCTCGCCCTCGCGGCCAAAACTTGTCCTCGCCCTCGCGCACCCTCACCCTCGCCATCGAAGCTTGTCCTCGCCCTCGCGCACCCTCGCCCTCGCGGCCAAAACTTGTCCTCGCCCTCGCGTCACTGTGGGCGAGGGAACTTGAGGGTGAGGATGCCCTCGAGAGGGCCACCCTCGCGAGGGTGAACATCTCTGTTAATGACATATGAAATTCAAGTTAATCTTAAAGACGATCCCCTGGATTGTCAGTTATTAAAATACAATAAATACCATACCGACACAAATCACGGAATTAATGAAAGAAAATATCCAGTTGCTTAAAGTCCTTCCAAATACAGATTTACAACAAAATTTCCAAGTTTCTAAGTTCAAATACTGTAATGTCAGACCACATCGCTTTATTTTAAACTCGTTACATACAAGACCTTTATTCAGTACGCAAACATAGAAAGAAAATAAAATCTCATTGAGAGAGAAAAATGAGCAACCTCACTACACTCACATAAAAATGGAAAGAAAAGGAAGAAAGGAAAATCCAACTAAATACTATTTTGCTATTGATCCGAAATGGCAAACACACATTAAATTTTAATACAAGAAGTCAGCAAAGTGCTGGGAAAATGATAATAAAAATTGTCTTTTCACAAGCATCCACAACTTATCCCACCATCGCGCGCAAAAAAAAAAAAAAAAAAAAAAGTATAATCCGTTGAAAGCTATAGTGTGCGGATACCCGCGGATATATCTGCATCTAGGGCCGGATTGAAGGGGGTGCACGTGCAACCTCCCTCCCTTTGTTTTAAAGGTACACTATCTAAAATGAGAAGCTAACGGTGAAAATAGTAACACTTTCCGAAACTTTCTGGCGTCATCTTTTCGTTTGAGGCTTAAAGAAAGCGGAGTATTGCAAAAGCAATAGTTTAAGTTAATTTTCTGTAGGTTGAAGGGAAAGGATTCACCAAGCAAAACAGCATACCATTTCTCAAGCAAGGAAGAAAACAGAAGCCAGGAGGAGAGAACTTTTTTTTCCTGCATACCACTTGCACTCTCTTTAAAATACCTCCCTCCATTCTATGCATCAACGTTGTCAGGAGTAAAGAATAGTCACATGTCACTTCGAAGAGTTTCAGTGAGATTGATTATTTTGGTAATTATTGGTGCACCCCCGTCAGAAAATCCTGGATCTCGCCTTGTCTGCGTCCTCGCAGACCTCTACCATAAGTCAATCTCGGGTTCCTCAAATATAAGGCAGCCTTTAATTTTTCCCTTGGTATCTTTCTAAATAAACGTTTTTTTTTTAAACCTCAAAATAATCAATAACACAGTAACTGCATCTCAAACCCCTATATTAATTAGGATGAACCAGTGTGAAATTGGCCATTCACGTTTGTTTTCGAAATATTTCTTTAGTTTTTCGCAAAGAAAAAACGGTTTGTTTCGAAGCCCCATTTCAAACTTGTGGAGGCTAGTATGAAGCTGCCCACCCAAGTGTATTTTCAAAGCATTTGTTTGTTTCTCGAAACAGTTTTATGTTCAAGCGCTCAATGGCTAACGACTAACAAGTAACCAACTATTTTTTTTTTCAACTTCCCTTTTAACTTGTTAAGGTTACTGTGAAGTTCATTTCTCCCCATTTTGTTTACTAAATATTTCTTTATGTTTGTTGAAACAAACAATTTTTATTTCAAAGCAATCGTTAACTAATAAAAACAAATGGTTAGTGTGTGTTTGAATCAAAATTTTAAAGTAGGCGTGGAAAGTTTTACGGAGATACAACTAAAAGCTTCAAATCTAGCACACTTACACATTAAAGCCAGCTAATTAAGATTTGTTTATATTCATTTACATCCATTCTTGAATTAAAGCAAAAACGACTGGGGTTGCGTACGGGACGAGACAAGATAAAATTTGTGAGGAGATGCAAGACGGGACAAAGTTTTCCAATAGAAACAAATATGTTTTTCGAGACGAGACACTATTTTAAAGATATTTTCGAGGCGAGACAACCTGAACCCCTTTGTCTCGTGCACATTCCTAAATGTGACACGTAATCTCGGTACGCATCTCATGTAAGTTCCTTCCCGGCCTGAGGAAAACCCGCCAGAAAGCTGACCACGAATTCGAATCTAGGACCTCCCTGCAGGAAGTAAGAATGCGAACTATTGGACCAGTCCTATTTATTAATAGTGATAATATTCGTAAAAGTTCTTAAACGAGATTGTTGCGATAATTGTTTAAGCAAAATTTTATGTATCGCCCGTATATAATTTTATACTATTCCTAGATAACTAAGATAAGTGTACATATGCATTTACGTGGTCTTGAACGTGAATCTTTGAAGAACACATGGTTATAATTCATTTCAAGCGTTAATTATATCTTTACTGGATGGAAAGTAAACAATTGTAGGACTTTCTGCAGGCAACTACATAACATCAAAGGAGAAACTTGGTTGGGTAGAAATATCTGGAGTAGACACCTACTGTATTTCTACTGCTTTCACTTTGTAGAAACAACTGTGGTAATTATAATTAAAAAGAAAGGATATGGCATTTTCTTCAGACCGTGTTACGGAGTTTCATTTTCCCTTTACGTCTTTCGTAGTGGAAAATAAACTTTGGAGTATGCTGTCGAAATGCATTCGGTGTTTGTGTTACATTCTCTATTTTCTTAAAACTGCACGCAGTGAAGTTATGTTAAAGGAGAAATTATGTATGTATGTGATATCAGCTATCGTCTTGGTTTCTATGATCTTTATTTGTTACATATTATTTAAGAAATGCGAATTCGGGGAATTCTTTTGGTTGATTTGCAGTTTAGTGTTCCCTTCATTATCGATACTACGCGAGACCTGAACTTACAGTTAACATGGAATCCCAACCACTGGAGCTCCCACCAAGAATCGAACTTCGATCTTCTGTTCCAAAGGCGCGTACGCTAACCATGTAGCCACTAGGAAATTTTGGGAATTCTTTTATCGCGGCCAACTTAAGCATACTAACAGTTGTAATTGAAAAAAATGGATGAGACTTGAAATTCCAATATTTCGTAATGATAAGATGTTACAATAACTACAAATATTTTAGTAAGCAGTAAAGTCTTACATATTACAAATGCTTTGTGTATTCTCCATGTATTGCATAAACAAGGAAATTATAGCTGAATTCATTCCAAACGCTATGCAGTGTGATTCCATTGTAGCCGCAAGGTGCTCTGATTATAGTTTTCAGATATCGAGAGTATTTAAGAATGGTGACACAAAAACATAAGTCTTTGACAATTCCACAAATAAAATCTTAGGGTGTATTATCTGGAGGCCAAAGTTTTAGTGCCAAATCTTTTCCCCATACATTGTTTTGTCATCTGCGTAAAGAACATTTGCAACTTGTATGGCCTTTGAATTAAATATTTCCTTAATACATGACATGGAGTATTTTGGAAGAGGAACATAAGTTCTTGGCTGGCTTGATAGTAGACATGCACGAGTAAGCTGAAACTTCACTTCTATCTTCCTTATATTTTCCTCTGAAGTGTGTGGGCAGCAGCCTGCGCCCTTCCCTTTGCGTAAATAGGCTGTTCTTTCAAATTACTAGTTTCAGACGTTTTTTTTTTTTTTTTTTTTTTTTTTTTCGTTAACATATCAATGATAAAACGCTATGCACGTTGCGTAGCAACTACAGATTCCATCTTGCTGAACTGTAAATCACGAAAATTCATGTGTTGCGAAGTTGCTATCTTAGGAACTAAAATTATAGAGCAATAGTGTCCTAAGATATGCATCTAACAGCGGTTATTGAAAATTAGTGCATTTCTTTCAAACAGCAAGTATCATTCAAACCGTTTGCTTATTGGAGATACGTAACGATTTATTTGTGTGTGATTTACGTCCCACAGTTGTACCCTTTTGGCAAAAAAAAAAAAAAAAAAAAAAAAGGTAAAAGAACATAAATAACACCCATAAGCTAAGCGGGATTCGAACCCGCGACTGACATGTTTCATGATCCCCATCATAATATCTTCGACGACTGAATCATGCCAACCGATAAATATGGGAATTTGAAATTGGGTACATGTTTTCAGTTACTCTGTATATCAAAGTGGATCTTGAGGTAAATCGTCTATTAGAAAAAATATCGTTCCGATACCATTTAATACTTAAGGTTCACATCTAACGTAGCCTCAATCGTGAAATGGGTCGTTATAACTGGAAACAAACACCTTGTTTAAACAAAATTACGAACACAAAATACATTGACAAACATAATGTGAATGTTGTACTTGTACAATAGTATTTTGGATTCATAGCGATCAAGAACTATTATAGTACTGTGAAACAAAATCATAATTATTTCTGTTTTGTTTGTTCTTTTGGTTATTTAGTTTGTTTCATTCGAAATTTACCGTATAATCCGATCATGTATCAGGTTGTAAAGAAAGTTCTTGCGGTTTTTGTTACTTCTATTTTGAATTATGTATTTTTAACTCAAGAGTCGTTATAATATTGCGAATATATATATAAGTTTAAAGGGCGTTTTTCGCTCTACTTATTAGTTGTATTGGTTTTGTTTTAAAATACTTTTTTCACTTTTTGTCATGATAGCATGGACAAGAAGCAAATTCGAACGATTTTCTTGTTCCATCTCAAGCTAGGCCGAAAAGCTGCCCAGGCAGCTCGTGATATCAACGATGCGTTTAGCCCAGGAACCACTAACGAACGTACGGCACAATGGTGGTTCAAGAAATTTCGCAGCGGTGACGAGAGCCTGGAATATGACGAGCGCAGTTGTCTTCCATCCGCTGTTGACAACGACCAACTGAGAGCCTTAGTCGAAGCCAATCCACACACAACTGCTCGAGAGCTTGCTGAATACTTGGGTGTAACACCTATTAGAATTTCCAACCACCTGCAAGAGATTGGGAAGTCAAAAAACACGATAAATAGGTGCCGCACGAATCGACCGAAACCCATCGAAATCGTCGTTTTGAGGTGTCGTCTTCTCCTCTTCTGCGAACAAGAACGACCCGTTTCTCGACAGGATTGTGACATGTGATGAGAAGTGGATCCTTTACGACAATCGGCGACGTTAAGCGCAGTAGTTGGACGTCGGCGAAGCTCCTCACCAGTTCCCGAAGCCGAAACTCCACCCACAGAAAATCATGGTGATTGTTTGGTGGTCTGCAGCCGGGCTCATCCATCACAGCTTCCTGAATCCGGGCAAAAGGATTACGGCGGAGAAGTACTGCCAACAAATCGACGAAATGCACCAGAAGCTTCGACGTATGTGCCGGCATTGATCAATAGAAAGGGGCCAATCATTCTCCACGACAACGCTCGTCCGCATGTTGCACAACAGACGCTGCAAAAGTTAAACGCATTGGGCTACGAAACTTCGCTTCATCCACCATACTCGCCGGACCTCGCCCACTGACCACCACTTTTTCAAACATCTCGACAACTTCCTCCGCGATAAATGCTTCAAAAGCCGAGACGATGCCGAAGCGACCTTCAACGACTTCGTCGCGCCCAGAACTCCAGAATTCAATGCTACCGGCATTAACACACTTGTTTCTCATTGGCAAAAGTATATTGATTGTCATGGTTTTTATTTCGATTAATAAAGGTGTGTTTTAACTGAGATATGCCCTTTTGAATTTGAATGTTGAAAACCGCAAGAACTTTCTTTACAACCTGATATTTCTACAAGGTTCGAACCTAGGACTGTGACAGATAACCACTACTTGTGTGAATCACTTAAATAGAGGACCTAAGTTCTAAGCTTTTTCCAGAACCTGCATGAGAGTATACTTACCATCCATCCTCTTTTATCCAGAGATGTTCACTTTGTAGAACCCAAAAAATAGTCTGAGCAAAAAATAGTTTAGTTTCTAAGGGAATACACAACTTCCAACAATAACCACGAAAGAATAAAACTTAAAATACCCTAATCGATATTGTAAAAAGTTTAGTTGCATAAAATATATTTTTCGCTATGACATTAAGAAATTTATCTTCTAACATACATCTTTTTGTGAAGTGTAGCAGTGTCCTTTTTCTGAAGGTCTGTCATATGGTAACCCTGCGTGAGAGACAATATCCCTTCTGATATAAAGTAATTTTCCTGAAATTTGAGTAGCCTATCTTGAAATTAATTGTTTATAAATGGTTGTGCATATGTACAATCCGCGGCAAAAAACCTGCAACATGAGCATATAAGTTTATTGTGAAATTACGAAGTCTTTTGCTCCAAAATAAGTGTGCACGGGAGGAGGCCGAGGTTTATCCTGGCGTGATTCGTTCCACTTAGACGTTATGTTCATTCCCTGTGCTGTTAGGCGTAGTTTCACAATAAACTTACATCCTCATGTTGCAGGTTTTTTGCCGCGGATTGTACCACAATTACATGAATTTCAATTAACTTGGCATTAACAGGCAGTTGCCTAATTTAACCTTCTCAATTCAGCGGAGAAGGTACGACCATTTTCCGATATCCGTGCAAACTTGACCTTAGTGAAGTTATTCTTTTTTCAGTTTTCTAACTTCCTGTCTGGATGCAAAGATATGTAACGCATATTTATACTTTCTCTGCATTGTTATTGTTGAGCTGTTGTTGAGGAAGTTTCTCTCTGTTAATGAAGGTCTTGGCTAGCGCCTTTTTGTCTTGGTTGTATTGATCTCAGCAATGTAATTATTTCTTCGTCCTTCCCATTCCAAAATGCATTAACTGCTCTTTGTCCCGTTAGGGTTCTAGTCTTCCAGTAAATGGAGTTTCAACCCTTTTTGTGAAATGATCTATGATTTTTAGATAGAACCAGGGCATCAGAAATTATAGCATCGGTCTATTTCTTATAAATCAATTTCATAAATTGCGTAATTCTTTTGTAAAAAAAAAATATTCAAACAATAGTTTTTATTAAAAATCTATACGATATTGAAATTAATAATAAATGTGAAAATTAGTTTTAGAAAAGGAAAATAAAGTAAGAAGTTTGTGCTGGAAATTTTAGTTAACACTTTTCTAACAATAGTCTTCAATGAAAATTCAATTTGAAATACCTTGAATTTTAAACATATAATATTGATGTCGATAAGGGACGTGAAAATTCCAAAGTTTTCTTATCAAAATATGACAGCATTGCTTGTTTGAAGAGAACCATGTAACTCAGGGAATATGGCACTAACATGAATTATTTGATCACCGGCGTGTAGCAATAACGCGGTATTGTACACACTGTTCATTTCAATAAGATTATAGTAGATGTAAAACATACGGAACATATATAGGGTGCGAAATAATCAGTCAAAGTGGGAGAAGGAGGAGGGGAGAGAGAGCAGTGGAAAATAAAATCACACTGGAAAAATTCAACATAAAGAGTTCACATACTTGAACATTGATAATTTTTAAACTGTGTAGAATTATGGACACTGCTAACATGTGTTACACAAATACAGAAAAATGTTAAGGACGTATGAAATACTTGTTAATTATATATGAATTACTGCAATTAATTTGCTAACTTCTGACAGTAGTGTGACTTTATGCACGCCCAGTAACTTATTAATGAGAAGAATTTTATTTCAAAAATATTCAATAATGGGGAATTCCCCGCTCCCCTTAGGATTTTGTATATTGAACACATAGAAAAGGAGTAGCGTAAAATTGAATTACAAATTGGTCTCTTAAAGGACTTTCAGCCTTGAATTTGAAAGCATCCAACTCAGCAGTTTGGCAGAATAACAAAACTCTTTTGCGCAGAGATTGTTCTGTTTATTGAAAAATTTTTGTAACATCAATAAACTTATCATTCATCATTAGTGACATTATTAGAATTGTTGGCAGATTTGCATTTTATTTTAGAGTACCTTTTATAAGGAACACGTTTACGTAGCTGATTTCTTTTCTAAATACCACAGAACAACCTAACCATATATATTCACAAAAGTTGTACGAGTATATAGACGTTAAATTTATGCTTTTCATCAGTAACAGAATTGCTAGCAACGCTGTTGCCATGAAGAGTCACTGACATAGTGCTCTAACTTCGGCTACCTAATTATTGCATGTGTAATGAAATCGATCAAAATAGATTATTATTTCAGAAATTTTTAAAAACTTTTATGTGCAGTCATGGAGGCCAGTCGGTGTCAGTGACAAATGTAAACGGGTACAGTGCGTGAGGTTTCTTCAGAATCCGCTGAGAGCCAGCGTCTGGGGAAGGGAGAAATATTCTCAGAAGCAGTGGCACAACTAAAGACTTGCCCCCCCCGCAGACAGCGTGGAGCGGGGCCCCTTCTCTACGTCCCACTTCACAATTCCCCCCCCCTGATGGCTTGAGGTCCCCCCGCAATGCGGGGTCTGTGGGGCCCTTATTTACGCCCCTGCTTAGAAGCCTACTTATATTCAACATTTATATTCTAGATTTAGGTAATTTCGAGTGTAACGTTTTAGGTGAAAAAATATACTGTTTAACATTAAAGAGACTAGACCAAGAAGGAGGTATCGAATTGACTTCAAATTTGCAGAATGAATAGAAAATGGAAGATCATTTAAATTATTAGCACAGTGCCGCCAACGATATCACTCAAAATTTCACCAGATTTGTGAACAGATCCACCAGAATGCCACCAATCTCCAGAATCCCATTGTTTAAAGAGATGTATAGCATTTTAATTAATTATTGTCCATATACTTGGAAAATTATATTTTTAAAATGAAGGGTAAGTAATTACCACTATGCATAACGATAATAGTTTGTCATTCGAATCGTCATTTTAAGTTTGTGAAGTAGAGTAAGTTCTCATTGTATCACGTAATACGAAAATACGCAAATCAAAATTATATATATATATATATATATATATATATATATATATATATATATATATATATATATATATATATATATATATATATATATATATCGTGTTAGTCGTCCACTGAATCATTAGATCGCAAAGCCAGACCTCTCAAACTTCCTGCATTAGTTCTAATAAATAAAAAAGGAACTAAGGAATTCGTAACCAATGTTTCAGGAAAAAAATGTTCCGGGGGAGGACACTTAGTTTTTGGAGGGGTATATATTATTTTCACACGGTACTGTTCTATTTATTATAATATTATAGACGTATTATTTTGGTCTTCTTTGGAAGCACTTTCAGAACTCCAGGGGGGCAGTGCCCGCCAAAAACATGTCTGGAAGAAACGCTGCTCGTGCCTAGTGTGAAAAGAAGTACATGTGACATTATATATTAGTGCGTGTTGTACAGCAGTTTTTTCCGCTTATTTTAATACGCAGTTCGCAAAAATTTTTAATTTTCGTCCTGGCAAACCTAGAATTTTCATCCTAGTTAGAAGGAAAGATACACTGTACTTTCGAAATGCATTGCGTGTAAGTAATTCTTTGGAATCAACTGATTTAGCGTGAAACCTCTGGTTTCCATCACTGGATTCAGTGACGCATCCTTCCCCTCGGCCTTTAGAAACAGCAACCGGGAGCAGGCCGGAGAGTTACAGTAACAGTTTTCCTGGTAACTAAGATTAATGGAAAACATTTTAGTAATACAGATTCCATTATCTTCCCCATTCCATACGTGCTTTTCAATCCATCGGCAGCGGCCCACATTAAATTCGTCGCTCTTATTCCTTCGAAGATGTTCGTAATTCGGTTTGCAGGATATGCTGCTATATTCAAGGTCTGTGTCTTTATATTCAGTGATTTAGAAGAAACGTGTAGGAATAATTTAATTTATCTCGTGTTTCTCCATCTCTTCGGAGTGAAATTTTCAAAAGTCATTCAAGTAAATTTCAAAAAGCTCCCATTACAAATGTACTTTTATATCCAACGATTGGGGGGTGGAAGTATGATGATGCTATTAAAAAATTTTATATTAATAGCATCTCGGCTGTTCTTACAAAATTTTCGCACCTTCACGACATCAAGCAATCCTATAGAATGAAAGCGTGATTGCAGCAAACTCATTCCGAGATTCCAGTGAAAGCAATGGTAAGAGTTTTGAGATCATTTTTTTTTCCAATAAATATGCCATCTGTCAGAGCATAGTATATATAGTGAAATTACAAACTAAACAATCCTTTCTTACCAGCAGTAAAAGCATCGAAAGGGCATTTGAGCCAGGTGAGGGAGTGCCAGTGAGTTAAATCATTACATATGGTTATCCACTATCAGGAGGCACGAGAAAATTGACCTATTCTTCTCTCGAATAATATCACCTGTTGGTCTTGACTTCTGAGGGGGGGGGAGTCAATTTTGTTTATATGTATGTTATGTATTAGGTAGATCGATTCCCTGCTCATCAAAGAATCTATTTTGAAATAATAATTATTGTATAAAGCTGTCACTTCAGCCTATTTCATGTATCCATTTTGTTAAATATCCACTGTTACTTGCTGCATCAATTTGGAAGCTCTCTTTAATCAAGTCGCTGTATATGGAGAATCTGATTTTTTGTATGATATTTATCTCTACAGCATTTAAAGGTTCATTGCCCTCTCGAAATACTGCATCAATTCGTTGCTGTGTGGTATCATTCCGCGTTTTCGTATCATTCTGCGTAAGTGTGTAAAATATACCCTTGAAAAAGTTTCGTATGCCTGAACAGTTGCCAAAAAATATATTTCTTTTAAATCTCAGGCTTCATGCCATCATGTGGAAGACAATGAACTTCTTGCGTTTACAGAGCACTAGAAGAGTCTGTATTTGTTCTTTTAAAGAAGATACAGAATTTTTTCTCCCGAATGCAATGAAAAAATGAATCAAGTGCGTGGCTCGCTTCCAGGAGCACAATGTGAGCCTTTCGGCGTCATAGCGGCTAACACACGAAAGACACAATACACATAAGAAGAGATACCCGTAATTTGACACATGAGTCATCAAATGCTAATATTCATCTTATTCACAAAAGTTTAAAAAAAAAAGAACTCATGCAATACAAATATCGTATTCGACAAGTATTCGTTTCACAGTTCTCTTTCGAACATACAGTAAGTATAGAACTGAATAATCTAATACATTTCATGCATTACGTCATATTTCCATTTTTGGATAAAGCGACTGGGGGCGGGGGATATACTCCATTTCAAAAAGAATGTAATGTATAACTTTCCCCAAAATTACTAGTTTTGTATGAAACATGGAGTATATTTTCTTCGAGACAATAGATATTTTCCAAGGATCTATTGCTTGCGACTGAAATTAGCACTAGTAATGGACTCACTCCATTTAAAAAGAAAGAAAAAAGTTGGGATATTGGTAACGCTGCTTTCATGATCACAAACAACCAGGGTTGATATGTTTAAAACATGTTTAAAACGAGGGCTGTTGTTTTATTCAGTTTGTTTTAAACGTTTTAAACAAATTGTTTTAAACGTGTTTTTTTTTCGATGGTGGTTGGACATGTGTAAAACAACTAAAATATCAGATTGAATAAGTTATTTAATTTTCTAACAAACAACCCATCCTCCGCAGGATTTGTGCATGGAGTAAATTACAAGCAGAGTTGTATTCTTATTATAACAGCATTACTGAACGAAATTCTGCACATCAATGTGCGTATAACTAAACCAACAGAAATTCAAATGAAGTATTTCAACATTTCTTAATTTCCAAGAATAACGGAGGTTAAACACTTATACACTATTCCAAGATCCAAATTCAAAAGTTGGGTATTTTTTGATCACTATCATTTCCATAACAATGAAGAGTTCTTACATCGTAAGCTAGAAGAAATGCTCTGACAAATACAACTCATAGAAAGAGCTGTGACTAGCCTACAAGGAGCAAATGACATATTTTAACTAAACAGTTTTCAAGATACATCTACCTCTATCTGCAACATGGGTACCTAATAATGATTAATGTCTACGGCATAACAACACAATTAACTCTAGACGCCAGCCAGGGATTTTAACAAAATGGTAGACTCTCACGTTCGGGGCTCTGGTGACCTCCCTAATTATCACAGAGTCATGAGTTATACACCATTGGAAAGCTTATAGACCACAAATTCCAATGAGGTAACATTCGTGAAATTGCCACCGTATTCGTAGAAAAAGAACAGACATAAAAAATCATTAAAAATATGAAAATATTGACTTTGCGGGGCCCTGGCAACCCTTGCAGTCACCCTACGCTGACAAAATGATGAATGTGTAGGCCACATACTTGTGACAATAATATAAGAAATGGTAGCCATTGCGTAATGAATTCGTTTTATGTAGGAAATATTTAAAAAAAAAATATGCGCAGAAAACATTCATTGAATTAGACATTCTCTCCCCTCCCCCACTGTAGTGCCACTTCCATGTGCAAATCATTTTTGCTGCGTACATCATGTATACGAACAAGAATTATGCTTCTAGACCACTTGAGTGAAATATATCTTGTGTTATATGGGACCGTCCCGAAAATAAATGTAAATTAACCAAATTTGACCCCCTCTTCCTCTATAAACAAGTACACATACAGGTTACTATCATGTAGGAGACTACCTCATTGCTTCACATAGCAATTTTTGTGGATATACCACAAAGGGGAAGGAATACCTGCCAAAACCTGATGAAAACAAAATTGATGAAAAATTAAAAAATGAACTTCATCCTCCCTTTCTTGGCCGTACATACGTACCTACTATATACATAAAATGTAACTGACGGAAAGCTTCATCCCTAAAAAATATAATCTTTCTAGCTTAGAGGCTGAGCTATTGATGTTTGTTGAAAAAATAAATGTAATTTACGTCAGAAAACTTAAACTCCAAAAATTGGCTAACTTTGCCCCTTCCCTGCTCCCCCATATAAGCAAGAAGTACAAATACACGATATTACCATGTAGTGGCCTACTTCATTGCTTCACGTAACAATTTTTATGAATCTATTCCCCAAGAGGGGGAGTGGCCCCCAAAAAAACTGTTGAAAAAAACACGATAGACTATTTACCCTCCTCCCATATACATAAAATGCACACCAGCAAAGCTGCATCTTTCAGGAATAAATTGGTACCAAAACCATCTTCCAGCCTTAATTTGAGGTTTAAGACTGAGCCATTGAGGTTTAAAGCTCTGACACAGCAGTTGCGTCAATGGGTGTTTAAAGATTAAGAATGCAGACGACCAGTAGAACGTAACATAAAGAAACTAAACTACATATTCCGTGAACGGAGATCGAGAAAATCCCGATTTCTTTCTCCGGAATTGAACATTTGGGCGGATCGAGATTAGGGAAGTTCCCGAAACTTGATTAGCGGTTGAATATAGATGGCAAGCAATACCTAAGAGTGTAAAAATATAATATATACAGGGTTTGTCCGGAAAGTAATAGGACTGAGTCGATTAAAAAAAAAAAAATTGTTGAGCCAGTCGTTACAATTCATTAAAAACTTTCAAAATAGGCTCCTTCTGCGTCGATGCAGCGCTGCCAGCGCGATTTCCAAGCATTGAAGGCGTCACGGAAGTCATTCTCCGGAATAGCCTTGAGAGCCGCGGTGCAAGCTGCTTGGATCCCCTCTGTCGTCTCAAAATGATTGCCTTTCATCGGGCGTTTCAGGCGAGGAAACAAAAAGAAGTCCGGGGGGGCACATCTGGACTGTAGAGCGGCTGCGGAAGCGTTGGGATGCCGGCCTTGGTCAGGTAGCTGTTCACAAGAAAGGCGGTGTGAGCCGGGGCGTTGTCGTGGTGCAGCTTCCAGTCGGCTCCGATGTCTGGTCGGACCCGATTGACCCTTCGTTTGAGTCTCTTGAGCACTTCCACGTAAAACTTGGCGTTGACGGTTTGTCCAGGAGGAACAAATTCATGGTGGACGATGCCTTTGATGTCAAAAAAGACAATGAGCATCGTTTTCACTTTGGATTTGCTCATTCTTCCCTTTTTGGGCGAGGAGACGCCGGCGTGTGCCACTCAGAAAATTGCCTCTTTTTCTCGGGATCATACTCAAAGATCCATGATTCGTCACCTGTGATTACGTTATTAAAAATTGGGGGTCACTTTCACACATGTTCAAATTTTCTTGGCACAATTCCACTCGCCGCAATTTCTGGTCGTCAGTGAGCACTTTTGGGACAATCTTCGCGCACACCTTGCGCATGTTCAAATGCTCCGTCACAATTTCATCACCACAGTTTTTGGTAAATTTAACATCTGGGCAATTAAACGAATACTTAGTCGACGGTCTGAGTTCAAAACTTCGCGCGCACACGAATCACATTGTCGATGTTTGTCGAAGGTCTTTCAGCACGGTCTTCATCGGCGACCTCTTCCCGGCCCTCCGAAAAGGCCTTGAGCCACCGAAACACACCACTTCTTGCTAAAGCATCATCTGGGTAAGCCTGCTTGATCATATCAAACGTCTCTGTCGCAGATTTACCGAGTTTAACACAGAATTTAATCGCGTACCTCTGCTCTAACGAACGCTGCATTTTCGGCTTGCACCACTCACAGAAACACGTCGCGCCGCGAAAAAGCCTGTCCTGACTCTCCGTGTGCTCGGAGACAACTGACCTGCCGCTTGTTCGTTAGCTAGGAACGCCCTCTACCGGATGCAGTCGGTGCGCGCACGCTCCGAAGTACAGTCATGGCGGAATAAAATCAGTCCTATTACTTCCCGGACAAACCCTGTATGTCTATTTAGAGTATTGTTTTAAACAAAATAAACATTTTAAACATTTTTTTTGTTTAAAACAAAGTACTTTATTTTAAACGTTTAAAACAAAAAAGAACATATTTTAAACATAAAAAACGTTCTTTTTTTTCAACTCTGCAAACAACACTCTGTGGTTCAAAATCATGTGGAGCATTTCAGTTGTGAAAGGAGTAAACACAATGATGTGAGAGGTAGCAGTTAGACAGTTACGTGTATTCAGAGCATTACGAAGAATCGTGAAGGGTCGATTATGCGTTCGAAAGCACCACAAACTATCACCAAAAGAATACGAGAGAATGCGAAGGCAAAATATGCTTGTGTTATACATATAGCTTCCATCTCCAAAGACATTCCATTACCCGTGTAACTTACTAGTTTCTGATGATCTTCAAGATGCAAACTGCTATTACTAAAGTAAATTGCAAAAAATATTGATACCTTTCTTGTTTGAAGCGCATATGGTACCAACCACACATTTTGTGCCTTCGCTGGTGATGAAATAACACTCAACTGTACATCTGTGAAAATGGAACTCAAGTTAATCATCCAGAAATAAATTGCTTGCTGGTAGAGGAAGCTGATTCAGAATTCTAGCATGTTTCCCAGTATGGGTTCACCAAAATTGTTCTCATTAGTGCTGACATAATGGTATTTGCATTGTTTCTTCGCCTACTCTTCATCGAATTGGTTTACAAGAAATGTGTGCGCATTGGAATTGTTGATTCCATACGACTTTTGCCTGTTTATACAATTTACCGAAAAATGGGAGAAAAACCTGTGCAAATTGCTTCCAGCCATCCATCCATACACTACTAGGTTCGGTACGAAGAAGGCAGCTATTCATTCTGCATCGAACATATACTTGGCAAATTTTGTAGTGATGCCTGACTGGGATGATATAGAAAAAAAAAAAAAAAAAAGAAAACCTTAAAGCTGCAGATCAATACCTAGTACAGGTACTGAAGAAACGATCTCACTGGAATTTATAGATGAATTGAGGGTTTGGCAGTATCATCATGGAAAAAATTAGACAATGACTGCTTGCTGCCTACAATCAGGAGTATTAAGGGACACATATTAAGATCTTACTTTTATACATACCTTCAAACGGCACTGTACTGATGACACAATTGTTCACTTAGACCCTTGTAATTTTGGTTTCGAAGTAACAGAAGATTGTTTAATGTCAAAGCAAAACTTACAGCAGTATTCTAATGAGTTTATTGGGGCATGTTTGACATGTACAAAATTCTCATGCATTTGTAAGAAAAACAAGGTAACATGTTGTGACTTTTGCAGGTGTAAAGGGATCGCATCCACTCTGTAAAAATTCTTTTAAGATAAAATCTTAAAAAGCTGTGGTGTTATTCATTGTAGTATATTACATTCTCTTTTTCATCTAATATAATTTAAAAATTCTGATGTACCTTGTATTGTAAATATATTGGTTTTAGGAAAGACTGTTGATATATTTTGTTAAGAATGTTCATAAAATCAAAATGAACGCAACTGTTTATAAATGTATTATCTTACTAATTAGTTATAGTGTTACAACATGTTTTAGTTAAAAGGATTTGATAAAGCACATAGCTTACTGGATTAGAAAATTAGGTGGATATTTAGTTCTCGATAAGAGGAACGGATATATGCGTTGTCGTGAATGTGTCCGTTGGATGTTAATGTAGTTTAAATATGGTAAAATATTAAACGATATTTTAAGAAATGGTTTAATATATTTTAAATACTATTTAAATAATGTATATTTAGCTCATCTGGAACTATGATAGAATTAAAGTGAGTTGCGACTTTAGAAGTATTCGCTTCGCCGATAGTAATTACAACATAATATGTTGGATGTTCACTTTAGTGAGAAAAATACTTACTAGGGTCCCTGCTAAGATATCTTAAAAAAAAAAAAAAAAAGTATGCTAATCAGTCCAATAGTAGTCGAGATATGAACATTTTTGTGATTAGGAATCCGCCATCTTGGATGACGCCGTCCTAGAGAGATGTGTGTTCACCTCAGTAAAAAGATACGTACTAGGATCTCGGCTAAGCAATCCTGAAAGAAAAGAACGTAATTACATGTTAATCAGTCCAATATTAGCTTATATATTTTGTAATTAAGCGGCCGCCATATTTGATGACGTCATATCCGGAAAACGTACCAGGTGATGGATGTCCACCCAAGTAAAAAATAATAAGTAAGACACCTACTAACGATTTCTGAAGAAAAAGTCCCCATACTCAAACTTTCCTACAGAACCACAGTCAGATCCTGGACTATACAGGCGCGTAATGTGTAGGAATTTAAACAGTATTTTTTTTATTATGAAACACAATGGTCAATAACAAGTGTATCGACTGTGTTTACATGAGTCAATGTGTTAGTAGAGAGCAGTGGAACAATGGTATGTTCATTGTATTGTATGGCTGCAATAGCGCCGAACGCGATGGATGCAATGGCATTACTGTCTGGGTTAAAGCTGCCAAACCTCAGAATGCAATATCTGCTTTTCAAGCTACTGACATATGCCCATTCAATCCTTTAGTACTCCCTGAAACAACCTTTGACCAAGTACCATCTCTTTAGTGTTTCCGACACAAGCTCCTACTGGAACTGCATTGGACAACAATAGACAGCCATCCACTGAAGATATCAACAGTCCACAGCCGTCAACATCATCTGCATGTATCAGTGATCCTGTAGCTCAAGCTTCGTCGTAGTCTTCTCAATCTACATCCTCCAGTGACAGCTATTTCACTGAACTTATTCCAACTCCAAAAATTAACAGTCTCTTCCTGAAAGGAATAGACCAAGAAGCGTCCAAGCAGTAGTAGTGACTAGAAGTCTGTTTAATGAATAATTTAAGGATAAAGGGTCAAACTTTGCAAGAGGGTGGATGAAAGAAAGGGGGTACTTATAAAAATAATGGCGAAGGTAAAAGTTAAAAAATAAAAAAAAAAACATATCATAGCAAATATAACTTCTACTATTGCGTTACTGGCAAAAGGTACTATTATAACAATGCTGGTAAAACTATTGATTGGTTGTAATGTGGAGACTCTAAAGGATCGTATCATAAAACTTGTGATGACATGTTGCCTCTTGCTGGGCACTGCTCTTCTTGTTTCAACTAACTGTACTTGTTCCAGCGTGTCTCAGTTCATAGGTTTCATGATAATATGAATAATGATAACCTGGCGCTATTGTATCCATAACGTATGCAATAACGCCATTTCACCTTGCGCGGTTGTAATCAGTGAACACTAAGTTACTAAACAATGCAATATTATTTCTTTCCGTCAAATATTTAATGTGAAATCCTCGAAAACTAAAAATGGTGGCGTTATTGTATCCAATTACCTTATATTACTTTGCTTCAAAGGCGCATCCTAGCAGAAGGAGTAGAGGAAGTTCAAAATTCATGTAAATATATATATATGTCACGAGCCAGCAGTTAGGAAGATAAAACTCAGTATATAAACTTCTCATTAAAAATAAGTTGGTATGTGTTGCAACGTTTTTGAAAATTTTCGTTTTAACTGAGCGGGTGATTTTCCATAATTCTTTTCCATTGAAAGCGATGTTGCCTGTTGTTTGTGATCGCATCACGGGGAAACTGTTGAACAGTATGAAATGAATTTTAAAACATTGTTCATTATTTATTTATTTATATATTGTATTACTTTGATTAAAGGTCACATCGTAATCGAAGTAAAGCAGGTTCAAAATTTCAGTATCTCGTGATCATATCAAGTTAGGAAGATGAAATTTGATATATAAACACCTCACTAAAAATAAAGGGAAACATCACTTCCTGTTTCCGAAAATTTTAATTTTAAGAGAAGAAAGAGGATATTTTCTATAATATTTCTTTCTTCAAAATTAAATCGACGTCTGTTGTTTATGCTCACGTCACGGGAAATAGTTGAACAGTTTGAAATGAGTTTTAGAACATAGTACGTACCTCAAGCTAGGATAATGTCTTGTAACTTTCCTTAAAGAGCGTATCCTAAGGAAAAAAGGGATTAAAATTCATGCCAGAAATATAATATCTTACTACATTTTCATTGGCATTCGTATCCTAAGGGTGAAGGAGGCTCAAAATTTTCCTTGAACCTAATTCTCCCCGTGCAAACAACGGGCACTTCAGCTAGTATGGAATCAAGTGTGACCTGGCTACATTTCCTTTGTTTTTGTTACATACTTGCGTATTAATATAAACAGGAAAAATGTCTCCATGTGTCAGTTAATTACAAATCGAGAATGTTTTACTTGATAAAGGAAAACAAAAAAAGATACACCTCTATCTTCTCAACACTAACGGCAGTCAGTTCGTGGAACTCCCTAATTCTTCTTGCGTATCTGTTGGAGTATGTGAAGCAGAGTACAAATATTGTATGTCACAAAACCCCTGTAATCGTAAAATCTACCATATTGTAAGAAACCAAATTGGCAACTGAAAATGAGAAAAATATTCATTTCCAACGTTTCAGTTCTTAAAAAAATACTTGTTTTTTTTTTTACTTCTTTTAGAAAAGCAATATCCATTTTTTATCTCTGGCTCCTGAACTTAAGATACTATCCCAGCCAGTGGCGGCGATTGGACGTTAAAAGTGGGGGACAAGACTTGACGGAAGGTTGTATAAGTAATAGGATGCTATCTTTTTTCTTTTGTTAAAATACCGTATATCGTATTTCATATTTTATTAAGTAAATTGACAAGACCAACGCAAGTGCCCTTTGTACTCTTAAACAGAGATTTGATTCCTTGCTCATGAACATCTTAAAATTCAAAGCGGCTGATTAATATATTGAATCCTTGAAAGAAGTGAAAGTATGCTGAAATTGTTGTGTTGCAATAGGTTAATTTTTGGGTTATTTTCCATGGCAATTAAAACGCAATTTCTGCAGCTTTCTTAACTCCACCCGGGAAGATAACCTTCACGTACTCACGCAACGGCGAATATTATATGGCACCTTTTTTCTATGAACCAGTAATACATACAAAAACTTTACATTTCCAAATGAAACTATTTACATAAATGAGTTACATCAAAAAAGTTGGGGGCAACTGCCTCCCCCCTTACCCCCCTAATCGCCGCCCATGATCCCAGTATTAGCCATGCGTGTTTTGAGTGAAACCCAGGACGGCTGGCTCAGGGATTTGAATTATGTGTGTAATAGGGGATTTTATTCCTATTCTGTGTTATTTATCCATCTCTTTGTACTCCAGAAAATTGTGTACTTCCTTCCTTCTAGAAATCGAAATGTAAGCGAGTCTCAATTCTGTTGTTTGTCCCACGAAACGCGTATGAGACTTCACGGATTTCTTGTGCATCATCTTTTTCTTTTTTCTAAGTTTAGTTCAGTGTCTCATGATGATACACCAGGACTAAGGAAGACTATGATGATATGTACAATGATGGTGGCATGACGAAAGTAGTAGGAAACGAGAGAATCCCGAGAAACTCATGCACACGAACACACTTAGCGGAAGCTGAGATCGAACTAGAAACCCGTGCGAGACGTGAACTATCGCGGTCCAACAATGGAATTCCATAGTTTCATGTGTACAGTAGAACATATGTGCTTAAATGGCATTTTAAGTAGGAATATGCCTTTAAATATACGTATGAAATTTAATAAAACCCACTGGGGCGATTTTTTTTTAAAATGGGATTTTTAAAACCTTGCTTTTCAGTCTCCCTATACAATATAGAATCCTACCTATGCAATCCAGTAAAGTATTGTATGGTACTGAGAGTTTACTACGTTAGAAAATTTAATATTGATTTGTGAAAAATGAAGTCTATAAATGTTTTTAATACTTTTGTATGTTTATTGAATACTGAAATTTGTCGTTTTATTTTTCAGAACTCGATGCTCGCTTAATGCTGATTAAACAATGTGCACTTGTAGGAGAACTGCCGGACGGTCACAAAGTGTACAAAATCAAATCCGTTACTTTGCTACCCATCGGATCCGATGCAGCACCAACAGAACTTCAACTAGACCCTTGTAGAAAGCACATGTCTTCAAGAAAGGTTGACAGAGGTTCAAATGTATTTGATATACAACAGAAAGCAGCATTTGCAAAAACATGGGGAACAATGAAATCAGCAGCCAGTACTATCAAAAGCACAACACAACAAGCCGCAGCGATTGCGTCTGGACAGGTATGTTTATTCTGATGTAGTTTTAGTTAGGCTCCCATTTCAGAACCGAGGCTATATAAGATGTCAATCTACAGCTGAAAGTGAAATCGGAACCACCATAATGCGTTCAAATTTTTCAAGGCTCTCCCACCGGGAATCAAATTCGGGACCTCACGCACCATACTCGCGTATTTGCCATTAACCAGCAACTTAGGGGGGAGGGGTTATGTAGTTATTTTATATACTTCTGTGTTTCAGATTGTCGAGTAAGTTACATTACTAGTAGTATGTGCGTGAAGGAGTATGTTCGGTGCCGCTTCTTAAACACAGACCACAATCTGATAGCCGTGTATTTTACTGTAAGTACAGTTTTATAAATAAATAACAATTTTTCTAGCAAAATAAAAGCTTTCAATTATTATTGGCAATTAAAATTTAAGGATTAATGGTAATTTTAGGCTATATCATTAACCATACTGTCGGGTTCAGTGATCTTGCTAGTGTCATATGAAGGACGTAACTACTCTAGCGGGTGTAACGTCATGATATATGTCAGAGAGTTGGATATGCATGAACATCACAACGGAACTAGTTCTTCCTTAACATTTCTATTGTCTATTTTCAATTTATACTGGCGTGATTTTGTACACTTTTAAAATTGAGGTGGATTGAGGGAGGCAGCGTAGAAGTTTAAATACCCAGTACAGGATCGCGAGCAGGCGGAGAAAGCAACCACTTGAGTGGTTAATGAGATGTATTTCAATGTCAGTGTCACTTCAATAAGTGGGATGTACACTCATGTCCAAAATGATTGTCGCATATCTATAACTGTCTTCTTGTAAGAATATAATTTGGTAATGATTTTGCAGGGTACTTTCAATACTGATACTATGTGTATAATTGGGAAATGTATATTTGTGGTAAATTTCATAGGAAAATAATTATAAATACGAAAATTAGAATGAGTTAAACAAAATGTTGCTAAATGGACAAGAAAGTTTTATTTTAGTTTCATTGTTCTTATTTGCTGCTCTTTTGACATGAAATTTAGCACATACATGCCTTTGCCGATTATACATACTAACATTATAAGAAATACTGAGCGAATTCCGCTATCAAATTATATTCGTACAATAACACATTTATAAACATGCGACAATAATTTTGGACATGAGTATACATAATCGAATTCCTCCATTTTCTCTCAAATTACGCATGAGGGTTTACACTCACGCATATCATTATGTTCAACTCAATAATATCTATCGATTGGTAGAATGTCATCTTAGGACTTTTTTTTTTCCTGTTAAACAGTAAAATTGTAGAATTCTGTTAAACACTAATGAAATTGTTCATCAGTAAATGCTGTTTCTACAGAACACTGGAATGAAGAATATACAACGATGCGTGAAACTTGTTGCAGATTTTTAGTTTATATAAAAAGTAAGCAACACTCAACTAAGTAACATCTGGAAGGTTTCACTTTACGGGATACTTATTTTTCTTTTCAACGTCAAAATTTTATTAAGAATCTCATAATTGTCTATAGTTTGTTGCCAAGCTCGAATGTATGAGAAGCGGTATTAGGTTGGTGCGAACGAAATGCCCATTTTAACGTCTCGTGGAAAACTCACCTCAGCAACACGGTACAGGGATGGATTAAGGTAAACGCAACTAATGTCACAAACTCATTACCGTCCAGCAAACAGTCTGGGTATGCAGTCAGTCAGGAGAGAATGCGTTGTTGAATAAGATCGTATAAAAGTGCGCCGTACACCTGACAATTGCGAATAGTTGTTCTTCATGAATTTATACTGGGACAATCTGTACAGCAAACCGCAGGAAACATTAACGTTTGGGCAAGGAATAGCGAATTAACGCAACAGTCTACCGTTCCTTTGGTTTGTGAAATTTCTTCCGGTGACACAGCATTGCAAAATAATCCCCGTGATCATCATCAACATCATGTTCAGATGAGCTCTTCATGAACACCGTAGAAAATGTTTGTGCCATTGTAAACGACTTAGGCATACACCAAACCACTGTCGTCCGGCGGCTCTGTGCAAACGGTAAGGTGAAAAAATTGAACTTAAGGATGTTACAGTTAACGCTGGCCAATAAGAATCGCCGTCTAGAGGTGTGGTGTTCTCTGAGTTTAGAATAACTTGGAAGATTTCCTGCGTCAATTGTGACTTATGGCTCACTCACTCACAATTATGACTCATTAAAGAACGGCTGACCTAGGTATTTGAATTCTGAGTGTAATAGGGATTTTATTCCTATTCTATACTATTTAGAATTGCCCACCTCTTTGTTACTCCACAAAATTGTCTACTTCCTCCTTTCTAGAAATTAAAGTATAAGCGAGTGTCAGTGGTAGACCCATAGGAAAACGACCATTAGGAAGACCTAGGCGCAGATGGGAGGATAATATTAAAATAGATCTCGCAGAGATAGGAATACAAAGTAGAAACTGGATCCAATTAGCTAAGGATAGAAGTCAGTGGAGAGCTTTTGTGAACGCGGTACTGAACCTCCGGGTTCCATAGGCCATAGAGTTAGTTAGTTAGTTAGTTAGCGAGTGTCAGTGGTGCCAAGTATGTCTCACGAAACGCGGATAGGGCTTCTCGGGTTTCTAGTGTGCAATTTTTGCTTTATTTGCATTTTTAATGTTAGTTCAGTGTCCAGGATTATACACAGAAGCTAAGGGAGACAGTGATGATGAGATGAATGATGATGGTGGCTTGACGAAAGTGGGTAAAGCATAGAACTCCGAGAAAACTTATACGTACAAAGTTACTTGACGAGAGCTGAGATCTAGCCAGGGACCCTACGCGTCAGAGGTTAGTGCTCTATACCACTAAGCCATCGTGGTTCCTTAAGCGAATTTCATAGTTTCATGTGTATGAACATAAACGCGTAAATGGTATTTTACGTAGGAATATGGCTTTAAATGTACGTACAGAATGGAATAAAATTACCCAACAAAACCCAATTCTATTCAATAAAACGCACTGGGTTGTTTTAGTGTGTTTAAAAAAAAAGTGGATATTTTACAGCCCTGCAGAGAGGACACACAGCTCGCATGGAAAGTATACATATATATATGAAATGTACAGATTGGGAAAAAGAAATCTTTGTTAGACAAAGACACCGATGGGAGAATAATATAAACAGGATTGTAGGAAAGTGAATAACGATACTAGTCATTGGTTTGTTGGCACAAATAGAATCCAGTGAGGAAGCTTTTTTTGTTTTTCTGTGGTGATGAATCTTTAGGTTTCTTGAATTACAGAATTTGTTGTTAATGAAAACAATGTATTCAGAAGACTGCATATGCAAATTTTCTGCATTTTGAACTGATTGTTTAATACTATCAAAATACTCTCTGTTTCTTCATATTTATCCTGCATTAATATGATTTCTTTGTATATTTGCAGGTGAAGAAAGCGAAGCAGCGCATTGCAGGAAAGGACAAGGAAAAATTCGAGAAGCGCATTCTGGAAGAACTTCAGCGGATATTTAGTGAGACTGATTCCTTTTATTTTTCTGTCACAGGAGATCTAACTAACTCTTGCCAAAGACAGTATGAATCTCGTGTTGATGGCAAGCCTAATCCGAGACCTCTATGGCAACGGGTTGATGATCGCTTCTTCTGGAATAAACATATGTTGAAAGAGTTAATCGAGTTAGAGGTATGGCTATGTTTCTTCTTCTTCTTCTTCTTCTTCTTCTTCTTATTATTATTATTATTATTATTATTATTATTATTATTATTATTATTATTATTATTATTATTATTATTATTATTATTATTATAACTTCAAGTTTCGCCTATTCTAGATTCACCTAATGCCTGCTAGCTATGAAAACATCAATCAAATTGGTAACTGTTCTTATTAGACGAAAGTGGAATATTTTGAGAAACTTAGTTTAATTCGCATATGGTGGTACCCTTCCTCACAAACATCTCTGGCAGGAAACATGTCCCGCCCAAATATCTTGTGTAGAAGATGGCCTACGTCAACGCTGAGTGAGGTTCCATAGGAGAAGTAAATACCATATTGACTGGCATATGAGACACCATTCATTTTTAAAGAAAAAGTATTTTCAGGTCGTACAATATTTGAAAATACAAAGGGATATTTTCACCAAGGAAACAACGTTATTTGAGAAGAGCGTTTACTGAGTCACTGAGCTGTGAATAAATTGAATGCTCTTGCAAACCGTCAGAAAACAAGGAAAATATCAAATAACACAAAATCCAGATGACTTATGGAAATTGAAGTAGCCAATTCAACATTATAAAATCTTTAAATAGGCGCATAAGAGGCACTTTTTTCTTTCCTCCTTCTTCTTTCTTGTATTCAGACAAGAGAAAACACGTATGATACGCTGGCAAATATAGTATATATATATATATATATATATATATATATATATATATATATATCAAAAACAAATAAATATTGTTCCTTTTGTAAAGTAATATATGTTGGATTATGTGCCTAGATCAATATGGAAACATTTCAAGGATTTAAAAAAATCTCCCTAATATAATTTCACCCATTTTCTTGTTTAGGGAGATGGCATTATAAACTGTGAAGCATATTAATTTTCGTATAGCATGTTACTAACAGTGCAACATGTACTAGAACTTAATAGGAATGTATAACATTTACTTGGTCTTTCTCTTTTGCGTCTATTTACTTATTCTGTCTTGTACTAAATATATGGATTTTCAGTTTTGACTATTTCATTTTATAGTTTGAAACTAATAATTTATTTAATTGTATTGAAAGAAATTACATAAAAATAAAAGAACTTCTAGGAAGAAAGAATGCATAATTGTATGAGTGATATAAATGCTTTTATGATGAAAGGACAGGAAGGTAATATAGCAAAAAATAAATAAAGTAGGTGTGTGAACTAGTGATAGGAAACATACGATTCAATCAACAAAAGATAAGAACATCCTGGAAGTCTTAATTTTATTAGAATAGAAACTAAATAGATGAAAGTAGAAACTAAATAGTGATAGCAAAATTTTGATCATTATGAGTGTCAGGTAAGACACGATATAATTAAAGAAATTAAACTAAAAATTCTCGGTTATAGAAAAAATGTTGAAGAAAAAGAAGTAAATAAAAGAATACAAAAATTAAATTTATTATTATTATTAATTAAATAAAAGCAATATAGAAATATACAAATTTGTACAGTAAATTAAGACTTTTTTTTAAAAAAAAATAAGAAAGGAAAAGACAAAGTAGGTGAAAGATACAGGGTGGCTTAAAAGTAGTTATGCACTCCTGCATTGATCAAGTATATTCTAGTTTATGGGCTTATTTGCCTAGGCTGTTTCGAGCTTTAGTTTTAAGTAAAAGATTAAATAATAAAGAAACATAGTCTACCTGATGGATAATAACAAGAAAAGATATAAAATACAATGAACTGATCCAGTAGCGTACGCAGGAATTTATTTCGAGAGGGGTCCAAACTTAATATCAGGGTATTTTATATTGAAATTCCTAAACTTGTCCCTAAAATTAGG
The DNA here is from genome assembly GCF_964235325.1 of Thermobia domestica. Lineage (NCBI taxonomy): Eukaryota > Metazoa > Arthropoda > Insecta > Zygentoma > Lepismatidae > Thermobia > Thermobia domestica. The sequence goes on along the minus strand of NC_137465.1, from coordinate 169,986,626 downwards.
CTAAATTTACACTAAAGTTGGAATTTCGGGGGAGGTCCGGACCCCCAGGACCCACCCCCTGCGTACGTCCCTGAACTGATCAATACGGGTCTGTATACCTACTTTTGGGCCACCCTGTATAATACACATAAAGGGTTCATACTAGCTTTGCTGTCTTAACTTAAACTAGAAATACAATTCACTGAACAAGGCAACGTTTATTTAAAAATAATAATTTTAATCAGACACTATAATTATTAGGGTGGGCCGAAAAAACTCATTTTTTTTATTTCGAAGTTGTAATAGTGCGGAAAAGTTGCGAATTATATAGACAAAGAAAAATAAAAAAATATATATATCAAAATGGGTTGACATCTTCCGGTCGCGCATAAATCCTAAAGTTTGACAAAATATGAAAAAAAAATCATTTTTGCGATTATTTTTTAAAATTTTTGAATTAAATGTTTTCGTAATGTAATAGTTTTTAACGTCTTCAAATAAAGCCTAAAAACATTGTATTTTAATTTGGTTTAGATCAATTGATATCTTTCGGTCGCGCATAGGGCCTAAAATTTGTCAAAATATTGAAAATGTTACATTTTTACGAGTTTTTAAAAATATCTTTAATATACTGTTTTTAAACATAATACTTACATTATTTTTATTTTTGAACATAAGAACATTGTGATTTATTAAGATGCGAATAAATTAACAACTTCCCATCGTACCTAAAAAAGATAGTCCTGTGACATGATGGGTGATAACAGAGCTTTTTAAATATAGAGCAAGTCAAAAAGTACCATGCACGTTGTTACTGTTATCACCCATCATGTCACAGGACTATCTTTTTTAGGTACTGTTTTTCTATAGCATTGGGATCATTGCGCGATGGGAAGTTGTTAATTTATTCGCATCTTAATAAATCACAATGTTCTTATGTTCAAAAATAAAAATAATGTAAGTATTATGTTTAAAAACAGTATATTAAAGATATTTTTAAAAACTCGTAAAAATGTAACATTTTCAATATTTTGACAAATTTTAGACCCTATGCGCGACCGAAAGATATCAATTGATCTAAACCAAATTAAAATACAATGTTTTTAGGCTCTATTTGAAGACGTTAAAAACTATTACATTACGAAAACATTTAATTCAAAAATTTAAAAAAATAATCGCAAAAATGTTTTTTTTTTTTTTTTTCATATTTTGTCAAACTTTAGGGTCTATGCGCGACCGGAAGATGTCAACCGATTTTGATTTTTTTTCTTTGTCTATATAATTCGCAACTTTTCCGCGTTATTACAACTTCGAAATAAAAAAAATGAGTTTTTTTCGGCCCACCCTAATAATTATATATAATATAATAGAGGTTATAGTGTCTGATGAAGTCAATATGTTCAGTTGGATGGCGAAACTGTTACGCATTTGTTATCTTCTATCTAATATAAATAAAATAAAGAGTTTGTTTGTCTGTCTGTCTGTCTGTGTGCGGCCTAGGGACCAGACGAGTGGACCGAGAGTTACCAAATTTTGGTCAGGGGTACCTTGGCCCAGGCCCCAGATCAAGACGAAGCTTATTTTCAAATTTCGAACCACGGGGGCGTTTAACCGGAACCGGCTTGAGAACCAGACAAATTGACTGAGAGTTACCAAATTTTAGTCACGAATACCTTGGTCTAGGCTCCAGACCAGAGGTAAACGTTTTTGTCAAAACCCCAACCAGGGGAGTCTTAGGGGGGGCGCTTACCGGGACATGTAAAAGTAGTAGAAAATGACCGATATTAGTGTCGAATTCATAGTTTTCGCGGTCGCTGAAATCAATGGTGAAACTCCGATCACATTAACTTCCAAATTCACGCTAATCGGCTCCGGGCTGAGGGTCACCGGTGGAGGGGGAAGGAGATACCGAGACACATAAAAGTAATTCAAAATGACCGATATTAGTGTCAAATCCATAGTTTACGCGGTCACTGAAATCAATGGTGACACTTCCATTAACGATGACTTCCAAATACAGCCCCCGTGCGAAGCATGGGTATATTCAACTAGTTTTTAAATAAACGTTTGCCGTATTCAGTGAATTATATTTCTAGTTTAAGTCATATAAAGTGATTTAAAAAAGAAGAATAATTAAAGGAGATACAAAAATTTTAATATTTTATAGGGAGAGAACTTTAATGGAAATGTAAAGAGAAAATGCAATGTAGTTACTAAGAACGAAAAAATCTTTTAAGACAACAATGGAGACACGACGAAAAATCAGACTGAAGCATGGCATACCGAAATTAACAAGAAAGCAGAGAATGCACAATTTTTTATACACAGATTTACAGATCTTTTGAAGCAGAGAGTGAAATGATGATTATCATTTTCCTATGGGTGCGTTGCTAAACCAAAGAAAGCAAAGTGATGTCGCTTTGATGGATGTATTTTCAGACTCATCAGAACACTAGAATCGAAAGAAATTGACATAATATATTGAGTTAATACAATGTCTCACTGCATTTCAGTTAGATGTAATTAGTAATGATGTATGTAACTTGATATTATGATTTATGTCAACTTTTCAGGTAGTTGACCTATGTGCATAAGAAAGTATTTGTGTCGCCGTTAGGAAAATACAAGCAACAATAGATACAATTTGCTAGTTACAGTGGTTTTAGCTACATATACAGTACATAAAAATGCATTTTTCCAGCAAAATAAAAGCTGTGAATTATCATTAGCATCAACCGTCATACGTTTTAATACTCCAAAAGCTCATTTCTTATTTTCTCGAAAACTACGCATGATAATTTACTCAAGCATTTTATTTTGTGCAGCTGTATGTGATCTATTGACTAATATAAATGTCTTATCTGTGAACAGTTCAGTAGTTAATTAGAAATGAACGTGTAAAATTGAATGGCAATTTTAGGCTATATCTCATTAACCGTAGTATACATAGTCGTCTTATTGGCAGCATAATAAATAGCTTAATGAAGATACATTTTAGTATATCGGTTTCATCTCAATAAGTGGCATGGTTCTTGTACGGTTTAAAAATTGCTTTCCCGTATTCTCCAAAATACGCATGAGTTTTCATGCTCACACATATAATTTTCTTTAGCCAACAAGATCTATCGACTGGTCTCCCTCATTTTTGGGCAATGTTCTTCTTGTTATATTTTTTATTATTTATTTATTTATTTATTGAATAATCAGCTTATGTAGATTCACTCTTGCTTCATACGATAGAGGTTTTAAGTTTAAATTTCATAATCAACCTGCAGTTTAACCAGGGAATGCTGGAATGGATGGTACTTGTAAATATATGGACCTTGACTAATTTCCTTTTAAAACCCTTCCAACTGTTGTTCAATTTTTCAATTTAAAATACTTTTGGTAGATCTTTGTTACTAACTTCAGAAGTATTATCAATGTTTTTTTTTAATGTGATTACAGGATCCAAGAGCTGATCCATGGATTGTTCCAATAATTCAAGGTTTTATTCAAATTGAACGTTGTACAGTCGAAGTCGGAAATATGATGGAACCAAAGTATGAGGTATGTTGCATATAATTATAGAGTTTCTGACTTTTTTTCATGACTACTGAGAAATGAACTTTATAAGGAAGTTCTTATTGTTCTAGATCACTGTACAGTTGTCACTGAAACTTATTTTCATTGTAAAAAGTATTGGTAGTTTCCTTCCTTTATATGTAATTGCACAAACAAGGGTAATTCAATTAGTAAGGTTGAAAGCATTTTATTGAGATAAAAATGCCCGCATATAATAGTCACTGTTTCGCTTAATGCACTTTTTCATCGTCCTCAATCTGTTGCACTGAGAGAGAGAGAGAGAGGGAGAGTTGTTTTAGAGTCAAAACAGAAGTGCATTGACTTGTTCATTTTCAATGTTATATATTTGATCATCTTGAAATTTTTATCTTACTGATGCCTTTTCATTTCTTTCATATAGCAGGGTGTCTATCAGTCACAAAAATCACGAACGTCCCGAAAAGTCCCGAAATCAGAAAACGGTCTTGAAAGTCAAGAAAAAATCACGAAGTTTAGCTTTTGGGTCACGATTTTTTTGTTTGTACAAATATAAGTACAGACTGGAAAATTTTGTTCTATAAAATGTCAAAATTAACCACCAAAAATGTCTATGGTTGGCTTTAGACGCAACTAAGTCGCAAGCAAAGCACGCTTCTATCGCATGATGAAAATTCGGCCTAATTCACATCCAAATTCGCACTCAAGAATGTTACGAAATTTTATGGTTTGATACAGAAAAGGATATGAAAAATTTCATTTTGGAATTTTAGTAGACACCCTGTATAGCTTTGCACCATATTTCTGTAAAAGGACAAAGCGCTTCAAGTGCTTCTCGTCTACGTTGTCATTTTCTACTGGAGCGCTAACTCGTTAGTTTTTAATTTCATGCGTCTTTCCTGCCATGTGTTGCACGCTATGGTATTCTGCTCGATTGATGTCTTTTCACTCTGTAATGGATTTGTGACATTAAATCCAATTTTATTATACATATCGAAACAGTTTGCTTTATTGAATTGTCCTCATAATTTTAACTTGGAATGTATTTAACTATTGTTAGTCCTTCGTATTAATTTGCTTAAATTTTATGTATTATTTGCAATGTAAATTGAAACATAGAGTGAAAATTTATTGAAATGCAACCTCCCATTCAAGTTGCATTGATAGTTTCCCCAGTTGATATTACATGTTTCTAGTGAAGGGAGGAAAAGTGTTGAGAATGCGCTTGAGAATACAAACAATGAACCTAGTAATAGGATGCGGTATTGGATTGTTTCTCCGTACATAGGAAATGATTATGGCATGTAACGGATTTGTCAATAACCCAGGCAGTGACCCTGGTGGTTGTGCCAGTATTAGTATAATGAAGATCTAGTGGGAGGTCTAATAAAGCGGACTATCGATCACTAAACACCAAGTTTCAGGTGTGTGTGTGTGTGGAAGATTACACCACGGCACAGACTTTGAGTAAAATGGTTTGTGAAACTGACACATTACTAATGTCGGGAAATTACGGGAATTGTTCAAAGATGGATGCGTAACACTTAGTATCACAAATGATTATGCGGTAGGTGAAATTTCATAGCAGGCAATTCACGTATCATCGAATCATAACGAAGCGCCGTGTCTGCATTCATCTTACCTGGATATGTGGTCATATTAATTGGATTAACAAAGATTGGAATAGGTTATGTTGATGCAATGAATCGGGGTTTTTCCCACACCAAACCGATTTGCTTGTACATGTTTGGCACCATCAACATTAGTCTATCAACCTATCGTGCATGATAAATGCTTTACAACCTGTTTGTTGTGACTGTATAGTATGGGATGATTCGATTGGCATACTACAGTAATACTAATCGTATATTTAAGACATGTAACTTGTATTGTTAGACAATTTATTGTCTGAAATTTTAGGTTTCTTTCAATATAATAGGTTTATAGCATAGTAATCATGTTTATATATGCCATACCACTAATTCAATTTCAGCTTTTGGTAATTGTTTATTTAAAGCAATTGATATTCTTAATACTAATTTAAGAAATGTTAGCACGAATCTACATTGTTTATTGCGGCTTTATGAGTTTCCCTGAACAGTTACAGCCACGGAACAGTTTAAGTCACTCATATGAAGACCACATCGCTTTATGAAAACATCTTGCTTTTTGGGTGCAAGGATTGTAAAATAAAAACTTGAAAACTAACCTCTGTTCTCGATTTTTCAGATTTAGAACCCTTGCACCTAAAAAATAAGATGTTTTCATGAAATTCGATCTTCATGAATGACTTAACCTGTTGAAAAGCGACAGAATAAATGGCTGAAGCCGTTCAGAAAAACTCTTAAAAGACAGTAAGCAAAGTAGATCCACGCTATAACTTTTTCAGTAATATTTTAATTGTTCTTTATGTAGTTACTCTTTTGAAGTGAATAAAAGATGTATAGGTTACTATTTTTAATTTTGTGTAATGAGTAGATTAATGTTTTATTTACTTTTAGACATTCACCCTTACACTGATCTCACGTCGAAGCAGATTCCGAGCTGGTACTCGGTACAAAAGACGTGGTGTGGATGAGAACGGGAAAGTAGCCAATTATGTGGAGACAGAGCAAATCATTTCATATCATCAACATCAAGTATCATTTGTGCAAGTCCGGGGATCAGTTCCTATTTTCTGGAGTCAACCTGGTTATAAATATCGACCTCCGCCGCGGTTAGACAAAGGTATATTTATTTTCCTAGTATTTGACCACAAATCTATGTATGTTGATTTAAATTTGAATTTTCAATTCAAATGTAAAATTTTCATCATTGTTTCCACGTAGTAACAGATAAGTGAATATGGTTTTGATATGATGATCAGTAGAAGTCTTCGCAAGATTATGAAGGTAAACTGTGTGTTATTTTAAAGAACAAATATTCTTATTTATGTGGTGCGTCCGTGGAGTATAATTTTGTTGCTTTGTTTCATGAACCTCATTGTTTGCCTATTCATGCAGGTCTGGATTACTTCTTGGACCACTGCTTAATTCGTTTTCCGTCTTGTAGTAGGGTAAAAAGGCTAATTTGAACACTTAAACACGAAATTAAGTGGATGAATATGCCTATTTTCGTAATTGATAAACTGTACACAGAACATCATGTGATGTCTGCCATCTTTCAATTTTGTAACAGTATTTCCATATCCATTAATATTGAACTAGATGGATATTTTATGAAGTGTACTGCTCGAATGCTGTGAAAATTTTCGTGCAGTAAGTATAAAATTATATTACTTGCTGTAATTGATGGTGTAACTCATTACATGTCTAGACTACCTTAATCCAAGTTTAATATAGGATTCTTAGTCCTAATGAAGAAAGATTCATACACTGTTACTGTACCAAAATTTCTACAGTTTTCAATCAGCTTACTTTACAGTGTATTCCATTTAGTTCATTGTTAATGGATATAGAAACACTATTGTTACAGAAAAGAAAAGAAGGCGGACACCATTTGCTTATCATAAAGTGTTCTGTATACAGTTTATCAATTCTTAGAAGATGATAACAGGCGTATATTAATCTACTTAATTGCAGCTCGAAGTATTGAAGTTACCTTCTGTCCTGACTAGAAAAACAAAAACATGAATTAAACAGCGGTTCAAGAAGTAGTCTAGAGAATAGGCCTGTATGAATAAGCAGACAGTGAGATTTGTGAAATATAGTAGCAAAATAATATCCCACGATACACCAACACAAAAATAACAATATTTACTCTTTATATAAATTACTGAGTTAAAATGCAGACCTTAATGTGCATTGTATATTTATTCATGTCGTCTTTATTTCAGTCAGTGGATGTTTGATCATATTATTCTTATTCAAATCAAAAGCATTTACTTAAACGATAGTTTCTGACTTTGAAGTCCATGAAGAGCTGTGCACAGAATTTTCTAACTTGAAAAATATTTTATTGTCCGATAAAGAAATCATGGTTAGCACTACTGCTGGGAGACCCTCCGAGCAGTGTCTCAGGTGGCAGTAGAACTACCGCCAAGTTACTTACAAAATCCCGTGAAAGAACGTGTTAACAACCTACGAGAGAGACCGGGCTCAGTGCTTATCGACTTTCGTTTCTACATAAGGGGGCAGACTACTAAATATTTTTCAAAAGCTAACCATTTTTCTTTTGCCAGTTTTTCGTAAGTGAAAAAAGATAATGAAATGTAATTTATCTTAGTAGTAGATAATGTTATTCTACACCCGAAAATACGAATCGGAAGAATTTTCAGTGTTGCCATCCGTAGAAATTACAGTGTGGCCAGAATTTGAATTACCCAAAAATCTAGGTTATGGCAGCGACTAGAAAAATCAACTCAACGGCAATTGATGACTTACCATGTTGTCTGTGTGGGGGGCGCGGTGGCTCAGTGGTAGAGCGTTCACCTCTGGTGCTTGGGGTCCCGGGTTCGATCCCAGCCCCCGCCAAGTGAACTTTGTGGTGGACAAACACCGTGCTCGTGGGTTTTCTCGGGGTTCTCCCGTTTCCTCCCACTTTCTTCATTCCACCATTTCACTCATCTCTCATAATCACCGTCTCCTTTAGCCTAGCCGGCACAACCGTGGGACGTAAAACTCAAAGATTTCATTTCATTTCATTTCATGTTGTCTGTGCTTCTTGTTGATTACTTTTTAAACAATATTTGTATTTTAATTCTACTGCAAATAAAAAAAAATATGTATTTTGTACTCTTTATTACAAAATAAATACAAATATTATTTAAAAAGTAGTTAACAAGGAACACAGACAGTATAAGTCGTATTGCCGTTGAGTTCATTCCATAACCTAGATTTTTGGGTAATTCAAATTCTGGCCCCACTGTAATTTCTATGAATGGCAACACTAATGATTCTTCCGATTCATATTTTCGGGTGTAGAATAACATTATCTACTACTGAGGTAAGTTACATTTCATTATCTCTTACGAAAAACTGGTAAAAAATTAAATTGTTAGCTTTTAAAAAATATTTAGTAGTCTGTCCCCATAAGTATACAATGTTTATCTCGAGTCCTTGGACTTCGATTCGATATGTCAAACAAATAAAGAGAATGATTACATGGGGCCCCATTCCATACCAACGTTGCTTAATTTTGAAGTCCGCAGCGCAAAAGCTGAAACATGCAATTGTAAAAGTGCTTCACATATTATCGCAAACTAATTTCCCTTTTTATGTTACGTTAATGCAAACCCGTACGAAATGAGACTCATTACGTTCTTAAGAATTGAGTGGATTATTATTATTATTATAGGTATGAGTAAATATTTTTTTCTTACATTTGTAAAAGTGAATGCGTGAAAATGCCAGAGTGGCTGGAGAATATGAACGTAATAGAATTCCTATTAAAGAATCACCTATGTTATTAACCGTTTAAAAATTAATGTGTTATTAAGGAACGACGACCAACGCCAGTATTGAAGATACAACAAAAGAAACGATAAGAAAGTTCTGCACGCATTCGTATGATAAATCATTTGGAATTGTTGGAATTATGACGTAAAAAGAGCAATGTATGAGAAAACATTTAAGAGTGATTCTGTTTTTAAAGAGGTATCAAATGATGTACAAAATTGACTTAATTGGATGCGTGTCATGTGTTTTGAACAATATAATTAAAGATGAAATTTCACGTGCAGAGTTCATTTAGCATAAGTAGACGAGAGCATATTTTCGGCAGGATAATAAATCCATTTTATCTAACATAAAATATACCAAACATAGTTAGCAATAAATATCAAAATCTTTGTTCTGTATTTAAACAAAACAATTTGTCACTCATCTTTACATACTACCATCTTTCCTCTAAAATGCATTCATCCACAACCACATGAATATTCATGTTTTCCGGTCTGGAAATTCTAATAATTTGTATCAATGTTGTGATCATATTTAATTAGGTGTAGAGCCTGAGTGACATGCTGAGCGTAACTATGTTCGCTACATCACCCTTTCGCAGTTCAAAACTGTTAATTGAACGTTACGTTGTAGTACATACCAAGGACTTTTCATTGCCCATAAATTAAGAAGAGAAAGAAACCTTACTCATTCACTTTTATTCTACAGAATGAACAAATAAAGAAAAAGAATTTAGCACATTATGTCTTTTACAATGTAGTAACAAGTTTTGTTTAGATGCGCTAAGGGAGAAGCGAGGAGTGCTTTGAAAATGTTCGCAGATTTTGTCTTTCGTATGTTTTAACGTATGATTTTTTTTTTTTTTTTTTTTTTAATATTGTTTAATTATTAGTTTATTGTATGAAGTAGAGGAAGATACCATTGTACAACATTGTTTGTTTATTATCTGCAGATCGTGGCTTTTGCACTAATTTCTTGTTTTCCAGGTGAAGCAGAAACTCAAGTAGCCTTTGAAAAACACTTCAACGAGGAACTGTCTGTGTATGGACCTGTGTGTATTGTGAACCTCATAGATCAGCAGGGTAAAGAAAAAATAATTGGAGATGCATTTACCAATCATATTTTCAATTTTGATAACCCGAACTTGTCTTACGTTCTCTTCGATTTTCATGAATATTGGTAAGTGAGCACGTAATTTTGCGTTCGTTCACATAGGTATTATCATGTTGAAAAAATCCTGGCCACTTATCTTTGAAAAACCAGATACTTATATTCATAAGTAGAATTAAATCCAATCAATATGGATCTTGTTTGGTTGTCCAAGAACTTTATTTCGAAGGACAGTACTAAAACATATGATATAGTCCTGAACTAAAGTGTTTTACAAGAGAAGTGAGTGGTAGTATTTTCTTGAATATGACTTTTATGCCACTCTTGATTACACTTCTGTCAGTTTTATTAATTTTATGTATGGTTATACTACTTTTTGATTGTATATTCTGTGTATAGTCCTTCCTTATGGCAGAATCAACTCGCCTCTGACATAGCAATTTCGAATTCGATTCCTGGTAGAAGTACAGTGTTGTTTGAATCCTACTGAATTATAAGATTATGCCTCATAAAGCTTTGATGCTGAAATGAGATTTTAAAAAGAATTTAGAACAATGTCCTTTAATTCATTCGGTGCATAAGTGTTAATGTTAAGGTTCAAATAGGTGAGAAATCTTTAAACCCATCGAAAATAATGGTTACTATTAGGCAAAATACTTATTAGCACTTTCGATCCTATCATAAAGTGAATAGCAGTCTTCTCCTTTATGCCAGGGTTGCGTTTTGTTCTGTTATTTGTACAGTAATCTTTTATATTCTGTTTTCTGTAAGTGTTTACTCAACTAGAGGACTAATTTGAAATTTCCTTGAGAGACATTGTTCACAGAATTAGATATATACTCATATATTTACTGTATTGAAGGAAAATTAAACAAGGCCTTTGATCAGGGCTGTATCTGAATTTCTATTCAAGAGTTATTGACTAAACGGAACAAAATTTAAAATAGCAATACATATCCTATTCACACTCGATAATATCGGAAGTCTTTATACTCCCTTCCTTTCTCAGGTTCCCAATTTTAGGAATTATGTCTCTTTAGTCAATTTGCACTTTCGATCAGTAAAATCTGTTAAGTTGGACACTTGTCTCTTAGCCTCATTTGTGAAATTTTTAACCATCTTAAACTTTTAATTAGGTGTAGAGACCCCGGAGGGCAAAACATCATATAACATTTTTGCTTTATTTTAGCCTGTAGACTAGTACTCTGTCGTCCGTGGGCGTCATTTTTAGAACATCCGATATATATATATGATCGAAAATGACCCATATTAGTGATGAATCCATAGTTCATGAAGATGAGCTAGGATGAAGAGTGACACTTCCGATGCACTTTAAATCCAAATTCAGCCCCGCAACTTGGGAAATGAGGAGGGGATGATCGAAAATGGCCGATATCATAGAGCGTTTCAGTAATAGTAAAAAGTAACTGACTAACGGAACATATTACTAATATTTCTTATTTTAAACCAGCGAACCGGACAATTGACGCTAGTTTATATATGAAATACAAATTCATTTAAAAAAAATAACGAAGAAACGTTTAACTAGACCTGAAGAGGAAATCCGTAAAATTGTATAATTAAGATTTCAGTTCATTTCAAAGAAAACACAATGATAACTCACTCACCCTATGGCCTATGAAACCCGGACCATGAAGTTCACTGCCGCATTCACAATAGCTTTCCATTTGCTTCTGTCCTTCGTCAATTGGATCCAGTTTCTACTTTGTATTTCTATTTCTCCGAGATCCATCTTAATATTATCTTCCCATCTGCGCCTAAATCTTCCTAATGGCCTTTTTCGATTGGATTTCCAGTTAAAATTTTGAAAACATTCCTACTTCCCTCCATTCTGGCTACATGACGTGCCAATTTGAGGCTCCTAAACTTAATGTCCTTAACAATGTTAAGTATACGGTATAAATTATGCAGTCCCTCGTTATGAAGTTTCCGCCATTCTCCATTCTTATCCCTCTTGGATCAGGAGGAAACAGGAAGAACAGTTTCGAGTGGATAATAAGATAAATCCCCTGCTTTCAGTCGATACTTGCTTTCTTAGTAGATTTAGTTTTGATCTGTTAATGTTGATCCTAAATATTTGAAAGTATCCATTTCATTGAAAATATTATTTGATGTTTTAACGTATCCAGTTCAATGTTATTATTGAGTTCAAAACCTTCTGTCGTCGCGAATTCTATAGAGGAATTTGAACCTTAAACTATACAAAACGATAATTATGCCTGTTCTTTTGTATAGTTGCGAAATATGGTCGCTAACTCTGGGGGAGAAACGTAAACTGAAAGCGTTTGAGAATAAAACCGTGAGAGAATACGGACCCAAGAGGAACAGGAATGGGGAATGGCGGAAACTTCACGAGGAACTACATAATTTACACCGTTTACCAAACATTGTTAGGATCATCAAATGTAGGAGGCTCAGGTGGGCACGTCATGTAGCCAGAATGGAAGAAAGTAGGAACGCTTTCAAAGTTTTAACTGGAAGTCCAATCGGAAAACAATCATTAGGAAGACCTAAGTGCAGATACGAGAACAATCTTAAGTTGGATCTCGCAGAAATAGGAATACAAAGTAGAAACGGGATCCACTTGGCTAAGGATAGAAGTCCACGGAGAGCTTTTCTGAATGCGGCATTGAACCTCCGGGTTCCATAACCATAGAGTGAGTGAGTTAATGTATCCATAATTTGAAGTATTACGGTTACGATGCGTTTCCGAAAGTTTCCTCGTGCGTTGACTTCCAAACCCTGCAAGCGTTTATAAAACCACTGTATTTCTTTCTATTGTCCTTATATCATTCCCTATCAGATTTACATCATCAGCATAAGTTATAACCTGGTGAATAACATTAAGCTCTAGAGCCTGGTTGCTCTCTCTCATTTTCCTCCTCCTCCTCCTCCTCCTCCTCCTCCTGCTGCTGCTGCTGCTGCTGCTGCTGCTGCTGCTGCTGCTGCTGCTGCTGCTGCTACTACTACTACTACTACTACTACTACTACTACTACTACTACTACTACTACTACTACTACTACTACTACTACTACTACTACTACTACTACCACTACTACTACTACTACTACTAATAATAATAATAATAATAATAATAATAATAATAATAATAATGACAAAACATCTTGGCTCTGGCCGTTTTTGAAGAGAAAGCTCGTGGACAAGTATTCTGCGCGGACGTTACTTTGGGATTCACCTAAATATATCTCAATTTATCTAACACAAAAATAATGCCCCATATAAATCTGTGTGCTAAAAATAAAGCTGGCGTAAGTACTAAATGCTGTTAACAATTCATTACATTATGTTTTCTAACGCGTTGTCTTCAAATCCTTTTGGTTCGAGAAAATACCAATCTACATACAGTTAAAAGTTTCAAAAGTGTTTATAACTCAGTTAACCTTAGCAGAAAACATAGAAAGAAAAAAAGTTTTAGCATGTTGAGCTAATACCAATAAATTGCCAACATTGACAAATTCATTATTATTGTCTTTTTCTTCATCATTATAAATATTTTTTGCTCTTTATTCTTAAGGATTCGTAATGGAGCTTTGGAATAGGAATGCATATAAAATCGTGGTATTTTTGCTTTTATGAAAGTTTAACAATAAATATGTATCTCGTATTTTTAACATTATGCTTTTATTTTGCAGTAGAGGAATGCACTTCGAAAATGTCTCTATTCTTATTGCCAACATATATGACATAATTCGGGATATGAGCTACTGTTGGACGGATAGCCATGGATTCATATGTAAACAAAGAGGGGTGTTCAGAGTTAATTGCATTGACTGTCTAGATCGAACGAATGTTGTACAGGTAAGCAAAATGTTTAAAAATTCAAATTGTTAGTAAATAACTCTCATTTTATTTTATGAATGCTGTTGACGCTTCGAATATTTTAGTAGAAAATGAGTATTTCTTTATGATTTACCGAGCTCCTCCGTGGCTAAGCGGTTAGCGTACGCGCCTTTGGCGTGGGAGACCCGGGTTCGATTCCCGGCGGGAGCTCATGTGGTTCGGATTCCACGTTAATCAGTAGGTCCACGTCTCATATAGCCTCGCTGCTAAAAGGGACGCTAAACTAACATCAACTAACATCTTTATGATTTACCGAAGACAGCTATGTCTGAAATAAATTAAATATGCGTAGTTGCAGCCAGGATATGAGGAGAATGGATACAATTATTTAAAATTAAAAATAATAAATGATAGATATACGTATGTATTCATTGGTAAATTATGTTTATTAATGTCTTCAATAAATGTATGTGTAATGTATTCATACTATATATTATGCGTTTGATTTATTTGTGCAGAGAGCAAGGTTGCAAACTAATTTAGTTGTTTACAGCTGATGTCAGATATATAACAGTGTTGTAAGAAGTACTGATTTTACGTGAAATTTCTTACATGTGCACAAGTCGTTAAAGAAAATATACGGGATAAGTTGAACTTAATCAAATTTGTGTGAGAGTATTAATGTACATACTTCTAAGTCGTTGTGTGTTCAATATGTAAAACCAGTAAATATAAGTGCAAACAAGCAACTATCCAGATGGCTACCAGCTCAATTATACTGTATGAAAAAGTAATTAAATCTTAAAGAAATTTTTAAAAAATCGATATTTCTACATTGAGTGGGTTTTCTAGTGTACGGAATTTCAGTAATTTTTATGTAGTTTTTGTAGTTCCGACCCGAATTACTTTGTGTGGCAGTTTTCTCTGACACTTCCATTTTTATCTTCAAATCGCAACAATAATTTCAGTGAGAGAATAAAATCAGAAGTGGACAAGGTATCTGACTTTTACTGTTCTTATATTCTGGCAACCCTGTAAATAATACAGAAAATCGCTCATATATCTTTTCTCAACATCCTTTTCAACTAGTAACACTACATAAGTGCAACAACAGCATTCTACAAAACAAAAGCAGCATCTCATCAGACACGGCGTACTTGATAGTTTCAGCTTTTATGTTCACAATATGAGTAAAGATTCCGCAATCACTTTTACTATTCTATGTATGAGTTTTTTGTAAACAAATTTAAAAGTATCCTTGCATTTACAACTTGTGCTTTCTGCTATTAGCAGTTTTACGTTTGAAAGCTCTCTCATCAGGCTTTTATGAAAATAAAAGGAGAAAAATGATTTAAATTTGAGATCGAAAATCAAAATTAAAAACAAAACCTACCTAAATCCATCATATATGTAGATAATATTATATAGATTAATTCCCACAGAGATTTGTTTCCCTGTTTCTTCTAAGTGCTGCCTTATTACCTAGTTTTAGAGTTGCTACATTCAGAGTACATAGCACTTCTTACATTCTGGGAACACATCTTGAATAGTAATCTAGCCTGATCCAGTTGATCCCTATCAAAATTTAATTGCTATTCTTCTTCTTCTTCTTCTTCTTCTTCTTATTATTATTATTATTATTATTATTATTATTATTATTATTATTATTATTATTATTATTATTATTATTATTATTATTATTATTATTATTATCTTACAATTAATATATGTCCTCACAAAAACAATAAACTTGGTAAACACAGATTTGTAAACTGTCCTCAAATGATTTTGATATTCCATTAAGTATTTTCTAAATTTTTGCCGGTTTTACAGCTATATTTAAACCAAAATTTTTGAATGCCTTTGTTGTTTAAGGTTGAAAGTTCGATAAAACTATATATTTTTTTATCCTCAAGGTTGAAAGTTCGATAAAACTATTTTTTATCCTGAGTTTCGAAGTTATCATAATTTTATTTTGCTTAGGAAACGTAAGGTGGTTGTTTCTTTTAAATGTAGATTAGTAACTAAATTAATAATTGAAGCACCTTTCATTGTATGATGTCAGGAATTTCAGTTCTTAAGCTTAAAATACATTAGTATGTGCACGAAAATAAAGAGAAGAATGTTCTTTACGATACCGGAAGTAACAGGGATATTCTATCTATTATATTTAACGTAAATATATACTGATAGTTACCAATTTAATGGAAACACTTGGAGCTAGAAATGAAACGGTCAGGTGGTGACCATAGCACCGGGCTGTTGCTGGTGATGTGTTAGGGCAAACTCTGTAGTATGTGAGGAGCAATAGAATGGTAGTATGCAGTGAACTGACAGACGATGATAGTGTAAAATGAGTGACCTATCCGATTACCAAATAAGTGTAAATTGTTAGCGCTGAGTTACGTGATGCAATGCTGAGTTACGTGTTCGGTGTGTCGCGAGGGACAGTATCCAGGGCGATGACGGCTTACAAAGTTCACAGCAAAACTACATCGGCGAGGAGGAATAGTGGTTGGAAGAAAATCTGCAGTGATGTCTGGCCAAGCGTTAAAGAACTGACAGAACTGTCAGAACTGACAATGTGTGACTGCGGTGCAAGTCACAGAGAACTCTTGCAACACTTCCCACAATCACTATGTGCCAGGAGTTACATGATGTGGACGTACAGGTGAAACCGCAGATGAGAAATCATAACGCTTTAGCACGACTTGAGTGGTACCGTGAGCATGCAATATGGACAGCTGATAACAGAAAATGATTATATGATCGGATGAGTCATCATTCACCTTATCCCAAACCATAGACCATGTTTATGTGTGGTGAAAACCCAAAGAAGGTTATGATTTGCAATGTGTCCGTCTAGCCGAAAAACATGGCAGTGGCTCCATGACAATGTGGGCTGCAATATCGTGGTTTTCAGTGGGTCCTGTGCTGACACTGACTGGTCACGTCGTTGCCTGTGATTACGTCACCATTTTAGGCCATTATGTGCATTCTATAGTCCAGATGTTATTTCTGGGCAATGATACCATATTCCAGGATGATAACGCAACCATTCACACAGCTAAAACTGATGCGGCGTGGTTTGAGGAACATCAGAATGTTGAACACCTCCTTTGGCCCTACCATTCCCCAGACCTCTGACATAATTGAACATGTATGATCCGTTTTAGAGACTCCAATCTGGCATGGATTTCTCCATTTCATCCTTCCATGGAACTGAAGGATGCATTGTATACGGAATGGGTAGTATTCCACTTTCTAACATTCACGACTTCTGTGTGGCTCTATTCCATGTCGCATAAAAGAGGGAGAAAGGTGGTCCAACGCCATATTAATCTGATAAGCAGCACTTTTTTTGAGGTGTTTCAATTAAAACGATAAGTATCTGTAGAATGTAGCGTATTTCATTACCTGTATAATTTCAACGTTGAGTGCCGGTGGGGACATCTGGTCGAAAAGGGGAAAGCTTTCTCAGACCAGCCATCCTGAGTTTTTTTTTATTTTCCTCATTCGCACCAAGGAAATCGGGATTGTATCTAACGTATATGTCCCAGGTCTTTCCTTCCCCGGATAATGTGCTCGACAAAAGAGTCATCCCTCATATGTAACAAGCTTAAGGCCATAATTGCCGGTAATGCCCATAAATGTAATTCAACAGTAAGTCATTTTTACCTTTATTTTCACAGACTGCTATAGCAAAAGCTGTTATGGAAATCCAATTTACCAAACTTGGCTTGATCACTCCTGAAGGACGGATTCCGGGTAATATTCGGAACAAATTTCAGCTGTTGTGGGCAAATAATGGAGATATTATAAGTAGACAATATGCCGGAACAAATGCCTTGAAAGTAAGTTATTTACTCTTCTTCTAGTGCATGCGTAGTAGGTGTAGTAGCTGATAATGTTAATTACTTCTTTGTTTAAGCACAGATATTCATCCTTGTTTAATTCTTTATTTAATGTATTTATTATTATTATTATTATTATTATTATTATTATTATTATTATTATTATTATTATTATTATTATTATTATTATTATTATTATTTATTTTTTTATTTTTTTTATTTTTTATTTATTTATTTATTTTTTTTTTGTAAGAACATAGTGTAAATATGTTGAGTGTTTAATTAAAGACAGAAATTGACGCATCTTAATGGATTTATTAGGTAAGTAAAAACACTAACTCTGTTAATTGCGTCTGTAAGAGAGAGAATCTAAGACTCTCATATTGTTAGGACCGTCACATATCTAGCATGTACAGAAGAATTGTTAAAGAGTCATTTCTTTCATAAAGAAAAACAGCTTAACAAGATGTTTCATTCTATTTGTGAACACAATATTTATTAGAATCACGTAGTGAGACTTACAAGATTATATTGTTAGTTCGTCTGTCCGTCCGTCTGTTACTTCACACGATAAATCTTGGACAGAGGTGAATTTTAAAATAGTATTTTTTTTTCCTGACAGCTTTCAGCATTTTCAAGGAACCGTAAATGTTAAGAATAGGGTTGAGATTTAGTATAATTTTTTAAAAAAAGATTATAATAGTTTGCAGTAGCAAAAGTGAGTACGTTCTGAGTTTATTGATAAGACTCCTGTTCAAGTGATGTTATCAAAGTGATGATACGAAGTTTCAAAATACCATTTGTTAATAACCAGGAATTATTTTCAAACCATCAGGTTTTTCTGATGCATCCTTTGTATGGAATACAGATACCTCACGCTAAACGAGTTTATTTATGAAGTTTGTTACTCTTCAATGTTCTATAGTTCTTTCTTCAAGTTCTTACGTTTAATTTTTGTAATCGAACATTGAACAAAATTTAAGTAAAACTTGTCAACTTTGCTAAATTTGTAACTTGGTTCTATTTTCTTGGAAACCTGTAAGTTTTCATTTCGTACATTATATTCATAACTTTGTAAGTTGTTACCTGTCCATCGTGAAACTCAGTCGCGTTCTAACAATTTTGCTTATATGCTTCTAAATTCATCATTTGTTTCTCGGCCACCTGAAATGTCATATTGTAGAATAACTTTCTATTGAAGTCTTTACGTATTAACACGTTTTCCTAACTTCGATACATAATATGTGTTACCAAAACATTTCTCAAATCATTTCTGAAAAGAACAATGACCAGGGAAGCAAATGGAGGACGTTACTGATAGAAGTACAAAATGCAATGTACTGTTTTGATTTTGTATTTGTCGTAGAATTGTATGGTATAACAGATTGGCATATTATGAATGATCCTGTGATTCGTAAATTTTTTCAGTAGTTCAGTGAAAATCGAGACAGCATTGTTGCTTTGTTTTAAAATGTGCCTTCAAAGTATTGTTGTCCTTGTAGAACGGATACAACGAATCACGAACAGATGATAATTCTGAGACGCAGTTGTATAGATTTCATAGTAGATAAAGAAAATAGCCTATTTTATATCACACCAATTTGCATATGGGTGCGAATTCGATTATATAAAAAATACACGACCGGACCGAGATCCGAACTCAGGTCCCAGGCATACCGTGCCAATGTGTTAAACTCACCGCTGTCCAGTCCGCTTACTGAGCAATCATACATTCTATCACTTGAATCGGTGCTCACCCGTTCAAGAATGATAGAATGTATAGATATTCAGGGAACGGACTGGGCAGCGTAGGATTATCGCCTTGACAGGGTAAGCCGGAAACCTGGTTCGAATTTTGATTCAGTCGTGCGTTTTTTCACCCTTCGTATGTCATGTATATGTATTAGTTGGCCTGAGCAGAAGAGATAAAAGAAACGAGTGTTGCCATGATGGGTTTACGCCAATAACTTGTGGATGTAGGAAACTTTCTAGACATTTTATATTTTTAATAATAAAGGAATAGCTTTTTATAGTGATACATTTCAAGAATTCTACATATTTATGCAAAAAGGTTATTAGAAGCACGCCAGGAAATATTTCTATTGATTTATTATGTATTTATTTATTTATTTATGTGTTTGATCGTTTCGTTTTGTTTCAAAATACTTTTATTATGCAGTATGATTATAAAAGAACGGTGCGGTTTCAGAAATTGACATTTTTTAAAATTCTACATGGGCAAAAGTTACACCGTAAGCAGCAGCAGTTGTCGAAATTTCTCATGCACTATGAACAGTGTACTTATGCTTACTGCTGGGCCGGTTTCCAAGACGGCATTGCAACAGGAAAGAAAAAGATTTCTGTGACCTGTGATTACAGTGAGTTTTGTGCAGTTTTAAGAAAGGCCTACCCCACAAGAATAACGTAACAACAAATTTGGATTACAACATATCCAAGTAATTTTTAGTGGTCCCAAAGATAACTAATATATACTAGTTTTAATGATATTCTTATTCTTTACATTACTTGATGTGATTTTGTTGTAATTCCGTCAATACACGATACTTTAAATGGTAATATATTTTTATTTTGTGTAGGGTGACTACACTCGTACGGGCGAGAGAAAATTGACAGGGATGATGAAAGATGGGATGAACTCTGCCAATAGGTGAGTTAACTTTTAATTATTAATTAAGGAAGTAAATTAAAAGAAGATAATGAAAGCACTGTATGAGCCATTAGCTTAATCTTGAATGATATGTCAATAATTTGTTTTGAGGCTTGCATCATTTATGCTTACAGTAGAAACTTATTTGTTGTTGTTTAGTGTAACGAAGTAGTAGCTCATGTTCTTTCTTAAAAATTGGTTGATATGTTATCAGTGTAATGTTACCAATGATGATATATATATGAAGTGTGAAGAATGAAATGGGTATATTTTTGTTTTGAAGGTGTCTGCAAGAGGTAAGTAAATTTGACGTCTCAGTGACTCTCATTGTGACATCTACTGAGAGTCTCAGTAGATTTTGGTTTCCCCCTCCCCTCCCATCCTTCACTCTAGGAAAATTAGTTACTTTCGTTTTCAAAGAACGTTCGAGAAAGTAACATATTGTGGTAAAATGTTATAACTACTCATAATTCATTACATGAGTAGGAAGTTGCTTAACTCATGTTGCATGATATTGTACTTCTGAATGATCCCAAAATTTCTTAGAGTTTGAAATTCTCCCGTAAAAATGTTAATGGTACTTTTATATTGGCAGTAGGTGTGACCTGGAAGAAACAATGCATCCGAATTCTGTAAAAACAAATGAGGCAAAGGTACGAAACAGGTTAACAAAAGGAAAACTTAAAGCTTCATTAGGAGGGACAAATTACGAAAGCCGAAAATTTAGATGTCTACTATCAAGTTAGGAAAGAAATGGTTTATATATTTCATTCTACTACTCAGTTTTATATTGAGAAAACGTTCGTGCTGCTATGATTTCGACCCCATTCCTTAATAAACTTGTCTCCCGTGAGGAAATGGAGGCCCGGAAAGCAATTTCTTGTCGTTGAATACCTTATCTTTCAGGAAATAACTTATATATAAATATACAGAGGTATATTATATCTAATTAACAGAAACCAAAAAATGGTAACCAAGGAATGCAGATTAATATCTTGTTCATCGACCTTCAGCTTGAAGCAAAGTCGTTGCGGCATGACATTAATGAGTTCCGTGATTTTGGCGTGAGGGTTTTTTTTCCCATTCTTCACGGAAACATTGGAAAAGTTCTCTACAGGAACCAGGCTTTTGGGAATACCGTCTCGTAACATCATCTACAATAGGCCAAACATGCAAGTGCGTCCATATGATTGATTCCAGAAGGGAGGGTCAGCTGGCAGGGGCTCTGTTTACAGGACGGTCATTTTAAATATTACACTGGGGGAAGTTACTTTATAACCTTTTACTCAAAAACACATAATTAAAAGTTGAACATGGGTTATCACGAACAAAAGTTGCTAATGAAATAACTACAATAAAATGCAAGTACAAATATACAGTGACACAAACGTACAATTGAGAGAATAAATAGATAACGTAACTCCTCGATTTTCCTCATTGTTTAAAATGAGTTTCAGTTTTCTTTGAACGGAAGTTGAAGATTTCACTTTTCCTTACCAATCACTTTCTTGCACAGATCCATTAGCTTTATCTTTTCTCTGCTGACATTAACCATCCATAAGCTACGTAATCGTTTTTCACACATATGCGAGCGAAGTTGTATCTTCACCCTCCTAATGAGACCTGAAGAACCTTTCTATTTTGCGTATTGTAGTAGGGATATACAAGAGATTCATTATGGCTGTACGACAGCAAGAAACAAGTCTTTGTTTGTGAGAAACATAAGAGTATCACAGTCAGCCTCACACGTTTTGTCCATCCAGTATTTATACAACAATTTGCTTTCTGCTTTCAAATTTTCTGTATTATACAAGGAGTGTTCAAATGAAAAGGTACGAAACGTCGTATAAACCAAACCGGTAGAAATAGGAATATGACGCTTTGGGAGAACGTAGTGCAACATCTATTGAAGAGATTGTAGTGTCCGACGTGGTTGTGCGCATGCGCGGGCGCCTCTCACATGACGCAGGAGAGAATCAGGAAGTTGTTCCGTCAAATTGATGTGGCAATGCGTGTGGGGAAATCATGGCTTTCATATTGAACAATTCGACGAATGAGGAGCAGCAAGGTGTTATCAGATTTCTGACTGCGGAAGGGATTAAACCGGCCGATATTCATATTCTGTGGCCGTATTCGGGGGAGAATGTGTCTGTCAAGTCAGTGAGAAAGTGGAGTGCCCGTTTTCGGGAAGACCGGTAGAGTTTGAGTGAGACTCTTGTCCACACAAAAAACTGAACACTGTTGTTTAAATCTTTGACTGTGTTTTGCGGTGAAAATGTTCATGACCTGTTGGTTGCTTACCGTGAATTGAAAAGTAAGGTTATTGAATAGGATAAGGAAGTTGACATTGTATCATTGTTAAACAGTTTAAAAGTTAACCACAGTTCTTTTGCTGTCAGCTTGTTACGTTCAATATGGTTGCCAGTCTCGAGTGTTGATGCCGAGAGGTTGTTTTCCAAGTATAGTATGATTGTTACTGACAGGAGAACAAACTTAAAAAGAAGAATTGGTAATGTCTTGCTGCATGTTATCTTTTAACTAAGGATGACTTTAGAGGAAGTGTTTACATTTTTGCATTAATTTATATTTTAGTGAAAACGTTAGCTAGAATGTGTATCTATTCAAGGTATATCCTTACTTTTGTATTAGATATGCACCTTGCTACCAAAAATATACTGCTCACGAGTTCCATAATTCTTTTTAAAAAAACTTGTGCTACATTTAAAAAAATAAATGCGACTTAAATGCGAAAATTGTGATAATTAATGCTACAAAATATCAAAATTGTTGCTAAAGAGTTTCTTCTCTAACTATAGGTGATCGAAGTGGCACTCCTTCGTTTATTTGAATGATACAAAAAAATTTCTGCATGGTAGAATAACGTACAGATATACGAAATTCTAGTACAAAATTCTGAGCTACTTAAAATTCGAATTTGAAGATGTCGCACTGTAGGTGATCGAAGTGGCTCAAATTTTCCAATGGCCCTCCGTTTATTTGAATGATATAAATTTCTTCTTGGCGATACAAAAAGGTTAGTTGAAATTCTGAGTTAGTTGAAATTCAAATTCAAATGTTTCACTGCAACTACGTATATGGATCTCGTTGCGTTTCTCGTTCAAACACAGTTTCTGATTTTTAAACAAGTTCAGGTAGAATTTCCAGTTTCTGAAATACAGAAGTAGAAACAAGAATGGAGATTTTATTGTCCGAATCCAATTTCAAATAGTTTAAAAGGATATATATATTTTTTTTAAAATCATAATTCAGACCTGGTGAGGGTTCATTAGGGGTAAAGGCACACCAACAGACATTCCAGTGAATCAACACTGCCTTATGTCTTCTAATTTTTAGATTAATGAAATGCAATTATTACTTATGCTTCACAAAATATATCTCCTTAAAATATATTTCTATGTAGATCTAGGTATAACAATGAAGTTAACACTAAAATACAACAATTAGTGTTGTAATTTAACAATGGATTAAGACTGGTTTCCTTAGACAGGCTTTCAAAAAGAGTTTGTAAGTGCGAATTTGAACGATCTCATTACGTTGTAAATGAATTATAGAAAGAAAAAGTATGGCAATTCCGCCCTTTGCTGGTAGATGGTTTCCCGTTCCGAGGCCTTACTTTTGGGATGATATCTATCGACCAAAACAATTTTGGGGTAATTCTGTTTATAACAGACCTTCAGTGGCAGGACTTGAATATCTGAAGGCGAAAAGATTTTGGAAACCGTTTTACACCTCAAGACCTGCCGACAAAATCGATTCCAAACCTAAAAGAAAGAGGAATACAAGAAGAAGAAGAAAACAAGAAAAAAGGAGGCTACTGCTGAATTTGTGAAAGAGGATGATAAAAATTGTAGCGATGATGGCAATGATAGTGATGGTATCATCGAAGCAATCCAGACAAGAAGCTCCAAGTTTGCTGCTGCTCCACTGCTCCTCCAGTCATCTAACCAACATATCTTGATATCAGCTTCTTTGCTGAAGTCTGCAGCTAGAAACACAAAATTGATCATAACCAATGGTAAAAATCTTTAAAACCTTCATGACAGCGCATGCAATAACCAAGTTTCCGTAGAGAAAAGAATTGACTTTTGGAAGAAGAAATGTGAAAATAAGTAACTGATTTTTTTTTTTTTTTTTTAATAGAAAGAAAGAAAATGCAATTTCTGCTATAACTTGTTGTATGTAGATTCCAATTAAAGAAGATAAGAAGCTGAAACGACCGATGGAAGAAAGTCAACTTCAATTGTGTGGCATATACTTTATAAACTAGTCAATCTATATCTTAGAATATGATAGCACCTAATATGCACATGTATTAGTAAATTTAACGTATATGCATTATACTACTGTTAATACTCTAAAAAAAAATGAAGGATTAATTTTTTATTCTTGAAATAAAATCCTAATTGAAAACTGTTAGTTTAGTTCTTGAACATAATCTGGATTCCATGCAATTTTATTGTGATATTGTTATAGTTTTTAGACCTTGAGGTTTTAGACATTCTTTGTACGAAGCTTTTACGAAGATGAACATCTAAAAATTGATTTTATGCGCGTGGGTTTTTTTCTTTTGTTTCTCCCGATGGGGCCACACGGTCGAAAAAGTGTAAAAGCTTTTTCAGGCCAGCCACCCTGAATGAGGTTTTCCTGGGTTTTCCTTATTCACAGCAGGCGAATGCCGGGGTAGTACCTAACTTATAGGTCCCAGGCCGCTTCCTTCCTTCCCTTTCCCCGGATAGGGATCGCCGAGGACGTCATCTCTCACAGCGTGACGAGCTAAATGGCCTTAGATGCCGACAGCGCAGATATCTAAATCCTAATCCTAATCCTAGTCTTCAGGTCACATAAAGTGTACTGGACAAGTTCAAGTGGGAACGATTTGACCAGTCCGCTCTACAGCTTCATGTCGCCGTGCGACTTCCATCTGTTTGGTCCACTTAAAAAACCTAGGCACAGATAGGAGGACAATATTAAGATGGATGTTTCGGAAATAGGAATTCTAAGAAGAAGCTGGATTCAGTTGGCTAAGGACAGAAGTCAATGGACAGCTTTTGTGAACGCGGCATTAAACATCCGGGTTCCATAGGTCATATAGTTAGCTAGTTGTGAATTTTTTCTTTGTTATTGCACGTTTAAAAGAAAAATTAAAGATTTTGCGTGTGAAAAAGGATATTTTACATACGGTTACGATTTTAAGCATGATTAATGAAAATCTTAGGGAAAGAAACATAATCTCATCTGGAAAGTCAGGAAAAATACACTCTTTAAGATTCTGTTAAAATTCTCAATATGAATATACTTAAAAGATATACACAGGAATATTATTATAGAATTGATATGGAGCGCGAATTAATTTATTCCTCTTAGATGAATATAAACATTTATGTATAAATAATGATAAAGAAATACTGCTAAATTACACTGATAGTAATTTTATATTTGTTTTTCTGTTCTCCATAGAAAATAAGGTTATATCGTCGAGCACAGTACAAAGTTAAAGTTGGAGAAAACAGTATCACGGCAGTAGGAAATATTGAGTTTTAACAAATGTAAGAAAAGCGTTTACAAACGTTTTGAACACCCCTCATTATTTTCCTCAGTATTGTGTTTTCTTTCTTTTGCTTTAACCTAGCGTATATTGATTTTCTTTTTTTTTCTTTTTTTCTTTTTTTTTTTTTTTTTTTTGCATGGTAAAGAATGAGTGCATGTAAAAATTGAAAACATGCGTGCTTACCTTTGCATGTTATTTGTATTCAGTTTTGATTGTTAGGTAATGGTCTTTATTATTGCATTATTTCAATTATTCTATTTCAGTTTCAATTTTTCTTTCATTTTTCGTTTATTTTTTTATAGAATGAGATAAAATAGGTATTAGAAATTGAAGGGAGATAACAGGAACGTAATCTGTGAACACTTCAGATCTCATTTCTTTGCAAGAACATTCGCAGAATTTCAATACAAAAGTTAACCGAAGTGTATGTCATTAGCAGCAGTTATAATGTAGAGCCTAAAGTCAAATCTGTTGATGACGCAAAGAAGGACATCAGGTTGAATATTAGGAATCTGTCTCTGGATATGACATTGTGAAGTTTCGGAGTTGTGATGGCTCCATCTTAGTAGATGCTGTCTTTAAGTAATCCCCCCTCCCTTGTTTCTTTGGAAGTAATTAAACTGTATACTGGTCATACCACATATTTCTAAGGAAGCTTAGTATAGCAGAATAGTAGTGCGTTTCTCAAGTTTTCTGCAGCCATACAGAACTCATACGTGGCTATATGGTTAGCGTTACGTGTTCCGAATTCCACGTTAACCTATAGATCCACGTCTCGTTTAGTCTTGGTGCTGAACGGTACGCTAAACTCCAAATAAACCAACCAATTGAAGCCATGCAATATCATTACTACAGTGAGGAGATCCCCGTTCTATATAAACCAAAAGTTGGGTTCATTTGGCTTTGATGTGCTACTCAATAATTGTAACACTTAGCCCTTTGACAGCACCTTCAATGAAACTTGAGCTAGAATAGAGCTAGAGAACGAAGCTTCTTAAAATTCACTATTGCAGTTTTTCTTTACTACTCATAAGCTTTGTCCTGTGTCCTTGAATTTCACTGAATGACACCTTGGTTAACTGACTGTTATCGGAGTTGCGTATTGCCCGCATGTTGCCATGAAGCTACTCAGCTCAATTTCACACTTTAAGTGCTAATATTACTTACGCAAGTGGTATGCCGAACTGTAACTTACTGACAAACGTGTGGTTTTGGTTACTTTGTGTCGCCAGTGCTTCAGACAGTGTTTTTGCATCAAGCAATACTATCATATGGGAATTTAGAATTGTGTGGACGAAAAGTTTTGTGGTTACTGGGAAAGCTAAAATAAATAAAACACTTCTCAACACGTCGTGAAAGGCAAATAAATCTAATACCTATTTTGTCCATTCTGTAGTATGTACTATAATATTTATTTGCTGTCTTTATTTCTTCATTTTAATATTATTTTTATTTCTGTCTTTTTATAATGTATGTTTTTAGTTCATTTTATTAGAAACATCCTAATTTAACACATAATTGAGAAAGATGGTGGCGTAGCTTAAATTAACCGTGTAAACAAGAGAAATCCTGTCGCATCGTTGATCCGAAAAAAAAAAAATATTACTATTAATATAAAATCAAATCCTGAACATTGCTGCTGTGCAAAACTGGGGTCGCATTTGAAATCTACAATTAGTTGAGCGAATGTGAAACAATGTGTTACTTAAGTAAATATATTGCTGGAAAACAGAATAAGCGAAATGATTTGTTAAAATTTTTGTAGGAGCCAGTGGAGAAATATTCTTTTTTCTAAGTATTGATACATATCTGTCATATATCGTCTTTACTTAAAACTAACCATTTTTTGGTGAACTAAAAGGTATTTTCCGTTGTCGTAAGATTGAAATAATAATTAATAAATAATAATAATAATAATAATATTATTATTATTATTATTATTATTATTATTATTATTATTATTATTATTATTATTATTATTATTATTATTATTATTATTATTTTAGTTTTTGAGTTACAAATGATGAATGAAATACAATCGCTCTTCCTGCTCAATAGTGCACGATTATTTGATTGGGTATATCGTGTTATTGTAGTTTCACATGCCTAATATATCTAAAATCCAGTGAAAATAAACTTTCAATGTGGTACTGACGATTAACTCTGTAGGCAGAATGATACTGTGGTGAGCCGAAGTGTGATTATCATGAAATACAATATGTGGTAGGATTAAGTTTGGCCGCATAGATAGAAAGTTTCGAGACACGATTTGACATATTGCGAGATACAATTTCGCAGTACACAGAAGTAATTTACATGTTACTTTTGTAACATTGATCAATAAAGATAAGTCTTTACGTTTCATATGCTGCAACGGATGGTTACGTTCAGGGTTTGTTAGGACCGTACTTGTATGTAGGCGCGAACTTCCAGCTAACTCATTTCTTAAAAAATAGACGTAAATGTAGTTTCTTTTAAAATAATTGAGTTTTGACGAAAATCGTGCTTACATTGAAACGTTAATTTGTTTATTTGAAGTATTTTGTCTGTTCTTTTGCAGAAATTGAAAAGTAATATTTAGACGCAATTTCTGGAAAGCATAAAATTAACTGTAAATATCATTTCAGTTAAAAAATAAATAGATAAATTTTTAACATAGCGCGTTTAGTTTTATTGCTTATAACTATTCGAGAACAAAAAGATGAGAACTTATGTTCATGACAAGAGAATAAGAAAAGAAGCAAAAATGTTTTGGGGTACGACTCTTGTCCTTCTACCCACTCTTTTTACTCTTCTGTTTGTTCGTCAATTTTATACGAACCCGGATATTGATACTTAATGCTATAAATGACTTCTTACATATTAAGTATGAATACGAATATACGAATATATATTGCAACCAGCCACCATATTGCAACATATTGAATATATATTGCAACCAGCCAGTATATTAATATTTACTTGTAATTCCACGTTGTATGAATTTAAGAAGAGTATAGCTCTCACAAAACATGCGTGAGTTGAACTTAGTTCTTTTTATGAGTCTCAGCATGAAGTTGACTCATATTTCTCACTACTTTGAATTTGAATTGATGTAAGTTCTGTAAAATGAGCTTGGTGACAGTCACCTGTTGAGAGGGCGCATTAAGAACTATTGAACTTAATACTAAGTACGCTGTAGTTGGCATTGATCTTAAAAACTTGACGTAGGATAGAATTGTTTCTCAAAACAAATAGTTTAAAATTCACTCATATTGAAAATTTCTTTAAATCAGACAGATCTGGAAAAATATTTTGGAAATCTTCATTGCATAATTAAGTACTATATAGTACATGTTTGGCAATGAATAAAGAGTTAATTTCTTTGTACTGGCAGTCTTCATTCTATCGAGCCTAGAACCTATTTAATAAACGAAACAATATTGCATATGTTAAGACATTGTAAAATCTTTAAAAAATCTCGTAAGTTTCTCTTGTTTATTTATGTATGTAGTCTATTAATATGAAATTAACATTACTACTTTATAAAGTTCATTTAAGATATTGTTTGTAATTAATATGTTATTGTATATAAATTTTCTTTATAACTTTCTTTCGCGGCATGAATTACATCATTTTAAGAAAATTTATTGTTCGGTTATTGATTCAATTGAATTAAAACCTGAAACACAAAATATTAGCGTGTGTAATATTTCTATTTACCTTCTAAATTATAGATATGTTCAAAAATGTATGCATAAAAGCTTAAGAATAAGACAGCTGCTATCCATACAACAATGCTGCCTATTACTAGATATGAAAGTAGAAAAAAGTAGATTTTATTGAAAGAAAAGCATGTTAGTTCTGTTTGCAGCTTATGTTCTCTAACCGGGTGTTGCAATATTTTATGGTTCCCCTTGCAGATATTACTTGAGCCACTTTAATGACTCTTACCGGCAGGCAGGGATTGATATAATGCAGGGCGAAGCTCCGTGTGAGGAAGCAATGTCCGACTTCTATGAGATTAAAACTGCCTTTTCCATTGTCCAAGATCTGGTTCCCTTTAAGCCACCTTCCTACTTTTCTGCTCTCGCCTTGGAACCAGAAATCAAGTTGGTTAATGCTCTTTATCATATGTCAAGGTTGGTGAGAATTTTCTCGAAGAAACAAAACAATCTTCTTTCCATTAATTTGTAATCTTTATCTTACTCTTCACGAACTACTAACATTTCTACCACTGTTTCTATTGTATGAATATGTGTTGTTGCTGCATTCCTAACTATACACTTACTTTAAGTAAATTATTCATGGTTTTGGGTGTATTTGTGATGTATGTTCGAGCACACTTCCTAATTCTGCAGAATAATTCTAATTTTCACCAATTGAATAGTGTATATAGGAATAAATGCATCTAAGGGAAAAATGACTAATAAATGTAAAGAAAGAAATGTCAAGATTGTATTTTGAGATATTATTGCTGCTATATAACGAAAATATACCGTATAAATAATTTACTAATAAAAAATGAATATGAAGAAAAGCGACATTTTTATTTATACGTATCTTGATAATATAAATTTTACATGATGTGCTTGGAACTTTCGTAAAGGAGTGGGTATCCAACAGCTATATCTGGTTAGTGTATTTAGTCCATAGATACATTTCATTAGGTACAGTAGAAGCCCGATATGGTGCGGCTGCTGGGAACATACTTTACCCCCGCGGTATATTGAAATGTGACCGTGAAATTGCAAAAATAAATCTATCCTGTTTCTTGTGCGAAATCATTTAGAATGCAAGGGTCATAGTCAACTAGAGGGTGTGGTGAAAGCGAGTGTAAGGATAAAATTGTACTGCAGAAAATTTTTATTTTTGAAATAAACTTCAGTATTTCTTATTGGGAACTACGGTGTTTATTTAAAAAGTGCGGTACGTTATATCCGAATCCACGGTATATATCCAACCGCGTTATATCGGGCTACTACTGAATACCGAAATGTTAGTTTTTTTTGACTAATGAAATTATTTATTTAACTTCATATTTAACCTTATATTACATCATTGTGTCACATATTCAGTTGAACTAAAACCAAAGTTGTCAAATATGGTCCAGAACTTATACGTGATATTTTACCATCAAGAGCAAAGGTAGTAATGAATAAGGAAATTGTTACAAAAAAGATGTGGCACATTTCGTGTGTAGACTTCGTATTTTTAGAAAAGTTTATTATAGATTTTAGGTTTCAGATGTTAAGTTTCGTAATTTTGCTGTTTTAAAATGTTTTGGAATGTTACGATTACATTCTGTAAATTGTAAGTTATTTGGGAATAACAAGCTTAAGCTCATTGTCATAACAAGTCACTTGCATGTGGATGGTCTAAACAGGCAGAAATTGACGCATTTTTAATCAAATTATTGAAAAGATAAATGAAACACGAACTTCGTTTGTGCGTTTGTAAAAATTTATCTTACAGATTTTGCATCTCCATATACATTTCAAGATTAAAAATGCAAAATTTAAATATTTTGTCAAGATTTGGTGAATTCAAAAATCGTCACCTACAACTTAACCTAGCGACAAACAAAAGTAAAACGATTACGACATGAGAATGCACTCAATTATTCATCAGCAAGTTACCACGTGCTTAACATTAAATGTCAAAGAATTAGAGTTTTAGTGTATTACAATGGTTATACGAAGACTGCTGGAAAAGTACCTGCAAATTACTACTAACGGTAGCAGTATAGTGTTCCGTTGTAAAATTCTAAAGAATGGGCGTTTCTATGTTTAAATTATCTTTGATTGTTTAAGCCTGTTCGTTTATTTTTCACAGCAGTTTGAAGTAGTAGTTTTGTGTGAAAATGGTAATTTTTCGTTAATACTTCGAACAGTGACTTTTTATGTAGTTAAACACTGAAACAATGCATCGTGCGACTTCATTTGGCTTATGGGTTTGAAGCATCATCCAATAGGAGTGTGTACAATTGGCTTACGGATTCCAGTGTTATCGCACATTTCTGAGTAATGGATTTCGTGAAGGTCACGTCTGTTGTTGCCAGTAATGTTGATGCTGTGCGTAAATAATTGAAACAGACCGGCATGTGACACCGTGAGATTCAAAACATCTTTGAACATTGACATGAAAGCAATACATACAATTCTGCATGATCACTTGAATGAACGTAAACTTTCAAGCCATTAGATTTCACACAACGTGATCGAAGCTCAAAAACAGGCTCGTGTTGATTGGTGTAAAGAAGTGTTGAAAATATTCAACCCAGGTATGTCAAATTTGGTGTACTAGATCGTTACAAGGAGACACTATGTCAGTGGTAGAACGCTTATCTCTGGTGCGTGAGGTCCAAGTAAGATTGTCATGGACAACAACCGTGGGTTTTCTCAGGGTAGTCCCATTTCCTGCTACATTCTCATTCCACAAATTATTCCATCATTCACTTGCCTTGATCATCCGTCTCCCTTTGATTAAAGGGTATAATCGTGGAACATTAACTAAAACATTCCATTTCACTTCATTTCATTAGTACATTGTAGATCGTTACATGGGACGAAACTTGGATCCATTCGTACTAACCCGAAACTAAAGAACAGTCCAAGTGAGGTGAAACCTACCAGAGTTGTTGTTCGAGGAGTCCTGCCAAGCAAATGATTGCTTCCTTCTTTGGTTATACCTGGGATGAGGGCAACCATAGCTTTAGAAGATAGAAAGACTGTAAATGCTGAATGGTATACAACAATTTGTTTACCAGAGGTCATCGATGAATTGCGTAAAACGAAACTGAAATCGTCATGAAATCACCACGACAGGCCCAGTTACTACTCAGCACATGAAGCTGTTTAATAAATGACACATTGTTCGTACTCACCTGATTTAACCGAATGACTTCTTTTTTGTTCCATGCATGAAAAATAGGATGCATGATGAGCGATTTGTGTCACCGGAAGCAGCTGTTACACATTCCGAACAGCAAATTCTGAGGAAGCAGCCTGAAAGTGAAAAACGCTTTCAAAATTAGTTTGAGCGTATGCAAAAGCGTGACGATGTTAAAGGTGAATACTTTGAAAAACAATAAAATAATTTTCAGAATTTCACGTGTCTTTTTTTTTTTTTTTTTCATATTCATTGCAGGAACTTTGCCAGCAGCGCCCTCGCATACACATGTATTCCTTGTATAACTGATTTTAATTTAATTTGTACACAGAAGTTATTACATCAAGGAAAAAAAAAAAACGCATCAGAGTCTCACATTGTTAGTGTATACATGACTCGCAGATTGTTAATATATACAGAAATCGCTATAAAAGTTCTTTCTATATAAATAGCCTGTTTATCAAAAGGTCTTATTTGAGTTTTAGAACCCTTGCACCAAAAAATGCAAAATGTGTTTATAGAGATTCGATCTTCATGTAAGTAACTTAACCCAGTGAATAAGGCCACAAAATAAGAGATTGGAACTCTAAAGAAATACTCTTACACACGCAATCTACTTTCTCGAACTTTAGGTAAGAGAACAAACGTCTTGAGGATGGCCGTAGCTAAATAAATAGGCGCAATTGGTGTATGTACGTAACATAAGTGATAGCAAATTGTGTGATGTACTTTCTTTTCTTACAAACTGCATGACTGTTGTTGTACATTGTCTTTCCTCATTGTATGGTAGATGATCACCTCATTGTATTATGAAAATATTCTTAGTTTGCAGTTCACGAACTTGTAATTCACAGTTCGCATTTATGTGTCTTGCTT
Source organism: Thermobia domestica (assembly GCF_964235325.1). Lineage (NCBI taxonomy): Eukaryota > Metazoa > Arthropoda > Insecta > Zygentoma > Lepismatidae > Thermobia > Thermobia domestica. The sequence goes on along the minus strand of NC_137465.1, from coordinate 169,952,938 downwards.
TGTCTGATTGTTCTACTCAAAGCTGACTCTAGCCCACTTACCGAACTAGTTAGTGGGGCTAGTAAGCCCATAGAAAAGAGGTAGAATGGCAACTTCTTTCATTTGTGATCAATAGGATGTATGTATGAAAAATTTGAAATTTAGTAGCATGTGTAAAAGTGTAGAGGTCGAGAGTTAGATGTAGAATTAGGGATACATTTTATACAAATACTGAGAAATTATAGCTTAATTATAGTGAGATTTACTTGCACATGTCAATTAATATTCCTCCTATAAAAAGCATTCTTAAGTCTCTAGTATTAAAAAGCCAGAAGAGTTTTTTTTTTTTTTTTTTTTTTTTTTTTTCAGGTAATTAATAGTTATAAACAAAGTTATACTCATCAGAGCATCTAAGTGACAATTCTAAAAGGCAGACGTTTCAGTGGTGAATTTTCGTTATTTTAAATACATATCCTTTAAGAAATGTACGTTACTTGAAGACTACATTATTGATTGTAAAAGAGGTCAATTTTATTCAAGTGTAAACAACGATAATGAATGCAATTGTAATATGAAGGGAACTTTAGAACGTATTTTCCATTAACACGATGTAGTTATTTCTGCAACACAGATTACGAAAAGGAATCATAAGAGTATTACTTATGCTTCTAATTAATTATTTTTACAGTGAAGGGAAGTCATCAGTAATGTAGTTCTTCAAGCAACATAAATGTGAAGAAAGCAAAAAATCATCGCTGAAATGTCTGCTATAGTCCGCGTCATTCCCATTGGTGTGGCATCAGCCAATAAGCTCACAGTGCGCAAGCCTTCAGAGAGGAGTCCGATCATTCTTAATTGATTTTGTTTGTATTTGTGGACAATTATGAATGATTAGATTCCTCCCTGAAGGTTTAGTAACAGCGCACTGCGAACTTATTGGCCAATGCCACACGCCAATTCGGGTGACGCGGACTATAGTGAGGATTGTTATCAGGGTTAGGTCTACCATATGTGCAACACGTGCATTTGTACAGGGCAGCAAGTTTCGAGGCGCTGCAAAATCAGTCATAACAATATTATTTAAAACAAATATTTCTTGTTTAAAACAGATTTTATGATGGTGGTAGTTAAATTTACTAAGCTGATCTATTTGAATACTACGTTCATAAATCATGTTTAGATCGTATTAGTTTAAGGTCACATGCACAGTGTTAAAATATATGGTCAAACAAATCCCAGCATGAATTGCTTGATAGTTGTCAAATAAAGTACTCAATTCTCGAACAATAGCGAACATCTGTTTTATTTAGTTAGTTATCACAGCTTTGATATGGAAACTATCTTGTCTTTCTTACGAACAAGTTCCTTATCATTGAAGGTGGAAATATTTTTAAAATAAAAAGATGTAGAAGGAAAATCAAGAAATAAAGATAAAAGAGCTAGTTGCACTGGAATTGCAAACTGATGTAGTGAAATTGAAGCTCGATATTGAATTCTATAAAAATGATTACCATCTTTCCTCTGCATGTGTGTTTGCTTTGTTTTTCACTAACATAATAGATTAAAGGAAGAACATACATAACGAGATTGTATTTGTAGTCTTTAAGCCTTTCTAAATGCGAGTGTGCTTTCCCTCCCCTTCGTTGTTCATGATTGGGTAACATACTTAAAATCGTGGCTTTTAAGATTTGTTCTTTCTGGAGAAAGGGGGGTTGGGAGGCCAAATTACCTAGAGCGGACCCTGATTGTCACTATGATGCTTTAGTGAGTACACTGCGTGTATTATTTGATAGGCATCCTATCAGATTAGGTATGCAATTAATAGCTACTTATTAGGGCGTCCAAATGAAAGATCAATTTTTTTCCTCCTGATTAATTTTGCAAGAATTATCGTACTTCTTACTGACGAAAAAAATATCTGAGTCCTTAAATATAATTTGGTGGTTATTTTAATTGAATATTTGAGAAAATAAATGTAATGAGAATTTAGACTTTCATAGGTGGTGATTTTTTTTCTACATTAAAGTAAACTTCTGTAACAATTTTTCATGTATATTATGTGATTAGTAATATTAAAGGAAAGTGTTTTCTTTCGTTTCTTTCAGATATTATTTAAGTCGATTCAAGGATGTATATAGGCAAGCTACTATTGACTTAATGTTAGGTATGTATTTTATGTTTCACAATAATTTGTACACATAGTTGCTGTCAGAAGTTTTGTGAAGTAATTTTAAGACACACAAACTTTTGACCGTGTTCAAAAAAAGATTATAATTGGAATTTCTTTATCTGTATTTTCTCTTGCGCTGGATTGTGAACGTCAGTTGCGTTTTATAGAGGACTGTCCAGAAAGTACCAGATGTTTTGGCCTATCGCGGCAGTGGGCGGGGCTAGAGTCGCCATCTTGGTGGCAGAACGTTGCCACACTCAGTACATATCCAGTGGTGGTAGCGTGAAGATTGTGACGCTCTTACTGTGTTTTCTGTGACGTGTTACAATGTGCGCTGCAATGGAAAATTACGTCTCTTGTAAGGTGCGTTCTGTGATTAGGTTTTTGGAAAAAAAAGTTAAGATGCGCGATTCAAAACAATCGCCACGGAAATTTAGCGCGAAGATATTGTTTTCTCACAACAACACATGTCCACGTACGGCCAAGCGTACCCGAAAGTTCTTGGATGGCTTTGGATGTGAGGAGTTTGATCACCCACCCATATAGCCCGGATTTGGCGCCGAGTGACTACCACCTCTTTTCAGCGATGAAGACTGACTTGCTACACAGCGCTTTGTTACTGACGCCGAACTACATGCCGGTGTAAGCCAGTGGTTGAAATTGCAGGCGACGTATCTCTACCGCGACGGTGTTGAAAAACTTGTACTACAGCATGATAAGTACCCTAATTTGCATGGTGATTATGTGGAAAACTAGCTTAAGAGTATACCTTTCAAATGTATATAATACAATTTGGCTTGTTCATTCTGTTACTTTTTTTTTTATTTCAAAACGTATGTTGCTTTTTGGACAGCCCTCGTATTTTAAACTTTTGCGCTTGAATCCTTTATGCACAAAATTAGCCTCGTACATGAGTAACGAATACAAATAATAGATGACCATAAGATATGTATTTCGTATAAGAATAGTGGTACAGAAGATGAAATCATTTTGTCAGTAGTTACTTAACATTATAAAGTGAACTGTAAGTAATAATTGTAATGGAAATTACTATCTTAAATTTTTGACGAAAATGCAATTAGTAGCATATAGTGAAAGGGAATGGATTGCTTCCTTGGTCCAAATCGGTCATAGTGCAACAAAAGTAATATTTGAACTCCATGGTTAAACATGTCATGGGTAAACCATCCATTTTATCATATCACCTCATGTTATTCAATTTCCATTGGTTTACACCATTATACTTGTCTATTAACATCAATATTAATTTGTGGTTATATTTACAGGTAACCCAGTGTCTGAAGACGTATTCACGAACCACGAAAAGGGAGTGTTAGAAGAAGACAGTGCAGCAACAGCAGAACATGTCAAAATGTTGATTGAAGACTGTAAGAAACTTCTTGTAGGAGATGCTGAAGTTATTGTTGGTGCCTGGGGATTAATCGATGCAGATCCTGTGTAAATATTTCGTTTACTTTTCGACATTTTGGTAGTTTAATTTAAAACTTGTGTATTGGTGTTGGAAAGCAAGTGCCAAAATTTCAAACATAAAAGATCTTGTATAACTAAAGGTTACAAAGGCATACTAATGTATAAGTAGTGATTTGGTCATTGTATGTCGTATAAAATTAATTGCTAGTTGCAAAGTGACTCTGTCCACTATTTGTAACTTCAGTAGTGTAGTATTGTTCTTTTAGATATATAAACTAAAAGCCTTTGTTCTTCCTACATCCGGTGGAAGAGCGTTACAACTCAAAAAATGAAAATTTTGAGTTATCGCCGCTCAAAAGAAAATAGAAAAAGAGAAGGAGCACTACCTGGTTGCATTTTTTGCAGAAACGTAACTAAACAAATTAACCCCTACATGACAGAAATACTAGTATTCCAGGGAGCGATTTTGATAGAAAAACGAACTAAAGTCATGTTCCCACAGATGTGTATTTTTGACTTGTAACAGTCTTCCACTGGGTATGCGATATATATTAATCAAAAATTTCCATTAATCAAAAATCATGAACATATGCAGTCATATTTAGCTTGACAACTTTTAGCTGGTAGTTGCGCGAGCTCAGTTCACCGGTACTGGAAATTCCTCGTGTTCTCATTCTTTCGAACGTCTTTATCAGTGTAAAAATAAATAAACGTTAATAATAATATCTTGTACAAATAACTCGCAAATCGGATAATACTGCAAGAATAATCGAAAGTATGCTGGATGTATATTCATCCAGCCGTTTAAACATTATTGTTTAGCTTTCCTAGGTAATGCATAAAAAATAATGCGTATTCTTTAAAATATAAAATTTTATTTAAGTATTTCTGAAATTATTCTGAAACACTTAAGATATAACTACCAGTGAGGACTTTTACTACACTAACCATCACTTTTGATAATTTTAGTGAATAACTCAAACGAAATAAAGAAAATAAGTACGTAGCAAGTAAACCACCTAGTATTCACAAATTAAGCCATTAACTGTTTTTGATTCTTTTCGTATAGACCAGAAATATGATTTGCAACTAAAGATGTTATCATTGTCGAGCATTCAAATGTCTGCACAATACGAAAGATTTTGAAAGCAACTAGTAATTCTGAACAAATAATAAATATATACATATATAAATATATATATGTTACCTTAAGTTGCGTGATCCTTTTATTATTCCTGATATTTCTCTCACTTTTGCTTCTGAAAGCTTCTTCGGAGGAATAAATTAGATCTTGAACTTCACTCTTCTCTAAATCTGTACATTCAAATGAATCTAAACATATCATAAAAAAGTTAACATTGTACATATAACTTCGCCTTAGTAAAAAAAAAAAAAAAAAAAAAAAAAAAAAAAAAAAAAAAAAAAAAAGTATATATATATATATATCTTGCCAACGAATCTTATAACATCAGATCCAAAATTAAACGTAGGTGAAAGTGATTATGACAAGCCGTGGGATTATATCATTATTTCTGGCCCATATTAATTCACGTTATTAGGAATATTTAAATTCGTGTTCGCGTTTAATAAGTTTTACCTATCTACAAACTTTGGTAGTTGGCAACATTGAAATAACAACTCAAAATAGAACCACATGTTCCAAGACAGTTGCAGGTGTGTATAATTATTATTTTTTTTTTAGTGGTCGTAGAAATTAAATCTTATTCGATAAAATTTTGGGACAGAAATGGATCATTCGTTCTTACTTTCATAGAGAAACATGTAAAGAAGGGAAAAGTTCAAGGTTTAACATAAAAAAATTTATTCCGCCAACGAACCTCCCAGAAGCAAAAGTGAGTGAACTATTAAGGATAGTAAGAGGACCACGCAATTTACTAAGGACAGTAAGGATAGTAACTAAGGGTAGAAAGAGGACTTTTTCATATGTTCGTAACATAGTTGGATAAACATGAAATTTTTAACACCCAGTAGTTCATTTAATAACTTCTTAAAAATATGAAGTGATTAACTTTGTAAAATTACCATATTATTTATTGTTACTGAGTTATTTTTCAAGAAGTAATAAATAGCCCACTTTTTAAAATTACATTTTTTGTTGTTACTGATTTATTTTCAAAAAAGTACTAAATAGTCCATTTTCTGAAATTTCTCTACTGTTTGTTGTTTCTGATTTATTTTCAAAAAAGTATTAAGTAGCTCACTTTGCAAAATTACTTTATTATTTGTTGTTATTGATTTATTTATTTATTTTAAGCATTAAGTAGGCCGCTTTCTAAAATTACGTTATTATTGGTCGTTACTGAGTTATTTTTTTAAAAAAAGTACTAAATATCCCAGTTTCATAAATTACTTTATTAATCATTATATTACGAGCAGTGATAATGATTAGAAATAATGCAGGCTAATAGTCACCGCAAATAACAAACCTAATCACTAGGGAGTACTTTCGGAGAACATCGTCTTCATCGTCAGCCTAGGCACATTTCAAAAAGGATTTGAACCATAAAAAACAATTTTAATAATGTCTAAACATTTTTAAAATTCTTTATATGGTTTAAATTCTTTTTGAAGTATGCCTAGGCTGATGATAAAGACGATGTTCTCCGAAAGTACTTCCTAGTGATTAGGTTTGTTATATGTGGTGATTATTAGCCTTTTACTTACATTATTTCTACTTTATTATTTGTTGATCCTGATTTATTTTTTAAAAAAAGTATTAAATAGCCTACTTTTTAAAATTCCCTTATTTGTTGTTACTTTTTTTTTAATGTTAAGTAGTCTACTTTCTAATATTACTTTGTTATTTATTGGTAGTAATTTATTTATTTTAAGTATTCAGTAGCCAACCTCCTAAAATTACGTTGTAATGTTGTTACTGAGTTTAGTACTTTAAAAAAAAAAAAAAAAAAGTAGTAAATAGCCCATTTTCATAGATTACATTATTATTTGTTGATACTGATTTATTTTCGAAAAAAAAGTATTAAATAGGCTACTTTCTAAATTGCCATAATTGTTGTTACTGAGTTATTTACAAAAACATGAGAAAGTATTGGGGAACATAGTGAAGACTCAAAAAAGGTGATTGCACAAGTTTCGCCATTGATTATACGGTGTATTCAAGAATTATATTATTTATTTTACAGGTCTGGTGACCCCACGGAAACTGAAATGGATACAATTCTGATTCTCACAAAAGACGCGTACTATGTAGCTGAGTAAGTAAAATGTAGAAGAAAAATGATCATGTACTAGAATTTTAAGTAACTACTAAATATTTCTCGTTTTACGTGAAAATGATTATTGTTGATGTAAACAGCTTGAAGAGCTGTATTACAAATGTATCGCAAAACTACTTGCTTTGCTCTTTCTTCTTCTTCTTCTGATATTTATGATTATTCAGTAAATTCGTAGCAAGAGTAGAGAACAGCAAGGTAAGTAGTCCTGGTTGTATTTGTATATTCAAAGTATTCTTTTGCTCAAATATGAAATTTCACTTTTAACATCTATGGGTAATTGGAAGACAAAATAGTAAAGATTAATGACAATGTGTATGTACGAAAAAATTACCAATATCTGAATTTTCACTTGCCCATTCTGTTAGCTTTTTCAGAGACATTAAGGACAAAGTATCCATTGATTTAAAAAGATTAGTGCTGTATATCATTTTTTATTACCAAATATAAAAAAATAATCAAATAATAAACCAGAGTAGAGGTTGAATTAGAATTATATGGCAGTGGTACGTAACTGTCCTTTTTAAAAAAAGAAACCTGCAAATGTTTTTAACTAAAGAACGTTAGCTAATTAAAATAACTAAAGAACATACCGGCAACGAAGAAGTAGAGCAAAGAAGAGTGTTGTTAATCATCATAAAGTACCATAAGCCGGAGAAAATAAAAATTACATTTCAAATATGTAGTCGCTCCCGGATGCTCCCAGAAGTATTTCACACTTACATGAATACCACTGTTCGGTGAATATCAGTACTCAGATTTTTTATTGTGTGTGTGGGTTTTCTCGGGGTTCTCCCGTTTCCTCCCACTTTCTTCATTCCACCATTTCATTCATCTCTCATCATCACCGTCTCCTTTAGCCTAACCGGCATAAGCGTGGGACGTACAACTCAAAGATTTCACTTCATTTTTTCAGATTTTTTTATTATTATAATCAAGAGTACCTTTAATTTTAGGACATTTTGATATTTGGGATAGTGTGGTGCTTATCATGAACTCGGGGCGGATGGTAAAACTAATTGAAATATGCTTTTCAGCAATGAGACAATCCAAAACGCTATTTCACTTAATACTATTTTGTATGATAAATACTTGCATTTGCATTTCTGTCAGATGTAAAATGTGTTTTGTTTACTGCAATATTTTGAAGCAAGGAGAGAAAATTGGAATGGAATCAATGAATATCTCTTAAACCATAGAAACTGCCTGATATATTTTTCTTAACTAAGTGATATGACTTACCTTAGTGCCAATGTATTTCTAGCAGCAAAAATATTTTCATGGAACTGTATTATCAATGATTTCATTTAATAAATTAAGATTCATGAAGTTTGGATTTGTTAATTCACGTTATGTATAAACCCAGAGGATGTTTATTCATTGTGATATTTTCACAGTGTATTGACCAACAGTCATAATTTTATTTAATGAAGGATCTATAAATGCAGAATGTCCCGAGAGGAAATCGCGTCCCTGCGGGAGGATACAGGATGTCATTGTAAGTAAAAGAAAGTTCCTATGACCATGTGTCCTATTCTCAACAATTTGAGAGCTACAAGTTGGTAACCGGTTTTGATCTTACGTTTAGTGAAAGTGTTTTGAAAGGGAAGTTATTAAGAGAAGTTGCATGGTGTCCTTCAAAAATTATTCCTTTTCAAAATTACTTAAGGAAATTAGATGATAATACTGTCACTGAGGATTTCCCTCAGTAACTTCTCTTCCAGACACTACTGCCACATGCTGCATACCATTTGAAAGCGTTTCATCACTATTCAAATTCACATTGTCTTATCTCTGTAGGATGACTTCTATATGAGCAATATATGCATTCATTCAACAGAAGATCAATAAACGGTTAACACCTGTAGCTCTCAAAGAATAGGATCCATGGTCATAGGAACATTTTGTTCAGAATGACCTCCGTATGACGTCACAAAGGAACGCAGTTTCCTTCCGGCATACCTTGTATGCGAATTCAGTGTATTATTTTCGCACTTGAAACTACGGAGCGAATTTAGAAAGTATTTTCGCTAGAGAAAATACACTGGGACTGTAAAGTTAATCATACCTCTTAGAAACTGTGCGTAGATTTTGTGGTGATTAGGTGTAAAAATAAATGTAACTGTATTTTCTTTACTTTTATAGCTACGATGATCATATTGATCGAGTGACCAAGTACGAGCGAGTTCCTCTGGAAGATCTGACACTCATAGAGTTTGGAACGGAACAGACTGTGTCTTTATTCAAACAATCGAAACAACATTATTGTATAAGGCTCAACTACAAAGTGAACGGAGAGGCAGGATACTTTCATATGTTCAGATCAAGCAATCTTCGTTTCTTTAACAATATGGCTGTTGTTATAAAAACAGAAGAGGAAATGATAGGTATGCTTGAATTTGATTATGTAAATTTGAAACCGGGAGAATATATAAAAATAACGTTGATTTTATTGTAATATAGTAGATATTCCGGTTCTCCGAGGTAGTGTTAACCTGTTCTGCCTCTATAAATGGGAGTGTAATATAAAACAACTGTGACCGTATCTGAATAAAAATTACGTAATTACAGTATAGGCCCGTAGCAGGGTAGTTGCTTGTCCTTCCTTTGACATATACCTTCTTCACTTTTGTCTAAACTTCCTCTTTAAATTTAAGTGTAATAGCGAGTTACAGCGCTGCAAAGCAGATTAAGTACTAAAACTTTGCAAAACATTCTGTTAGCATACTTTATTAGCATTAATGTCTATTAATCACTTCCGTTTATTAGGTTTCTTATTAACTTTTTTTTTAAAGTACTTTTCACACTAAGAAAGATTTTAATAGAAAATGTGTAAATAGGATGTTCATGAATATGTATGCTCAAAATAATACTTTCAACAGTTTATGAGTGTTTCTTCGAGTTTGTTTTAGTATGAATCATTGCTAACGCTAAGAAACCAGTTTGAAATGGATTTTATTTACTATGCCGCATATGCAGAACAAATTGTCACTGCACGAAAGTATTCACATTTAAATGGTCTTGCTAAAGTGTTAAAAGAACGAGAAACCGTTGCGATAAACCAAAGAAATTTTTTTCTGCAGTTTAATGTAATAGCCCCCTCCGAAAAATAAATTAGTTACAAGCATTACAGAAGGTCGGTCCACATATATGGAAACGAAGTGGAACGTCCGCCAAGGGCGCTAGAATCGCACAGACAGTAAGCATAGTAGAGCAATCAGAAACGTTGTGTGGAGTGTTCGGTAGCAGGAAGTGAAGTGCTTCTAGTGTAAAATGCCTCCAAAAGTGACCCCATTCTGGAAGAGGTACATCACCGCTTTTTCCGACATCGGATACAGCTACAGTGCAATCGTGAAACAGTATCCGGCTAAGGTTTTCATCATTTCCATTGCCAATGTACTCAAACGCAACAAAAATGCACAGCCAGAGGGAGAGTGTGTGCACACAGTGGCACGAAAACAACACCCCGTCCCAAACGTATAATGGATGTGGTTCGACAAGTGCAGTAGTTGGTGACCCAGGAGAACCCGCCGCCACAAAGAGACATTGTCAGGAGTATTAGAAGATCCAAATCAACTGTGCAGAGGATAATCAGCCAGGATTTAAACCTGCAAGTGGAATATAACCCACGTGTTCACACACTTACAGCCAAACACATCCGGGAACGCAGGGTCCATTGCAAACGGCTCTACGAATGGTATTTAGCGGGTGACAAATGGAAACACGTGGTCACGTTAGACGAGGCCTGGATCTATTTGTCAAACTCCAAGCGGGTTCGAGCCATTTACTATCATCCCAAGAATGCCAAGGACCATGCTAATTGGATCCGCACGTGCCGCGAAAGTTTTCCCCGTGGATTCATGGTGGTTGCAAGTTTTTGCCATAAAGGGAAACTTCTCCTGCATAGAGTTGCACGAAATGTGAAAATTTACGCTGCATACTATCAACACGTTCTGGAGCCATTATTACCGACAGCATATTCCGTCGTTGTATGTTGCTGAGGTGACGAAAGTCCATTCATCAAGACAAAGCAGCCAGCTACACGGCTCGAACAACTGTAGCATACATGGCCCGCAAAGCGCGTGAAACTGGAATCCATGCTGTCTCATATTCAGACATCCCTGTCAAGTCTCCCGACACTGCACCAAAGACTTTTGTGCTTTCGGGTGTTTGAAGCGAGCAATTTCCTTACGTCGACTACTGGCTTGGCTGGCTTGTGGAAAGTTTGCAAGGAATAGTGGTCCAAACTTCATCAGATTTCTCTGAACAGAAGCTTACTCCAATGGAAACTTCGGTGTCGGGCTGTAGTTAATAGTCAGGGTCGTCATATCGAGCACAACCGCTGGTGGAAATACGGCTTTACATCCTAGCGTAGGGGACACAAAATCGTTTCCATAAATATGGACCAACCTTCTGTATATGATAACTATTACTAGAAACAATTTTATTTTGTTGTGCCACCAGCAAGATATGCTTACACAATATTACTTATTTAGAATATGCCACCAAGTGTAAGCATGGAATCGCGCCAAGTAAACTTTGTGATGGACAAACATCGTGTGCGTGGGTTTTTTCCGGGGTTTTTCCGTTTCATCCCACTTTATTCATTCATTCCATTCAGTTCTCATCATTTCCGTCTCCTTTAGCCTAGCCGGCATAACCGTGGGACGTAAGACAAAGATTTTTGTAAGCATGGAATTTCTAAATAATACGAGTATTGGAACTTAAATAGTGACAACTACAGGAAAATCCAGTATAACCAATTCTTGGGAACATCTGAAATTAATTCGTTACAATGTTATACACAAATAAGTTACTTCTCAAGAACTCACCTGTTATTATATCCACTGAAGGATCTACATTAGTTTAACATGAATTTACATGCAAAATATTATAAAATGTATTATTAAACAATTGAAGCAGGTAAGGGTAACAGTATGAAGTATTACTGCATTTATTCATCTATTCAGTGTGCAGATGTTTGTTTTAAATAAAGGCACGTGTTAAACAATTCTTAAGGCAGAAAGTTCCATTAAAATGAGTACATACACAATTAAAGCAAATCCTTAATAATGACAATTTTTAATAAATTTTATAATAGGGAATCTGTATTGGTTACATTATTGTTCCATGTTTCTTGCATTAGAAGATACGCAGAGTTCATTTAATAGAATAACGCTCATTGGTTACTTTTTAAATCGTTATTCTGCTCGATCGATCGGGCACAAAAATGGTTACCATATCATCTAAATAATAAAGTAATGTAATAAGAAAAATATTTATATTATAAAACAGAATGAATTTTGATTATACTTTCGAGAAATAAAGTTAAATATAGAAAAAAAAAAAAAAAAAACACTTTTCATTCGTTACACTGAGAGTTCGAAGTTTGTAAAAATGAAATGTTTTAAAACACATCAAATAGAGAAAGGGAAGAGACGCAAAAATAATTTCGTAATTCTGAACATTTGGTTATACTGGTGTTTGTTACAGTTATATTTTACTGTATTTATTTAGAACTGATAGAAAAGAGATCCCTTGTGTCAAATTACTATGTTGTTAACACGTTATATTGAGTTAATATAATTGTAATCATGGTACACACACTTAACAAAACCCAACTTGTATCTGATGATAGAACATTACACCATATACTGTTATTTGTTAAGTGTGTGTGTGTGTGTACGTTATCCATCATTATATCCATTTAAGGAAATATCTGTGAGAAATGTTTACTGTCCTTCGATGTAGTCGACCACCATGTGTTCAGCTCATTGTGGAAGTCAAATTGTACCGTTAGCAGCTCCTGTTCTATTTATGGTTCGAATGGAGTAGTCTGTTGCATGAAGGATCTCCAGATACTTCTCCAAACAATGGCATGAAGTAGTTCTTTCATCTCAGAAATCAAATCATAGTCACAAGGGCTTAAATACGGAGCATGTGGTGGACATTAGTGCTTTTTTCTGCTCGATCAGCAATGACGTCAGCCACAGATTGTGCTAATTGCATCTAAGCATCGCCCTGCAAAGTGATTGGAAGATTCTATCAAAAAATATTGTCACATCTTTCGCAATGCAGTTGCAGTTTATGCTCCTTAAATGAAAAATAGTACTAAACATTGACCGTCATTTCATGAGGTACAAGTTAATCACAATTGTATACGAGAATCGCCATATACATTGCTTTGGTATTGACAAACTTCTGACGTTCGTGGTGTCCGTCAAACCCATTCCCATGATTGAAGTTTGTCTTGGCTTGTATGATTTGATATAGTATGATGTAAGAAAAAGAAAGGCTCTTACGCATTTTTGTCAAATGATACAAATACCTGAATGTAAAGTTGAAGGATTATTAAGAAAAAAAAACACTTCTTTACACCGCAGTTATCAATTGGCAGTACTCATAATTTCATAAAACTGTACAATTATTCATTAATCCGTTTTCTATTTTTAATTCATTATTATGTATTTAGTATTTTTACTTAAAATAATTATTATTCATTTATAATCTACAAAAATGTGTGTCCAAGTAGCAAGTAAATATTGTAATTATAATTCATGTAACACGGTAAATTTACAAAAGAACCTTTTAATTTTTTTATTGGTTATATACTGTAATATTAACCTTATTGCTTATTAAGTCGTGTATACATGTATGTTTATTTCTTTAATTTGAATAGAATCCTTGAAAGCAATCTGTGAATCATTAGAAGTGCATAGTGGAACAGTATCCTTTGTACAGAGTAAGCTGGAAAGAAGAAAAAGTAAAGTACCAAACTCCCGTCAAAACACTGGTCCCCTGAGCTACTTGGACATAACGAATCTACCTCACATGACACGAAATGTCTCAGAAGGGCAGCTATTAAACCTAAAAAACGTTGGTAAGTCATTATATATATATATATATATATAATACCGTATTACAGTGAAAACGAGTGTTAATAAAAATAAAATTTTAATATTTTTATAGTTTTGAAAATTAAGGTTCAAAAGCGGCTAATTCCATCAGTAATTCAGCCTATGTATAGGAAAAAGCAAGGCTGCAAGGAACATCTTTTAATAGGCCTAATGAAACAGATTGGGCCTTTGTTATTATTACTTGTATCGATAAATAGAAAATTGTAGTATCAAAGTTTTTTTGTTCTTACTAACAGTGTATATATTACGTGGAAAGTAACATGTCATATCTATATAATTACTTCAAGAACATAAAAAAAAACACATTGTAAAACGCTTAGGAGGTAAATGTACTTCATAAAAGAAGAAAGAAATGCCAATAAACATATCCCTGAAATTGCTTAGTTTCAGAGTCACAGGATGGCGAAAGCTTGGGAAAATCAACTTTAAAGGCGAATAGCTCCAAAATTACTGACTATTGAGCTGCAGTGGCGCTCTATTCAAAAATGCGTAATTCACAATCTTTTAATGGCGGCGTAAAGAATTCCCCCACATGAAGTGAGAAGTTCCCAGATATTCCGTTAGAATAGGTGGGTTCTATTTAAGGTATGGAAGGACGTTCTAACAGCAAGTAACAGATTTGTACAGGGTTCCTACTGGTCAGCGAAATGAGGAAAGTCAGGGAAAGCTCAGGGATAATGGTGCAGGTCAGGGAAAATCAGGGAAAAAGATTAGAAATCAGGGAAAGTAAGGGAAATTTTATAAAATATATTTTTTCTAACATTAATTGTACACCATTTTGAGCTTAGTCAACCATTATATGAGACATTTCTAAGATTTTTATGGGAGGTAAGTGGAATGTACGTATGAACAATTGATTACTATTTGTCTCTTTAGAATAAATATTGTAATACATAAATATTCACCGTTATTTATTTCTTATTTGTATGTCAACGTCGTCACGGAATTTCCTGCTAAAGGTTAGAGAAAGTCAGGGAAATAGATTTCTCCAGATTAGTAGGAACCCTGTTGTAGAAAGAACATCGATATCTTGAACAGAATAGAGATGGCGAACTGTTTTTTTTTTTAATGTGTTGTGCGTGGTTGTATAACTATAGAAGGGAATAATTGTAGTGGATAAAATGAAATAAGTAAAATCTTCAGTTTATTAAATCATGATCATACCCTATGAGCTAAAGGACACAGATCTTTATATTTAAAATTTTGAAAGAAGTAGGGTAAATGATCTTTCCAGACGATAACGGCAAATACAGTACTACAGAAGTGCTGTAACAAGCGACCCGCAAAGTAACACAACATGGACTGTTCAAGTATGCAATGATCAGATGTGTAAAATCAGTCTCCGTGGACCACAGTCTGACCCCTTGCTTAGGTTCACTCTTTTCTGTTTAAGTTCCTAAGGATATTATAAAGTTGAAACTCTCTGATATTGGCCTCATTATATCGTTTGCATCGACGAGTGTGGTGTTGCCTGGCACAGTCAAATACGCCTGGCACTTCTGAGATTGAACGGCAGCTAGAACGACGTGGGAAACGAGGCCCTCGTGTGTTGTGGTAGGTGTTTAGATGTTTCAGAAAGAAATCTAATGAAGTTTATCCAGCAAGCGTGATGACCAAGGCACAGACTCACCACTACCAATCAAACACTCGGCAAATATTTAATTTAGGAAAATCGTACATCCATGTCAAAATGTGCAGGTGCGCTGTTGTGTTGGAACCACCCTCGTTACATAAATGCTGATGGCACATTCTCCACAAATTCCGGCAAGATTTCACATAGAAACATCAAGCAATTACCGCCACGAAGATGGGAAAGCAGTAAATAAGGACCTGCACAACGCTATATCATACATTTAATAAAAACTTGTGTTGATGATGTTGCAAGAAAATAGCATGTTATTTCAGCATTCCTCACATGAATGTTGTGCCTACTGGATATGTCTGTTCTCGTAAATATTGTCTCATCCATCGTCAAAAACAGAGCTGAAAAGATCGATTCAGTAAGAGTTTTCTGTGAAAACCATTGGCAAAATGCCTGACGATGGGGAAAGGCTTCATGCAGTAAATATTGCACCGTACACAATTTGAATGGATGCATTTCTTGCTTATTGAGGATGCGCCAAACATTGACATCCAGCCTATACTGCGTGTACTACTATCAAGATGTGTCGCTATTGGAGCAAGTACATTCTCTTCAAACTAATCCGTGTGCATTGTACGAGGTCATCCATGTTCTAAACCTTGGAAGTGCTAAACCTTGTCTCCCTGTTTCCCTCGAAGGTAAACATTAAAGTGTTGAGAAAGAGTAATATGATGTTAACTTTCGACTCGGGAATCGTTCACTGTACAAACGTTTCGCTTCTCGGCTGTTACCTCGTGCGTCACCATAAATGAGGCGCATGTTTGCCAGCTGAGACGTAGAGTAGTCCACCATCCTGTCTACTGTAAATTTTCGTATTTTACTCAGGACATCCAGAGATGTATGACAGTGCAACAATTAACAAAGATTCACTAGCCAACTGTCATTTTACTTTTCTCACAAACTGGATAAAAATGTGCTTATTATAACACGTTAACGCCCTTCAACTTTTTAAACCACACAATAACAAGAAACACCTACTGTGAAAATATGGCCTTCGGACGGAAAGCTGCAGTGCATCTACATGTGTCTTGCTACTGCCATCGATCTACACTGAAAAGCGTTACTAGTGAATGGCCTATGAACTTTTTGTACAGCTGTGAGAAAGCGCGATCCTCACTCCTTCCCCTACTCCTTATGCAGTTAACCACAATTGTGAAAGGCTACGAAGGTTGTAAGCATCATCTTCCTCATTGGTTAACAATAGTAACTTAATAGTATTGATTTACCCGTATCCACATACTGCGTATTGTTACCCATTGAATTTTTCTAGGCTAGGGTTGCCAACTCTGGAAAATAAAAAAATCCGGCACCCCGTCAAAATTCCTTATGATATAGGTCTAAGTGTGAAGTATCTCTGTTCGGACCCATCCATGGGAAGGAAATGTACTATCGTGAACAAAAGTGCATTAACACCTATATTCTACATATCCTTAGTACATTCACTAATAAGCCTAATAGATACATTGTGCTACAAATGAGAAACTGAAATCGGCATTGATCATTTTATTGTATTTACCAGTAACTGTCATCTCTTTAAAATTGTCTAAACAGATGTACAAAATATATTAATTGTTGATAGATTGTGAAAGGTGACAGTTTTGGATTTACAGAATGAAAATTATATTTTAAATCTATACTTCGAACTAGATACAAATTTAAAAAAAAAAAAAAAAAAAAAAAGTCATAAAGGGGCTGGTAAGAAGTTTGACCGGCCACCGGCTTTAATCAAAATAACAGTAATATTTCCGGCCAAGCCGGTGAAAAACCCTATTCTAGGCAGGTGCTAATGATAAACTCATGTTTGAGAGCTTTCCAGGGCTTCCAGATGTCCTATTTTCCTATTTTTCCCCATATTTTTGGAAATGGGTGTATATTTGTCCTATATATGTCGTGTATTTTAATCTTGTCCTTTATTTCCTATATTTTTCACTGATTGAATTATTAAAAGTACAAGCCAAGGGCAGTTCCAGTGATAATTTAAATTGCTATATATGCTGCATTTTTTCTGAGGGACTAGTCACTAATCCTCATTATTATTTTTTCTTTTATTTGCTTTTTCCCATCCTTCCATGTCCACTTTTTTCCCCTATGTGCTTATTCTTCCCCAATGAAGCTTAGCTGAAGAACCTTGCCATGCTCCAGTTTCTTATAACACAAGTTGTGTTAGCATTTTATTTCAGCAGTGTGTGTGTGCAGCAGTATTGGCTAGGCATTGAGGTGTGTTGGTATTCACCAACATACCCCAACGCCTTCCATTATTGCTGTACATAATATGCAGGGTTCCCACGCGTCCTGGAAAATCTGAAAAACATGGAAATAAAAGTGTATCCTGGAAACGTCCTGGAAATGTCATGGAAAGTAGAAAAATAGTGAAAATCCTGAAAATTATTTATGATCTGGAAATGTCTTGAAATTTGTTGTATAACAATTGTTAGAAGTGTATATATAATTTCTAGAGCTAGAAGTTTAAAAAGTAAGAGGTTAAATATATATACTCTTATTGCGTATTAATCTAAATCTTGTTTCCTGTTGCCCACTGGGGTGAAGGGTGGCCTTTTGTTATATTTGTACTTTTTCTGTGCCTCAGAGCATAATATTCAATTGTGTAAACGAACTGTCCTATTTTATAAACCAAACTGTCCTATATTTTTTCAGTGTCTTGTTGGGATGCCTGGTTTTCTCGTGGAGGTTCTTCCATTTCTTACTACATTTTTGTTCCATCGACTCTTTTAATCATTTGGTACTCTGCCTGTAGTGCGTCACTGTGGGATGATATTTAAAAAAAGGGGGGCGTTAAATAACTTCAAAATATAAATTAGGGATGTAACAGGAGGAATTTCCTGGGAGACCAGGTTTAATGTATCGCTACGGTGGTCCGAAGGGCGGAACAGTCTATGTTGAGTTCCTTTTTGGCCACCTGTGACCACATTTCTGTAGTGTTGTCTCTCCCATTATGCGTCTGGGAAATTCATTTACCCACGCTTTTCGAGAAGCTTTCTTTACACACCCTTTTCAACTTCGTGTAACATAATCAATCTTGCTGCTCTCATGTGTCATCACCTGCCATGCATTGTAAACAATCTTTTGTCTGCTGATAAAGAGAGAGAAGAGGTGTATGGTGAGTCAGTGGTACAGCGTTCGCTTCTACTGCAAGGGATCCCACTTTCAATCCCAGGCCAAGTTAGATTGTGGTGGGAGAATATCGTGTTCATGCTTTTCTCGGATAATATACTCATTTTCTCGCACAATATCACTGTGGTAATTCTTTCAAAATCATTAAATATAAGTATTTGTTTTCTGTAGCCCAAAGGGTATGATCGTGAGTCATTAAACTAAAAATTTTATTTAATTTATTCACTACAATAATTCGCTTCTGTAGTTATGCAACCTCGCACAACACATCGAAACTCTTCGCCACTTTCTATTCAAGATACCGATGTTCTTTCAACAAATCTTTGTTACGTGCTGCGATGTCATTCCATACCTTATGAATAGGACCTACCTATTCTAACGGAATATCCGGGTATCCCTTGCGTCGCCACTAAAAGATTGTGAATCACGCATTTGGATAGAGAAGATTATAAGTCTAAGACGATAATACGCCACCGCAGATCAGAAGCTAATGATTTTAGAGATATTTATCTCTAAAGTTGATTTTTCCACGCTTTCGGCAGCCTGTAGTTCTATAACTAAGCAATTCCGAAGAAATGTTTACGGGAGTTGTTTTAATCTGTTTATTTATTTCTATGAGTAGGTTAATCTCCCAACTGTTGTCAATCGTGCACATCAACACCCCGTGTATAGATACTAATCTTAGTGTTCTCTGTGTAGACAATGACATTTTAACGTCAATGTTTCGGATACTTTAATTGAGTATCTCTTGTCAAAATCAAATACCAGCGTAAAATCATGTTTTGCAATGAGTTTTTCACATGCGTAGTTGCAACAACACAGTAGAAATAATTGAAATTACATAAATAATTGAAATTACATAAATAATTGAAATTACATAAACTTTTATCAATCTACAGTTAACATGGCGACATGGTCCTTTTTATTCAAACATCTGCATATATTATAAATCAAACATTCATTGCACTAAACTGCTAACAAATACCCTGTTTATTTTCCTTGTATACCAGGCATTTCAACCACTGGCTGCTTCTATGGGAGTGCTTATAACGAGATCAACATCACATACCAGTAAAATAAACAGGGTATTTGTTAGTAGTTTAGTACGTTAAACCTTTGTACTTATATTTGTAATTTGGGATGGATGAATAAGAAGGATGATGTTCTCCATGTTAAGAAGTGATTTGTAAATACTATTTCGTATTGGTACAATTTGTTACATAATTTCAGTTATTTCCATTGTGTTATTATAACGAAGTATGTGAAGTACTTATTGCAAAATATGACAGAAGCCTTATTTTCCTGACGAGAGATACTCGAGTACAATATCATCGATGTTGGAATAACATTATCTACACAGAAATACTAATACCTGTAAGTTAGTAATTTCTATATCTATATTATAAAATTGAAAATGACTATGTTTGTGACTCTTAATCTCTTGAACCGCCGGACCGATCTCGGTCAAATTTTCAACGTAGATGCGGTTCTGGCCTGGAAGTATTTTTAGCTATTTACTTTGACGATACAACTTAGGGGAGGGGGAGGAGAGGGACATAGAAAAAAATAAAACTTAATAACTCTTGAACCACCCGACCGATCTTGATCAAATTTCCAATGTAGATGAGGTTCGGGACTGGGATGATTTTTATCATTTCACTTTCACGGAGCAACGTAGGGAAGGGGTCGAGGGGGAGATACACAAAAATCAATAAATATAAAAATAAAAGTGACTGTGTTCTTGAATTACTTTTGAACCATCCGGTCGATCTCAATCAAATTTACAACTTATATGAAGTTCAAACCTGGGAAGTTTTTTATCATTTCATTTTGACAGTAGATCTTAAGGGTGGGGAGGAGGGGAATATATGAAAATGAATAAAACTTAATCTCTTGAACTGCCCGAGCGATCTTAATCAAACTTTCAACATAGATAAGGTTCGGGCCTGGGATGTTTTCTTCATTTCACTTTTACATTGCAACGAAGGGGAGTTGGAGCAGGAAGATATATGAAAAAAAAAAAAAAAAGTAAAAATAAAAGTGATCGTGACTTCATCATGCTTAAACCACCCCCTTCGAATGCATATATTTATTAAACTTTAAGACATACGAATATGAAATTTTACACACATATTTACGAACCTCTCAAGTTCAAATTACAGATGTTCAATATGTCCTCATCAGCGACACGAATAATATCATATCAATACTCAAATTCCTCCCATATTCGGGCAAGCATGCCCTGCATCACTGATGTTATGGCAGTACGGATCCGGTTCTTCAACTCTTCCAGGTTCTGTGGGAGTGGTGGTACATAAACATTGTCTTTAACGAAACCCCACAGGAAGAAGTCACAGGGTTCAAATCCGGTAACCGTGGAGGCCAGCTGAGACATGCTAAGTCGCCATCTCCTTGACAACCAATCCAACGGTTCGATAGAGTTTAATTCAGATATTCACGCACTTGGTGACTCCAGTGAGAGGGTGCCCCGTCTTGTTGAAAAATGAAGTTGTCTTCATGCAGCCTCGGAAATAACCAGTTTTGTAACATAGCGAGATAGTGCTGACTGTTAACCGTGTTTCCATTAAAGAAGAATGGGCCGTAAACAGATGATCGGGATATCGCACAGAACACATTGACTTTGGGCGAATCTCGTACATGTTCAATGACCGCATGTGGGTTCTGTAGGTCCCAAATTCGAACATTTTGTTTGTTTACCTGACCACTAACACGGGAAGTCGCTTCATCACTGAACACGATACGTTGTCCAAAAGTGTTATCATTGTCAATAGCATCCATAATCTCGTCACAAAATGCCACACGTTTGCGTTTGTCATCAGGACGCAGAGCTTGTAACAGCTGTAACTTGTACGGCTTCATAACGAACCGACGTCTCAAAACACGCCAAATTGTTGTTGTCGGCACTTGTAACTCCTGACTGGCACGACGAGTTGATTTTGAAGGACTACGTTGGAAAGCAGTTTGAATTCGTGCAACATTTTCTTCAGGAACACGAGGGCAGCCAGGACTCTTTCCTTTACATACACATCCTGTATCTACAAACTGTCGATACCATCTGCGAATGTTCCACCCATTCGGAGGATCAATTTAGTACCTCAACCTGAAACGTCTTTGCACTGTAATCACGGAATTGCATTTCGCAAACTCGAGAGCACAAAATGATTTCTGCTGCAGATTTGCCATTTTAAACATATAACGGTTTCCAAGCAAAACAGAAGACAACTGACATCTAGCGGCTATTAATATAAACTAGACTACGTATTCGTTTCTCCAGTAGCCGAGCCGAGGCGCAGCGATCGATAGTTTGGAAAAAATAATTCTTCGTAATATTTATATTCTTTTCGAAACAAGGTGTGTATATATATATATATATAATCAAAATGACCAATATTAGTGTCGAATTCATACTTTTTGGGGTCGCTGAGATGAAGAATGACACTTCCGATGCCGTGGCCCGCAACATGGGAGAAGAAGGGATATATAAAAATCATAGAAAATGACCAATATTAAGGAGTGCTTTAGTAATAGTGAAAAGTGACTGACTAACGAAACATACTACTATTTTTTCTTAATTTAACCCAGCGAAGCGGGTAATTGATGAGCAAGAGATACGAAGTAAGTAGGTAAAATACGAAAAGTGCGAGAAGTTTATAATAAATTTATTTTTAACGAAGTAGGTACAGTTATAGTATAAAATTAATGACAAGAACCTGGACAAATGTCTGTGATTAAAAAAAAAAAAAAAGTTCAATACGACTGTCATTTTTTTAGATTTCTAAGTTGCGGGATGTTTATTTCCGTGGATATTTCTTCGAATTATGCCACAAGGCAAAATACACATTTTAGAAATATTAGGTGAAATTCATGAATCAGAATGAAGGGAGTCGGTCATCAATAAAGAAAATGATACCAGCTCGGTCCTGCTTATTTATCTGTATGTCTTGGTTACCTATTGTGCACAATAATGTTGTAGATTATTTTCAGTGTTTTTAAGATCCATATCAAAAGAATAGAAACTAACTAATCCTTACAGTCATTCTTGAACAACATCTGTTCAACATTCAAATACCATTTTCCAATAATATTGCCTTTCTCTGCTCTTCAAAATGATCAAATCAATATGGAAACTCTACTTTTTGCGTATATTTCGTGTTCTTGCGCGTGTTGGAATTCGTTTACTCATTCTTCCAAATTACCTAATTCCTAATTATAAAAACGAACTTCTCAGCCTGTGCGTAACACTAATTTCTAAAAGTAAACAGTCACACTAAAAGATGCTGTTAACTGTGCTGCATCCTTGCCTAGTGCCAATAGATGTCATATGTGTAAGTATGCGGGCAATTTTCCGATTTTAAAACTATAATGACAGTTTAATTGCAACTTAAAAACTGTCATTTCAACTTAGTTTTTTCTATTTAGATTTATTCATATTTAGATATGAGGATTAATATTTGTGGTGTGTTTCTGCAGTAATACTATATTGTGACGATTTAATTGGCTCTTAAACCGCATTATTTGAATTTAATTATTTCAGATTGATAATTCACAGTGTGCTCAAGATAATACTGCACATGAACGTGCTTTTCTGGTTATTTCGAGGGGTAGTCAGAAAGTAAGGTTACAAAGCCTACACTGAAACGTGTATATATTATTTCATTCAACCAATACAGCCAACAGATAGTACATACATTATGTTACTTTTCGACGTAGTCTCCATATTGGTTGAGGCACTTGTCGCATCGTCGGATAAGTTTGAAGATTCCTACCTGGTAGAAATCTTGTTCTTGCGATTTTAGCCACTTTGTCACGAAGTGTTTCATCTCCTCGTCTGAAGCGAAGCGACGGCCTTCAAATGCAAGTACAGGTGAAAAGTTGCTTGGAGCGTGGAGCGAGGTCCGGGCTGTAGAGAAGATGATCGACGATGCCCCAGCGTAGTGATCTAGGCTGTATGCGAGCTCGCGTTGTCGTGAAGGAAGATGGCGCCCTTGGTCTCTCCGTAAATCTGCCGGTGAATTTCAGCCGCGGTTACATGTTCCGCCCACAGAAATCGAACAATTAAGTGGACTTCTTCACGAAACTAGTTTTTAAAGCGAGTAGCCGCTTGAATTACTTACAACTAGCGCTGTAGGTGGCGGCTGGCTGAAACTCTCCACAGTTACCAACTCCATGTATTAAAATTACTCCATGCTCCTTAGTCCTCTATAACAGACGGAACTTAAGAAGTATTGGCCTTGTAACCATAGTTTCTGATATTCCCTCGTAGGACAAGGGCCATGATCCTGTTTAAATTTGAATTAATATTTGTGTAACCGCACGTTGGTTGGTGCGCAAACAAGAAATAAAGTTAAATGTAAACAATTAGAGTTTTTAATTAAGCATGACTTTAACCTATTGTGTATAGCGTGCAGAATGATTGGGCGCAACAACTAGCATGTAATGCAGATTCTTTTCCACTTTGCATTATAGGAACTAAAGCTCTCACTAATATGACTACAAAGCTTAATAAGTTGAATCCTCTTGCAATGCATCATAGTTTTCGATTAAAGAAGTCTGAAGTGACAAATAAGATAAACGCTCAAGATTTCAATACGCATTCAGAGGTAAGTTCAGTTTTCCAATTAAAAGTTAAGAGAAACTCGACTTTGTCTAAACTAGAAAGTTAATACGCTGACTGAAGTGCCTGTTCCTCACGTAACAAATAAAGTTAATAAAAATCATTTAAATATATATGTTTGTCTGTTGACACGAATTTTAATTCACAGAAGTTCTGTAGCGCATGTTTGTGAAACTCAATTTGTTGTCGTTCTTTTTCCCAGTTCTCTTCTCGTCATATATTTTGCCTATTGCTCTCTGCTTGAACATAAACATGGATATTAAACGTAGATTCGTGTTTCATTTCATTTTGAATACGAAATGTTTCGACATTCTCCTCCAATAAACTACTTTGGTAGGTTATGTTTATTGCATGTTATTCCTGTTTTATTTTATTTTAGTTACAAAATAAATGAATACAAGATTATTCAGGCTTGTCTCCAGTGATAAGAAAAGTATTATTATTTTATGACCGTTTAGTACCGGCGTTGGCAGCCGAATAAACAGAAGGAAAACAATCGTTTCTTTACGCAAAAGTTCGACAAACTATTAGAAGAGATAATAAATTATTAAATAAGAATGTAAATCTAGATATTTTTCTTGAGAAATGGTGTTATACATGTACATTGATGTAATATATCTTTTAAGTTTTGTGCTGAGCGGAAAAAAAAATTACTTATTTTTATCTTGATAAATACATTTGGTTGCTCAAACAACCTTACACTTAGAAAGATCAATTGTAATAGTTTATAGCAGTCTTTGGGTCAGTCATTTTTCTAATAGCAATTAGAAGCTGATACTAACGAAAATGTACCTTCGTGAAATATTCAAGAACAGATTAAAGAACTTTGAATCGATTGTAAAACTTAATAATAATTAAAAAGAAAGACACGAGTAATAATAAAGGTACAGTTCCAAAGTAGTGGGTTATGCGCAAAACTAAATATTTCTTAATTTTGATGGTATGGGCATTATTATTTGTATAATGTTACCGATGAGAGGGTCCATGGGTTTATGATATACGAAACCAAAATTAATTTTGAAAGAAAAACTTTGCAAAAAAGGACGCAGCATTTGCAGAGTGAGACCTTCAAACATAAAATACACTAAAGGGAGAGCAAAAGAGAACGAAGTAATTTTGTCATTATCTCTTTTCATCCAGACACCATCTTAGCGGCAAAGTTCTTCTTATCATTAGTCTCCGTATTCTGTTATTTTACTCTTTGTATTAGAATAATATTATTTTTTTCTTTCTAACTTTTGTAGCCTCCTTTGTTTATCTTAGTAAATAATGAATTCTCCTGTTTCTTGAATTAATTAGCTGTATACTACATAAACTGATATTATGCTAGATATTTAGCAATACAAAGATGATGTCGAGTCTTTTTATATTAATGTTCGGTGAATATAATCTTGTATTGTTTCGTTCTTTTCAAATTGGAATGAATCCCCTTATTATCTTACAATTATTATTATATTATCTCATAATTAGTACTGGTCAGAATCAGAAACATTAAGAATATAATACAAAAGTGTAAGCTGCGTTTTATTTACTAACAGAAATGCCCATTCTTTGAACGGGAAGAATAATGTTTATGCAGAATCTTTGAAAGGTGAAAAATACGTTCCTAGCGATTCTCGGTTGAACAGCGTGGATGACAGGAAAATGTTTGGCTTGGCTACCTCGGAGGCACTGTTTTACTGAACATCAGGGTTGGCTGGTTTAAACAAACAAACAAACAAACAAACAAACAAACAAAAAAAAAAAACGAAAATGCTTTAAGGTGACGTTTCCACATATCATATCATCTGCATTAGTTTTATCTCCTTTTCACCTTTTAGTCAAGGCGTCCCATGTTCAATTCTTGGTGAAATCACAATCCTACTTTCAAGTGTAAACCAAATAGTGGTTCCGATGTTACTTTAAGCAAAAGTTTTCTTCTTAATAACCTCGGTATTACATAAGGATGTTACGCCTTAACACACGAAACAAAACCAAGTTGTATGCCTGAATGTTTGTTGTTTTATTAAGAAGCCACGGTTGCTTAAATATATTGATAGAAATTGCAAAATTTATCGACTGCCTATATAGCTTCCAACATTAGCTCGAATTGGGCTTCCAGTTTTAATTTCATTGAATGATATCTACATACTAAATTTGTAATTTAATACTTCAGTTTTAGCGTACTGATTATGATACGTTGACCATAATATTTTACATGCTAAACAATAACGGGATTTTTCCGTTATTGCTTTGCATTTAAAGTAATAACAGGATTTTCCCAATGGCTAAGGCGGGAATTTCCCGATTTATACAGGGTGTAAAGAAAGGTTGTTTACAACGCTTGAGAGGTGATTCTACAGACGAAAACAAGTAAAAATGTCTATGTAACACAATGTCCATTTCGGCCTCCTAACCGAGTTACGGACGTCCAAAAGGGTGGGAAAATGAACTTTGAAGGCTAATTCTGGCAAAACGACAAGAGATAGAAGGGCGGTGTTAGGCGGCCCACACAGACTCTCAACATGGACTATCCAAAAGATACTAAGATTAGATGTGTACAAGGCAAGCGCAAGGGATTCCCCAAAGGATGCGAAGCATGCCGCGGACGTTATAAGGGCAAAGTGAGGTGAGAGGATGTATGTGAAGTGTTCATACATACAGAAACGAATAGCTAAAGTGTATATGCTTATTCAAGATGGCGGGAGAAGTGCGTGTTTGCATAACCGTACAGGAAAGAAGCGCAATTTCGATCGGTTTATTCAAAGAATGTGTTTGAGAAAGCAGAAAGGGCAGTCCGACAGTGGGATAGGGACATACAGCGCTCTACATAGGGTCGACAGTCGTGTAATTAAAAACCGCTAATGGGGAGGTGATGCAACGTTCACGATAAAGGAACCGAAACCGGTTCTGATGATAGTACTCGTAGAAGACAAGCTGCAGTTGATTACTACAATTGCAATACAAACAAAAATAGTGAAAAACGGAGTAAAGAGATTCACACAGTACGGCAAGATGCTGTGAGGCACAGCAAAAGTTTGAACTGGCGTCCAAGATTCAACATGTGATTCTGCGCATGGAGAGTGAAAGGGCAATTCAATAAGCATTTAATAATAATAAGAAGAAGAAGGAGGAGGAGGAGGAGAAGAAGATGGTGAGGAATACGAATAAAACTAATGTATTATTGTATTAGTATTTAGTATTAGTGTTAGTATTAGCGCCATCACTAACAGCATTGTACTAGCTGCCTGTTGTCTCAAGTGGACCTACATCAAACTACAATGACCTCCCTAAATATTACAGATGCATATGTAGAATATGTCATGTGCCTCTCAATGTTCTGTGCGCATGCGTAGAAAGATTCATCGAGACACTCAGCGTGTGTGTTGAAACTATCCTCCATGAGCAGCATTGCACAAGTGACATCGGTTAATAACAGACTGCCTGATACGGCCAAATACTTCCGGTGTATCGGAAATTCGCGCTGCAGCAATCGAAATATGAGCAACGAGTTTTTCGTCTGTTTGCACAGGTGTTTCATAGACATTCCGTTTCATTTCACCCCAGAGAAAGAAGTCCATGGGTGTGAGATCTGGCGAGTGAGGTGGCCATAATACTGGACTACCCCTACCAAGCCACCGATTACCGAAAGTTTCATGCAGGAATATCCGTACACGTTGGTCAAAATGAGCAGGCGCGCCGTCATGTTGGAACCAGAGCCGCTGTCTCAATGCCAAGGATACATCCTCCAGAAGTAGAGGTAAGACCTCACGCAAAAAGGTAAGATAATTGCCACCAGTCAGACGATTAGGTAAGATGTACGGTCCAATCAGGTAGTCATGTATGATGCCACACCAGACATTCACAGCAAACCTGTGCTGATGCTGCTGCACAAGGGTTGCGTGAGGATTATCCTCGGCCCGTACATGACTGTTGTGGCCGTTTAGTACGCCTCTGGTGAATATACACTCGTCCGTCCATAAAATAACTGTTGGGAACTCTGGCTTAGCAATAGTGCGCTGCAGAAACCACTGGCAGAAGTCCACACGCGGTTAAAAGTCTGCAGGGGATAAATCATGAACCTTTTGAAACTTAAAAGGATGCATTCGTTCCTCGTGCACAACCTGCCACACGGTCATATGACTTGTGTTTAGCGCCTGACCTACGGAGCGCGTGCTGGTTTCAGGATAAGACGTAAATGCTTCCAGCACGTTTTCCTCAAATGCAACAGTTCGCACACTTCGATTTCGTCCTACTTCTTGTCGGGGATTTTGTAGTGATCCTGTGTCCCGAAATCGGCGATCGATGGTTTGAAAGAATACGTGCGACGGTAATCTCCTATTCGGTAATCGTTCTTCATACAGACGCCTTGCCTCCCGGCTTTTACTTCTCGCCTTGCCTCCCGGCTTTTACTTCTCGCCTCGCCATATATGAGATGCGTATCAGCAAGCTCAGTAAAAGAGTAGTCCGCCATTCTATCAGTTGCACTGTCGTTCACGGTTCTGGGAGTACCACAGTGATAAGCGGTAAAACTATTTAAATGATTATTGTTTCTGTTGTTTCTATTATCATTCACGTGCGAGTTATCAGTTGCCCAATTCTATACACTGAGGCCCTTATACACTTTACCCGAACACTCACACAGAAGCACCAAAATAGCATTTACTCGACGGCATCAACCATCAATGCAGCTCCAATTAGTTGTGGAATTCAGTTACGAGCCCTGTGCATTCGATACAGCACCTAGTGTCAAACCAGAGACACAACCACACATGTTGCTTAGTGAACGAAGAAACTACGTCACTTGCAGCCCGGGGACGCAATTTCGTATTGAATCATGGAGAAACTTACACACATACGGATCCTGTCATTCATAGCGGTATTTGTGTAGGGCAAAATTAACGAGTGACAAGATTTTTTTTCGGAAGTACTGTAATTACATATGAATCTACAAATGTATTACTGGTTACATGTGAAGATAGTTTGTTTTTCTTTCTTTTTTTTTTTTCTGAGCTCCGCAAACGAAACTGAGCTCCTAAACTCACCTTTGCGACTACGTGTAGCATGAACGTTGAACAGCTTTGGTGTACTACTATCTGGATGATTTCTCATGGTATGAATAAAATAGATGAATGCAAAATCAGCGCTAATGTCTTCGTGTTGAATTATTTTCCTTCCAGTGTTTTACCTTAAAAGGCTCGATACTTAAGGATAGAGTTCTGCTATTTACTTAAGGCCCTTCTAAACGCTTCCCACAACTCCCCACCCCCATTTATGAAATTCGTGTGAAAACTGTATAAAAAAAATATTCAGGTTTTGGAAAGTGAGTCACATAGTAGTTATGGTACTCATAAACTAAGAAACAATTCAAATAACATTTGAGACATTCGATAGGACAGCCAATGACAATCATTTGGCCGCCCTCAAAGGTATCGAATATCTTTTCTGGAAATCAATTATTTAAGATCACTTCATTGAATTCCATGATCACTGTATGGCCGGATTTTCAAAATTCGACTACTTTCGTTTTCCCTCAATTTTCAAAAACAGAAGCGTCGTGGGGAGTATTTAGGGGAGCCTTACTCAGCAATGGGAAGTCCTTAAATTCCACAGTAACCTTGTCATGTCATGGATAAAACTTGGAATAATTGATTTGCAGTGTATCAAATTATGTAAATAAATAGTCAACATCTGGCTAGACATGATGCTTAAGAAACGCGACCACACTTAAGGCATAGTCTGTCGGTTGTAAAGAACTCGGCTTCTTCCTTTCGTAATGACAGGCAAGGTTGCCAGATTTCCAACACTCCTCAGAAAGCTATTCCTAAATCACCTGGTTACTTTTCGCTTTAGAGGTGTTTTACTGCTTCATAAAACAGTGGACGCTGTTGGTTGCCCGACGCATCAAGTACGCGAGAGGATCATTTATTATTATTATTATTATTATTATTATTATTATTATTATTATTATTATTATTATTATTATTATTATTATTATTATTATTATTACTTAAATGCTCATCGAATTGCCCTTTCACCCACATGTTCAATCCCGGATGCCAGTTCCCACTGCTGCTGTGTCTTGGCATCTTGCCGTACTGTGAGAATCTCTTTGCGGCTGTATTCCACCTGAAGAACACTCCATTTGTGTGGATAATTTCGTCGAAACAAGAAGTAGTTTAAAATTGTGCAGTCTCGCAATATCTTTTATACTTCTAACTACGGTTTGAAAAGCTTAGTCACTAAATAAAGCTTGCTTTAATAATAGGAGACAAGTAGAACCACTGTTCAAGCCCAGTTCATTATCGAAAACCTAACTTCTCATTCAAATGCTGTTTTTGTACAATGGCAATGATTAGGAATATTTTACTTTTTTCAATGCATAGTTCAATGCATAGGTAATCTACAATTATCCGAATTCACAACTTTGTGAGATCCATAGTACTCGTAGAAGGTAAGCTTCAGCGGATTACAACAATTGCAATACAAACAGCAAGAATGAAAAACTGAGTAGTTAAGGCTGAATTCGACTACTGCGTTAGAATGTAAATAACGTTTGAGGATATTTATGACGAAACTATCACCGGTTTCGGTTCCTCTATCGTAAACGTTGCATCACCTCCCCATTAGGGCTTTCTAATTACACAACTGTCGACCCTATGTAGAGCGCTGTATGTCCCTACCCCACTGTCGGACTGCCGTTTCTGCTTTCTCGAAAACATGCTTTGAATAAACCTGTCGAAATTGCGTTTCTTTCCTGTACGGTTATGGAAACACGCACTTCTCCCGCCATCTTGAATACGCATACACACTTCAGCTATTCGTTTCTGTATGCATGAACACTTCACACACACCCTCTCACCTCACTTTGCCCTCATAACGTCCGCGGCATGCTTCGCATCCTTTGGGGAACCCCTTGCGCTTGCCTTGTACACATCTAATCTTAGTATCTTTGGATAGTCCATGTTGAGAGTCTGTGTGGGCCGCCTAACACCGCCCTTCTATCTCTTGTCGTTTTGCCAGAATTAGCCTTTAAAGTTCATTTTCCCACCCTTTTGGGCGTCCGTAACTCGGTTAGGAGGCCGAAATGGACATTGTGTTACATAGACATTTTTACTTGTTTTCGTCTGTAGAATCACCTCTCAAGCGTTGTAAACAACCTTTCTTTACAACCTGTATATAATTCTGTATAATCGTTTCATTTGTGCAACTGTTTATTTTATTTATTTATTGATTTATTTATTTATTTATTTATTATTATTATTATTATTATTATTATTATTATTATTATTATTATTATTATTATTATTATTATTATTATTATTATTATTATTATTATTATTATTTGTTCTTCTGAAATTAATCTTGACAATTAACAAGTATGTCAAGATCAGTACAACGTATTTTTATCAGGAGTCCTTCGCGAGTGAGTCGGCAGACTCAAAGCATTTGTGGCCAATTAGTTCCGCTTTCGAGTCCAAATGGAGAACAATTTCTCTCGGATGTAAGCCGAGAAGCGGTTTGGATTCCACTTTAAGCTTATGTGAACCCTCCCAGCACAATACCTTTGCTGCATGATAACACGAAGACGAAACAAACTTATTTGTGTCCATATGTAATATAAATACATAGAGCAAATTATTTTTAAAAAAAGTTTAAAGCAAAAAACCTTGTTTTTCGTTTTTTCCAATAAAAACCATGGTTTTTGCCAACTCTGTTGAACATAAACGTATTTTAAGTTTCTCCCCCCTCCCCCTGCAATCTACTTCGAATCGAAATTCGAAAAACAGCTTCGTACGTGATTAGATCGGTTAAGATCTATCCGTGTACAAAATTTGATAACACTAGATGTCTTCTTTTTATGCCATCTGATGAAACACACACATTATATATATATGAGAGCCATTATTTAGACGTATATATATATACGTTATTTTATTTATCTATTATAGCTTTAACACTGTTTCATTATTAACATTATCATCTTTACCATTAGCCTCCGAGCATAATCGCGGCTAATTAAACTTGAGAGAAAAGGTGTTATTGTTGAATCTAATTTATTTTCGTCTTCATAGATACTTAGTTCATTTTAGTATTTTCAAATATTCTAATTTTCAATTTAACGTATATATGTCTGATATGCATTAGTTTCTTTTTTTTTAATTATTTCTGTGGTGAGTAGCTCCACGGTGTACATGGGATATTGAATATGATATTTATTATAATCAATTAGCTGCTTATAATTTACGTTGATGGATTAGTGTGACCTTCACATATTGAAATGAAATAATAATGTATTAGGTCTAAAAATATTTTACTTATATTAAAACTAATAGAATAATGAATAAAATTAGTAAGAAATTGAAGTTATATCTTACTTGAGAATACATGAACAGTTTGTGCAAACAATTGTACTAATTTAGAAGGTATAATTTCTCATCACACGAATTTATAATCTTCGAATTAGTTGAAGTTGTGGGCATTATATTGTTGCCTAGAATTTACTAATTTTTTGTGTGTAATAAATTGATTTCAAGGTATTAATAAAATTATTCTTTCCAGGGTGCAGTATTTACGTTGCAGCCTCAAGAAAAGGATCACAATGAAACAGGCTCAAAACAGTCCATCATTGATGATCTTGCGTTTGAAAATGAGGAGTCATGTAGTCCAGCATTGTTTGCAGTTACAATGGTAACTCCTGCTGCTGCATCGGAAGATGTTCATTTGGCAAGTTCTGGTATTATTTTCACAACTGCGAAGATAGATGATGACTCTTTGGTGAGAAAAGCCAGTCGCAGTGTCTTCCCAGCAGCTCCATTGATTGACAGCGTAGGACTTGACACTGTGGTGCACCAACGCCTAGTTCCTCCAGAGCAAGCAGCACAGATCTTGAGCCATTCTCGAAGTGACCTTAGTTTGGATACAACTGGCTTACATGCTCCACAGTCGTCGTCGCTGTCACCCAGTCCACAGCGAACTATCACTCCAGAAATTACAGTCAGTCCAGATGTAACCACAAGTGTGGATGCACGTTACGATAAAGATGCAACGACAGGACTGGGTGATCCCAATAGCCGACAACATATTCGTGTATTTTCCAGGTCTTCCGATGAAGTAGATGAAAGAAAGAATCCGGAATTAAACAAAAGTTCCGTAAATACTGGAAATGCGTTAATCATTGGATCCGGTTTTCTTCGAGAAGGAAGCCGCTCAGCCTCGGAAAGGGATCTCAGTCTGAACATTAAATCATCACAAAGCGAGAGTGCCATAAAGTCGAATTTTTCTTTGGGTAAGTTCTCTAACGTCTTGAATAGTCCTATCACTCACAAAGAGCTGGTGTTCTCACCATTTTCGAAATTAGCTAAAGGCGTTCAGAACCTTGGAGCTAATTTGGATCCTCGGAAACTTCGAGTCCGTCAAAGGGGGCTAGAACAATCTGAAGAGTACAAACATTTACAGGAAAAATGGAAAAACTGTAACACGAGGCTAATTGCTTTGTAAAGAAAAATGTGCATAATAATCAACAAACTTTATATTTTACTGTTGTATTTAAAAAAAAAGACAGTTTACCCATAGAATAATACATAATTTCGCTTGTAAATTTACAAAATGCTTTATTTTATCACTAAGTAATTTATTAATTGTAAATAATGCAATAAAGTTTGAACTTGTTGCGCAATGTCTTTGGGAACAATTTGAAATAATTCACTACCCTATTTTGTGTACATATTAGAAGTAATTTTAAATCGTTTCTGCTTTCAATGCTCATATTTCTGTCACTTTAGACGACTTTGGCTCCTGGCTACCTTGTTAAGTCAATTAAAAAGATCATTATTTCCATAGCATTTATCAGTATTATATACAATATATATATATATATACATATATATAGATATATATAATATAATATAATAGTAGCAGTGTCACGAATGCTAAATTCCATTACAGGAAATAGGATTAATTGAGGGTTAATTATGTACAAAGTAGATTCAACGCAGAAAAGCTACAACCATTGATTATAACGTAACATTGAACCATGTAAATGTCAATTTTTCCATATAAAATATCGTGACAGCAGTCACTTCTCTGTAAATATTATGCTTCCTTTTTTTGTTGCAGTATCGCTGTGCCACGCGTTTGTTCTCTGAAGCTTAGTTGTGCGTAAAATTTTTAATGGAAATTAGATACAACATGAAAGGCAAAAATTTTCTCTCAGTAGAACGCATAAAATTCACGACAATTCATAGTGCTGTTAAAATTCTATTTGAATCTACGTTGTACATCCCAGAAACGGTCAATTATAATAAACTTTTGATTTTAATTTAAATAAAAATCTATCCATCTATTTATAAACTATCTTGTTATTAACAAACAAAAACTAGCTTTAATATCAGATTTTAAGTTCTTGTCAATTGGAGTATAGCTGGACTTAGAGTATTGCAGGTTGTCTCTGCTTTAATTAACTTAGTTTATGTTTACATGTTACGTAAAGAATCAGTAATTTCTAGTACGTGGTTTTGCATGTAATCAACTTATAACGTTTCCAGTGAAGTGGTTCTTAACTGAAGAATTCTGGCACTTGCATAGGAACAAAATTATGACAACTTACTGAATGTAAAGTTGGAAAGCTATACAATTTTGTGACTGAATATATATTATGGAGTACAGGATAAGCTATGAGGTTTAACATAAATGAAACGATTATCTAAGTAAAATGAAGAAGAAATGTGTAACCAATATTAGATAAACATGATTCTGCTAGAATCTAAACACTTGGGCTTTACAGTTCCATATGGGCCAGTAAAAAGTTACATCCTTAATTAAGTTAAATGTGCTCAAGATACTCAGTACTAAGAGTCTTTATGTACCGGAGTCACTTGTTTCATAATTCAATAGCTTAATTAGCCCTATTAGGACAACAATCGAACTTCTCGTTCGTGAAATTCCCGGTACAAGTATTGAAATAATTCATTTTAATACGCAGACTATGGTCTGTTCCGTTCAAAATTCCGCCTCATGTTTTTTGTTAATGTTTACTTTGTAAAGAGACTATCTATGCCCAAAAGTTACTTAATAAATACTCAATAAAGAAATATATATATATACGCTACCCATGACTGCGTTGTGTCCACAGATTAGGTGAGAATTAAAAAGAAAGGGAAAAAATTTAACAGTTACATTATTCGGACATGATTCCAGTTTGAGACACAAGCATTATGTAGATATAATATTTTTTTGTATTGAATGTATTACGTTAATAATGCATCTTTATACCGCACGTTTGCAGTGTTGCTGGTTTTCTCTTCATCATATAAACACAAAAGCACTCTAGGGTTTTGAAAGAGTATGACTGTAATACTGAAATTACTTTTTCCCCCCCAGTTATGTAAGTTCTTGATGGTATTTGTTTGAATTACAATGTTCAATGTTTGTGCTTTCTCTTAACGCTGGAAACATCGATACAGTAATCCAGCTCCAACCGCACGTTGTGGTAAAGTTGAAACACTGCTGGTACGTTCTTAGAGATCCGATAATGGAGAAACGTACAATTTTTCCTTAACAAACTCCCACAGAAAAAAGTCAAAACAAGCAGTCAGGTGATTTTAGAGACTACTTGCAAACGACTTGATCGTTGGACCCAGCACAGCCGATCGATTTGGGAAATTCGTGTTTAGAAACATGCATACAGTGATATGCCAATGTGGCGGCGCTCCACCTTGTAGAGTGTAATATCTCTTGGCTGTTAGTTGAGAAATCAGCTATTCGCGAATCCATAAGTAACTTTCACCTGTAATCGTTTCTCATAAGAGAACGAACCGTACATTCGATGCTCTGGTGCAGCACAAAACGCGTCAATTTTGGGGAAATTAGGTTGCACAACCAGTGTGACACGTGGATTGTCAATTTCTCAGATTTTAACATCGTACTTGTTCACCTTACCAATAAGTGGAAGGTCTTCTCATTGCTGAAAATGATATTCGTCAGCTAGGTTTCTTCGTCCATTGAAGTCTGGATAGTGTCACAAAACTCATGTCACCCAATCTTGCGTTGTGGGTATAACTTCTTCATCAGTTCCAGTTTGTACGGGTGAAACTGCAAATACGTGCATAAAATCTATAAGTCTCTGGTAGCTCTACGTGTTGACTTCTGGCTGCTCGAAAAGGCTTCTTTCACGTGATCCAATAATCTCTGAGAAAAAAGATCGGTCAAAATGTCCTTATGCTTGTTGTCTCACTAAATCGAGTATTCCTCTTCGAAATGGATTTGTGCGTCTGTGTATCAAATCAGTTTCGTTTGGACGTACATGCACACTAACAACATTGTTTTTGGACGTTGTAACACGCACCAGCCTCGTTTCTGTAGGATAAAGGCCATTTTTGATGTCCTTGCTCTCGAGCGGTAGGAGTCATGTCTATATATTCTGAAAGAAGAAGAAAAAATCTGAGTTAGAATAAGAAACAACAATAGTTAACTAGGATAACACATTTATCAACTTATTTTAAGACATATTGAAATCTAGGACTTGTGTGTGGTCCCGCTGTATATTATTAACGAAGTTTATAAAAAAGAATTGACATGAGATTTCCCTGAGTTTATTCTCAAACACTATTTAATTTTTTTTGTCATCGGCTGTATACTTAGCATCAGAAATACATATTCAATTCAGTAGTACAGTTTTTTTATTGGTATTCTTTGAATAAGTTGAACAGTTATATTTTAGTGTTAAATGTATTAGAGCTAAGAAAAATACATCTTAGAAAATAATACCCAAATCCGCTCATTTGCCCGTAAGTTATTGATATAATGTGTATCGTTCCTGTGTTAGGAGAGGAGCATGCACTTATACACCTACCCATACAATATAGATCTTCGTGCCACGGCTAATTATAAAGATAGTTATTATTTTATTAAAAATTCCATTTCTGCATGTGCCATGAATACTGGTATGTTGAGAACTACTTTACAAAATAGCAAAATTGCACAGAAATAATATAGCTTTGTTCACTGAAATGGGCAGCTTCTGTGAATTAATTTAATTTCAAATAGACATATTTTATATTAAAAAAACTTATTTTTTTCTATTTTTAAGCTATATTGATGTAGTTTCCATGTATTTATGAGGTTCCTTATATATCAGTATTTTTGAGTGTGTATATTTTATCAGAATGTGCACATTTGTGATTCGTCATTAGAAACATTATTATTTTTTGTCCCACTTCAAATTTTTTAACGTTTTTTCTGGGTAGTACATACAATTCAATATATCTGAAATATTTTAAATTCAAGATGCTTAATTAGTGCAACGAAACCTGTCTTAAGTTGACTACCTTTGTCTCTATTGAAAATGTCCAACTTTTGCGACTAAATTAAGTTGCCGATATGCAAAGTGGCCAACTTAACAGGTTTTCCTTTGTTTCTGTAGTGTGTACTTTTTATGTAAAAATAACATTTATTAGCATTGTAAAACAAATTAAGCGCATGAAATAATCAGTAGCAGAAATAACCAGCAGAAAATAATATTTATGTATTTTTTTTAATTTATTGTTATGTAGTTTGAATGCATAATATCAATATTATAAATATATTTATTACGGTTGGGCTTAAAATATAAATACTAGAAGTTAGTTCTTTTACTTCATCACTAGAAGATACATTCAAGGGATTAATAACTGTGTACTAAATTGGGTACAGAAATACTGTGTTTATGTGTAGTACTGTGTAGTAACACGGCTTGAGTCAATGTGGTTAAGTTATATTTAATTATGCGGCATCATCATCATTGTACTAGACACCAGTACTTTCTACAAGTACGGCAGAAGATAACGTTAAAGTATGAATGTGTGTTGATATGGTTATAATATACAGCGAAACTTAGTTTTAGTTAAGTCGTGTGGTGCCATGTTTTATTTCAGTAATGTACAACTCCCAGTTACGACAAGTTGTACTAACTTTTGACTCATTATATTCATCCGTAATAACAATGTACCTGTACAATATCCATCATATTATATTGCATAGTTCACATAAATTTGAGTATTTTTGATTTTGTATGTGCGGGTTTAATTGTGCGCGCTAAATAAATTTACATTTTGAAACATTTAGTTTATCACAGGGCTCATAGCGCGTCACATTTTTAACTAAAAGTTTCTTTTCTTCAAGTTGGTCACTAAAAGTTACTTTTGTCACTAAAAGTTATTTGTTTGGGAGGTAAAGTGACTTTTTCGTGTGATTTATGTTTTGAATTGGCAGTTTTCTAAGAAAAATATTATAAATGGAAAAAGGCAGAAACTTGTTACTCATTACTCTTCTGAAAGCTTCAGTACTTGCTGCCACATGTGAAACAGTCAGCTTTACTCTCACTTCAGCTTTTATTCTTTCTAAAGCACAGTGGATGGTTGGTGGATGCTTAAGCTCTTGTGGGGATGAGAACCTTTCTTTGTCTATTCTTTCTTCTATCATAATAGTCTTTTAGTTTTCTCTCGTAATAGTTAACACTCCGCTCAACGTTGTGTATGTGTATTTGTGTGGTTCATCATGTTCGTCTTGTATTATACTTCTTGTATGTTCTTACGAGTAGGTGATGAATTTGAATATTTCATGGCTTTGAAAACTCTCAATGCTAAGTTAAATATAATATCTGGGATGAAGAAATTCGGAAATAGGCCAGAACTGGTTCCACTTACTCAGAAGCTTCTTACATCTGCTAAGTCTGCTTACCGTAAGTACAAAGCATACTTGGAAAACCTAAGAAAGGAAGAAGCTCAGAAAGAAGTAGCAAAGAAGAAACAAAACAACAAACAAAGAGAGAGGGATGGAGAAATTGACAAAGTAAAAAAGGGGCATGATGAGATTTTGGTCTTTTTTTGGTCACATTTTCGTGTGCTTTTGGTCACTTTTCAACTATTTACAGGAGACCAGACCACTATGAGCCCTCTTATCACGATTATTTTTAAAGTGTAATCTTAAGAATTATAGCAATATTAGAACTTGCAGCTCTTGAGAATTTTATTTCTTAACCTAGTACTCAAAGGAATTCTTGCATAATAGAAAATAGCCATTTTCTTCAAACATTTCTTCTTGTGTGGTGTACTATGTTTGCTTAAAAGTACCGTGCTAAAAATATGCAATTTCTTTTTGCAAAAAATTGAGATTTATTATTATTATTAAGATAATACACTCTCATTCGTTAATAATTAAGTAAGAATTAATTTTTGCTCCATCAATTGTTTTTTTATGAAATAAAGTATGATTGTATAACATGAAGTAGGTACAGAATATACGACAGAATTCGCAACCAGTAAAAATAATTTCACACAATATAAATGAAATTACACAAAATTAAATACAGCTTCAACAATCCCATAACAACCATTCATTACAGGCTTTTCCGACAAATACAACACATTTGATAACACAAGTTTCGTTGTATATTTCCCCATTGAAGTATACGTGAAGTGTATGGATAAAACAAAAACAAAAACAAAAAAAAA
Organism: Thermobia domestica; assembly: GCF_964235325.1. NCBI lineage: Eukaryota > Metazoa > Arthropoda > Insecta > Zygentoma > Lepismatidae > Thermobia > Thermobia domestica. The sequence continues at coordinate 169,913,308 of NC_137465.1, read as the reverse complement.
AAAAAAAAAAGTTTCAGTTAAGCAAATGTGATCTAAATTTCTTTATTTCTTAATAGTTTGCTGCAAATATATTTATTCGTTTGATAGAAATAAAAGATAAAGGTGATATACGATTTAAATACTACATAAATGCTTTAATTATTTATGTATTTCGCTTTTCCTTGTGACTACTCAGTGTGATATAATATATCTTATGTAAACAGCATATCTTATTTTTATCTTATTATAAAAATTACCTTTCTAGTCAAATGTAGAAACTAAACCAAAGAGGCAGTTAAGACATAAAACGTATATTTTCGTTTTGAGAAATTACTATTTTGTAGTATTTCTTTTTTTTTATTATTTCTTTTCTTTTCTTTATGTGGAAGCTGTGTAATAGTATTTTATATACATAAAACTGTAGATGAGATATATTGTAACTGATAAATCAGTGTTGAAAACGATAAATATGTTAAATTATATTATTGTTGCCAGATTTTGGGAAGGGGAGAAAATAAATAAATATACAAGTGAATTTATCAAGTTGTATGCATTGTTTGTTGTGTAGATGTTTCATTTGAATATTTTTCTAAATATGATAAACATATCACTACATGAAAGTGTGTGTAAATGAATATTAGAATTGTTGTGCACTTATTTGTCACGTACTTCTCGTAATACATCCTTGTATTAATATATTCTTACGTTAGTACAATGCTTTGTATTTAGCACAGCTTACTATTTTATACATTATATTTTGATAAATAGTTAAGCATTTGGCCAATTATATCCATGTGTGGTGGGTGTACGAATGCTTATGTTTAATAGGAACATATTCAAGAGTATAGTAAACCATGTTCAGTTTTTTTAAACAAATTCAAGGTTTGAAACTGTTGTAGGAAAAAAAAATGTGCTACCAAATACAAATGTACTTGCTATATTCGAAGTGGAACAGTAGCATACACAAATTAAGAGAGTAATGTTAATTTCAAACCCTAAAGCAAGAAGTAATAAATTATTGCTTTGATAAGTAATACTGCAGTCGCCAAAATGGTATTATCCATTCCTTGCTTGCAAAGCGAAAAAAAAAAAAAAATGTTCGTATTGCATGTAGAAATAGTTAGTAAATATTGAATCTTTCCCAACGTTTTGTTGATTATGTGCATATAATTATGCATATGTTCGGTATTTTTCTTTTTATTGACAGCTTTATTTCAAGAAGGCATGGTCTTTGAGAAAAATTAAAATTAACTTATATATAGCACATCAAATACTGAATTAATAATCTAATTGTGAAAGAATAAAATCATGTATTTGTGTAATTATAATATAAATGATTCTAGCTAGATGCAAGAATTTATCATTTGGAGAGCTCAAAATTAGTGCAGTATTTGTATATTTGTAGAAAATGGCAAATGTAAATTATTCATGTTAAAATTATGGTTAAATCTTTGCTAGTTACCGGCTTCTGAAATTTACAGCCAAACAGTAAATGCTCTAATCAATCAAAATGTTTTCTACATAATCATCCAATAAACGTGCGTATTCTTTCACTATATTTTGATTTGTCGTAGTGAGATCCTCACCTTTTTACTGCATGTTAAACTGTCGATAACCGCTAATCTACCTTGGTGCGGTTTTACTAGTTTATAAGGTTTAGTTCCATTTATCGTTTGCTTTACACATAGAATTTATATTTGCTCTATATTTGTTTTCACGATAGAATTAGTTTGGTATTATTGTCTCAACTCTTTCAGGAGTTACTAGTTACAGTCACATTTAAAATGTATTTTCTGTTAATAGTGAACTCTCTTAAATTATACGGGACCATGTAGTAACGTCCTGTTTCTGTGTTTCTAGTTTCAACTAGAATTGGCTATCTTGTCTAGTAACTAATAAACCTGAACATAGTTTCTTTATCTCTTGGTATCGTGGAACAATCACTCATTAACGTTTGCTGACATATGTCTTCTTTTCTGTTCTCATTATTTGCTGTGTTATCATTCTTTGTTAGTAGAAAAGCAATAGCCCACAGATTTAGATTGAGAAAAATTAGTAGATGGTACATCGTAGTCTAAGTGAGTATGTATTGTTTTACAAGTCTATTTCATGTTCTTTATAATTTGATTTTATGAATGTCTAATCAGTGTTTAGTTGGCAACTGCATTTTTAATTTTTTGTAATAAAAAAAATCCATTGTGACTTGGGTGTAAAATGGTTTTATGTTTTTTATTCTGATGCTACTTTAATAGTTTTCCCTGCCTGCATTAAAGTAAAACACAATGAAATATCCGATATGACTATAATTAAGTAAATGGAAAAGTTGTATGCACTTGCTAGAAAGTTTTATGAATTTACAGGTAGAAGTATCACTATAGTTGAAGTTACTAGGAAAATAAACTTTTTTTTTTTTCCTGTGGAAATATAACACGTTGTTGCAAATAGACTGGTATTATAATGTAATGGGTGTATATGATGATGATTAAAGTATAACTTACTGTGTTTGGTCGAAGGCTTGCAGCCATAGATTTCATTTCTGACTAGGTAATTATGTTTGAAAATAAACAAACATTCCAGTGTTTCAAAGTTAAAGTATAAATCTATGTGTTCTTAGAAGATACGTTTGAAATATTTCCTTTTATTCATCTTTCAGCTTAGAGGAGGTTACTAAGATACTTTTCAGTAATGCACTATAATATATTTCAAATGAAATTGTTATGGTATGTGTGTATTTTGTCGTGCATAAAATATTTAGTTATAACAACAGATAAAGCTCCATGTTTTTAAAGTATCACTGTTAAATGTGGTGTGAATAACTTAGCGAATATTAATTATATTTTAGATTATTTTGAATCGATACACTTGTTCATAAAACAGAGAGTATCTTGAAGAAGGCTGATATTTTTTTCTCTTTGTTCAAATTATTTTAAAAATATACGATAATCGACAGAATGGACGCTTATCTAAAAGGTCTTAATTTTTTGAAATCCGTTGCAGATTCGTGAATACTATCACTTTCTTCAGTCGGAGTACTTTACGCAAAATCCTTCTCACATCCTAAATTCATATATTAATATCTTCATCACAGTTGTAGATTAAAGACACTTAACTAAACTATTGAATGTGTAAACGAGGTGTTCACATGAGCTCAAGTTGAGCATGATATCTTCTTCTTTCAATTATACTAATTGAAATAATCTTGCTTGATTAGAGAATATACAGAAATCACGAGTAAATAACTACGCTATTAACATAACAACTACAAACTCGTTAAAAATGTTCATCTTGTGTCAACGTTGTCAGATCCAACTGTGTATATGCGGAGTTTGATGAAGTTACTAGAATTGGTATTCTAATGGGCATTATATGTTGAACCATTTAGCACGATGTTTTGCCATTTAATAAAAGTGGTAGTATTCACGGAAACCATATTGAATCTTGTAAGCGAAGACTACTTTGGTGGGCGTCTATTTTGTTCGTTTAACAACATACATCAAATACGGTATCCTATTATATGTAAACGTATGATAGTTTCCCCACACTTGTTGAAAGTCGAAGGTTTAAGATACAAAGGAACATTGATCTTTCAGAATGTAATTATAATTTATCCAACTGTATTGGATGTGGATGGTAATAAAACGTGTGCTTGTATGTTTGTTCATTGAACCTGTTCATTACTCAGAAGCATATGATTGCGCTTTGCTCAGCTAGAAACCAGGCATACCAGCGATTCATTCCTTCTTGTTGAGATATTAATGATTTGCAACAATCCTATTATAATGATGTTATCGTTAATGCCCGGCAGGGTAGATATTGTAATTAGTTCTTGTGTTACTTAAATACTGCAGTTCTTACGGATTGTAAGAAGTTAAATTTCTACAATTTTTGATAATATGGGAACATATCCAAAAGCAGGTGTAGTTGTTTCTGATTGAAGGAACATTTAATCATTCCGATATTTGGCAGACAAGTGACAGATTATTAATTCCTTTCTTTTCTAGAATGTTTATTGTATGAACTAAACTGTTAAAGTTCTTGAGACCTTACAGGAGTACTGTCCTGTTAGAAATTAGTCATACGTATCTTAAATCTCCTGCTTTCCCAGCCTAAAGCTTTGTGGTATCTGCTTGTTTAAAATACTTCATTGCTTAAACTTGTAGAGGCAATTAGAGCTTTTCCTAAATATTTCGAGAAATACAAACTAGATTAATTTTGTACATGATGTATTAGTTAATCTATGCGAGAGATGCCAACGTGTTGATTACGTGTTTCATGTTGATAGAACACATTAAAAATGCATTTATGGAGCATACTGAACACAACATTTATTATCAACTACATGGAACATATTGCAAAAGGACGGGAGTTTTGCAGTGTGTTCAGTGTTTGAAGATTACATCCCTTAGATGGACACCACCTTGACGAGAACATTTTTTGGGCGTAACAGTCATGTTCAGCATAATTTGAAGCAGAGTTTCAGTAAGGATCGCTGCTATCTTCCTTCAAATTCCGTCCTTCACTTCATTGATGGTAGTGGGCTTTCTGGTGTACACATTCGTCTTTAGATAACACTACAGGAAAATAGTCCAGTGGAGTTAGTTTGGGATCTGGGTGCCCAATGGGTATCACCGAAAATCTGGAGATGAGGCGTCCCGGGAAGTATCGTCGAAGGGTTGTCATTGACACTATAGCAGTATAACTGGTGGCACCATCCTGCTGCATCCTCATGTCCCTTAGGCCAAGCCGTCTCATCTTGAAAATGAAAAACTATCAGTAAACTGAAAGACAGCATCCGAACGGAGATAGTAGCCATTCTTGCCGAAACCCTGCGCCAAACTATACTGAACTTGATTGTTAGTGCCAAAGAATGTTCTCGTCAAGGTGATACCCATCTAAGGGATGTAATCACCAAATACTGAACACAGTGCAAAACTTTCATCCTTTGGCAAATACCATCCACGTAGTTGGTAATAAATGTTGTGTTCAACATGCTCCACAAATGAATTTTAAATGTATCCCATCAATGTGGCCCACCCTGTATTATAAAATTTATACATGTAAATTTTAGTTAGCTTAAGCTAATTATATTTCGTGTAAAAAATAAATAAATAAATAATAAAATTGTGTGAATGTAGATGTCATACTTATTATAAATATCATTGTTGTTGTTAATTCGCATTCTGTACAAAATATTCTTGTATTTGGAAAGACTAAACTATTTTTTTTTTTTTTGTTTCATTAATTAGTAGTTGAAATATTTTTTAGAGTTTGATCTTGGTATTGTTCCTGAGAAACTTGATCCAGAGTATACACATTCTGTTTCGTTTTGAGCTATAATACTTGCAAGTCAGCAGAACAAACTATTTTTATCTGCTCGGTTGGTTGTTCCTTAGTAAAAAAAATAGCTAAATGTAGAAGTGAAAACTACAACCTGCCGAAAATAGACATCAAACTTCGGGAGGCGATTCTTGATATCATATGGAAATAAATGAGCAAAATAAATAGCTGAAAAATATGCGTTGAAAACTCCTCGTTTTACATCTATAAGTTACCGAAAGTTCGTAAAATTAAGTTTTGACTCTTCCTTGCTTGAAAATTATGAGACCTAGCCCAAGGAACTATTTGATTTCGAAAAAGTATGCAAGCACAAGAACAAGATCTATGTATAAATATCAATATTCGTGAACCTACCGTACCTATATCAGAAGTACTTTGAACACTTACCAAACTTCCACAAATTCGTTGTGCAGGTACAACGTGGTTCACGAACATAGATTATTAGAAATTGTAGTAGTTTCTATGTAATATATCAAATCATTTGAGCTTGGTCTCATAATTTCCAAACTTAGACTTCTAATAAAAATTATTTTTCGAACTTCTGGCAAATTATATTTTTGTGTAGAAGTTCTTTCCATGTGCTTATTACAGCTTGCTTTTCGTTCGTTTGAAACAATCGCCGCCCTTTTTGATGTTGTTATTTTATTATTCTCTGAGTAGTACTTAATTACATAAACTCAAAAGAAATCTAGTCTTTCATACAGTATTGTAAAAGCATAACAGTGTAAGTAGTACTTGGAGGCTTTTTCTATAATTACATGATACTCTTGCTGTAAAAGCAGTGACGAGCACTGTGCCCATATTATAAATTTTCTGATCAAAGAGGCGAAATAATCATATAATGCAATAGTATTATGAAGGACTCATCATGGTTTCGCTTTTTCTTTTCAGTATATATTGCAGTCAAATAACGTGAAAAATTCCATATTGGAAAATCTGTTTTCCCTATTTACTTGTATCAGGAAATAATGTATCTGGAAGACGTGGTTTTGTGAAGATTAGAGACACTACACACATATATGGATGTATATAGTGTGTGAAATAATCTTGAAAAGAAGCGCCTTTCAGTTAAACATCAAATCTGTTAGAATTATAGTTTTTAGATAATTTTTCATGTTTGGCTATTATATATGTGTTTTATAATAGTGGGTGACATGAAGTTAATTTTCACACAAATGATTTTTCGTGATGCTTTTGATTTCTTCTTGCAAAGTAACACTAACTGACAAAGTTTGATAAAGTTACTGTTCGCACCACTCTCGAGATGCTTACGAAATGTGATCTCCCACAAATCAAGTTCGATAATCCTTCCGAAAAATTCAGAGACGTCTGTTTTACAGTATACTACTACTACTACTACTACTACTACTACTACTACTACTACTACTACTACTACTACTACTACTACTACTACTACTACTACTACTACTACTACTACTACTACTACTACTACTACTACTACTACTACTACTACTACTACTACTACTACTACTACTACTACTACTACTACTACTACTACTACTACTACTACTACTACTACTACTACTACTACTACTACTACTACTACTACTACTACTACTACTACTACTACTACTACTACTACTACTACTACTACTACTACTACTACTACTACTACTACTACTACTACTACTACTACTACTACTACTACTACTACTACTACTACTACTACTACTACAACAACAACAACAACAACAACAACAACAATAATAATAATAATAATAATAATAATAATAATAATAATAATAATGTCAGCGTATATGTCTTTGGCGCAGGAGATCCGAGTTCGATTTCCGGTGAAAAATGGAATTTTTGGTATTGATCTAGCTTCACGAGGTCATTGAGGAGCCACTTGAATGAAGAAGTAACGTGCTTCATCTAGAAAGCCAGAAATCATGGGAAAGGGAATCGATGCGAACAGCTTTTTGTTTTAATATGACAAAGGTTTTGATATTAAAATTTTAGTTTAAACAAAATGCTATGATCTGACAAGAAACGGACATGAATCTGTTATTCGGACACCCGAATCAAACCAAGTTCATTCGATAAACATAACAAAGATATTTTAATTACATGGGTGCATGGGGGGGGGGAAATATTCAAAATTAACAAAAAAATTGGCTACTTACCAATGAATCCTCCCCTGAAAAATTTAAAGATTTTGACGTTTCGGAACTCTCAACTGGTTCCTTCCTCAGTGGCAAAGTAAAAAGGATTAAAACGGAAAGGAGATAAAAGGAGATAACGGATACTAGGAATAGATACCACTATATAAAAGTAACGTGCAAAAAAAGCTCCTGAGACGAACAGAGCAGAGTGAGAAAAAGAATGAACTTAATAAAAAAGAACGCGGTGCCTATGTTAGGTTACTATTGCCAGATCCAAAGTATGCATCAAAGGTAGGTACCCAAGTTCGATCAATGTTGCCAGTATCAAGGTTCAATGCAGGTTTGTATTTATGAATAAAGAACGATTCTTTAATTTCCCGTTGTTTTTGATTTTGCTGAACTTATTACCTTAACCTGTTTTATATTATGTAAATGTTGTTTTAGATGAAGCGCTAAACCCGACATGCCTTCTTTCTGTGACGTTTTTGATTGTCTAACATGTTCCTTCACACGCGTGTTAATATTACGTTCAGTTTGGCCAATGTATGAGGAATCACATTCGCAATGGACGCGGTAAATACCTGCTTTATTTAATGGATCTACAAAATAGCTTTTAAATCCAGTGAGATGTTTTTGTAAACTTTTGGGGGGAATACTTGAAGCAGATATGTTATGCTTTGCAAGAATACGTTGAATTTTTGTTGAAAGTTGTGGAAAATAAAGATTTCCAATCCAAGTTTTTGCTTTCCGAAACATCAAAATCTTTAAATTTTTCAAGGAAGGATTCATTGGTAAGTAGCCAATTTTTTGTTAATAACAAAGATATGTTCATGCACAAAAAATTAGGTGCCATGGACATCGGAGTAAGTCCCTGGGGCTCATTAAGCCTGTTAGTATAAAGAAAATCGTAGACTGGTAGTGAAATAGCTATTGCATCAATACTGTTCTTTGGAAAGTCATGGTTTATAGTTCATTCTCTTCAGCATGAAACAAGTTTTCCAGAATTGATGTGTATTGGGGTCCATAACGTACTTGTACAGGGAAAATTGGGAGAATGTCGGGAAAATTCCCTCCAGAATTCCCTCCCATCAACTTTGAACTCCTCTGGAGTGGCCCCAGGTAAAATCATGCAATCCAAATCTCAAAAAAATACTATAAGGGATAAGAAATAACTGTACCAAAATTTGTATTGATAGACAGAATAGGTATTAGGGGAAAGCGTGAATTGGTATACAAGCTTTTCCCTCATATCTATTTCGGAATGAGGAATTTTCAGAAATGTTCTTGTGAAGAAGTATGTTATTATTATTATTATTATTATTATTATTATTATTATTATTATTATTATTATTATTATTGACCCAGTGGTAGAGCGCTTGTCCCTGGTGCATGGGGTCTCTGGTTCGATCCCCGGCCAAGTAAGTTTGTTGAGGGCAGCATCGTGTCCGTGGGTTTTATTGAGGTACTCCCGTTTCCTTCCACATCATCATTCACTTGTCTTAATCATCTATGTTTCTTAGCCTAATGGGCATTAAACTGAAATTTATTATATTATTATTATTATTATTATTATTATTATTATTATTATTATTATTATTATTATTATTATTATTATCATTTATTCTGCCTGTCGACATGTCCTGGGATTAACGAAGTTTTTCTTCCTTTTTCTTTCTTATATTCGGGTGTGGAAATGTTTCTTCGACGTTTCTGGATCTTCAGTTCCCACTTTTAACTCTCAATGTTCTATATGTGTTTCAAAGTATTGATCAGTTGTGTTCTTCGTACTTCTCGCTTTCCTTCCATCTTTCCCTTTATGACGGTATGAAGAAGACTTTTTTTTTTCCCGCAAAATATGTCCAATCCTGCCTTCCTACGAAGGATGATAGCTAATACCGTCATCTTTTCTACCGTTTCTTTAACATCTTTGTTTTTTACTGTCTCTGTCCATTTCATGATCTCCAGCTTCCTCCAACACCTTTAGAAGCTCTCTAAATATTTCTTTTCTAACTTCCGTAATGTCAAAGTCTCCGAACCACACAGTGCAATACTCCATATATAACAATTAACCAGCTTTTTGCTTAATCAAATGTTAAGCCTGCTAGTTAGGAGTGACCTTTTCTTGTTGAATGCCTCTTTCGCTGCGGCAGTACTTGACCTGATTTCTTTGGTTCAATAGGCGTCCTCAAAAGACTTCCCAGGTACATTTAAACTGATCGACCTCTTCAAGTTCTCTTTGTTCTGCTTTGATGCGTAAGGACGTATTTGACTTTCGACTTTTCAATGTTGAATTCCATTCCATATTGTTTCCGGTGTAGCTGTAATAACCATGTCATCCGTATACCTGACCTTGTTAATGATCTGCGCCTCAATCTTGAAATATCCAACTTCCGTTGACGTTTCCTTCATGAAGCATTCACTGTACGCGTTGAATAGGTGACATACTACATCGTTGTCTGACTGGTCTCCCAGTCTCTACACTATTAGTTTCTCCTTAATCCAAGCACAGCTTTACTCTTTATCTTGTGTACAGGTTGTGAATGAGTCGACGATACCTCCAGTTGACCCCGATTTCTTTATCGATTTTCAGATGTTTGATCCAACTTATTCGGTCGAGAGCTTTTTGCCAGTCGATGGAGCACAAACACAACTCTTCCCTTACGTCAAAAACTCGTTCAGATATAATCCTTATCAACCCAATAATATCTCTGGTGCCTTTTCTTTCTCGGAATCCGAATGTATCTTTCTCCAACATCTTTTCTCTTTTGCTTTCCAGCCACCTATTCAGCATGTGCGCAATAATCTTTCCAATGTGGAAAGGTTCTGTGATCACTGCATATCTTTACCAAATTTTTCTAGGTAATGCAGTCATTGCAACGTCTAGAAAATCATTTTACTATTCTCCACTTAGGTAGATCTTGTAAGTGATGTACTAAGTATTTTCGTTACATTGTCTCCTAACCCCTTGAGCAAATCCGTTGATATGTTATCGTCGAGATATGTTACCTTCTCATATCTCTGATGGCTTGTACTACTTACTTCTCAATAAACTGCATCCTCTTTCTTTTATCTCTTCCTCTGCTTCGATCGCAATATCTTTTAGTCATATAGATCCTTTGTATATCCCACCCAGATCCTAAGGATGCGTTCATGGTCATTGACTACATAACCTTGTCGATCTTCGATTGCAACGTGAGTTTCCTCGTGGCGAAGGAATTAGCGTATGTACTTTTGACATGGGAGAACCGGGTTCGATTCCCGGCGGGAGTTCATGTTGTTCGAATTCTACATTAAGCTATAAGTCCACGTCTCATATTGCCTCGCTGCTGAAAAGAACGCTAAACTAAAAATCAACTCAATAGATTCCAAACTTGCGCATACTTTTAGTTTTCCCTCCCAATTCCTGTGCTTTCTGATACGTCAGATCATATCTTCCGCGTTGCAGAAGTTCGCTTATTTCTTCACATTTGTCATTTTATGGATCACAATTGACTTGTCATACCGAAATAGTAACTAAACGCTTACTTGGACTGAATAACTAAACTAACAAGTCTTCGGGTTACTCTTCAATCTTCGAAGCTCGTTATTCCATGTTAATACAATGATTTTTTTTTTTTATTTTAAATTCACTTGCGTATCAATTTTAACTTTAATACCATTGTTAAATGTATACTATAAGAACTTTAGGTATTCTGTTTTTTCTGTAGAAATCAAGTTGCCGAAAACAAAACTTCCTCAGTTAAAAAAGTATTTCTTCATTCCTTGTGATCTTAAAGATCTTTTCTTTCTTTTCTCTTTCCTTAAATAAATCTGACGTACTTTCTTTCAGATTTTTTCTTTAATGAAAACAGTCATATGTCATCTGGTCGTTGCAGTATACCTAAGTATGATTCACTAGTTCCTGATTTGCATTCTTCACTCGTTTTCTGAGTAGCTGTCTCCTTGCTGATAGTACAGTCTGATAGTTGTATTATCTTCAATTTCCTCTTCTTCTTCCGTGATCATGGATTAATTTACCATGCTCAATTGTTCCGCTTCGAACATTTTTTAAATCATGGACCTCTTCATGCATCCATCTATAAGGAACTTCATATTACTTTTCTACAGTAGCATCTTTGGCACTTTCACTCTTTCTTCGGTGGATCCTCAGAGACTTCTCATCGCAATCAAGCTACCATCAGCTTTTATATTACCATCTTTAGTTTTGCCTTGAAGATCCTTAATTGGAAAAGCTAATATTATCATCTGACTGTACCAAGAATTATATATGTTACCATTAATGTAGTCTGTAATGTTCATTTCTTCAGTAAAAATGTTCATTTCTCAACGCACCGAGAGTGATTATTCATAGGGATGAACTCGGCGGATTCGCCCTTCTCTTCCGGAAGGCTTCAAAGTTTTCTAGAGAATTTTCAAAGTCCAGTCTTCTTGAAGGTTAATTAATCGAATAACGAATGTTGAAAATTGAAGAATTTAAAATTGGCAGTAATTGCTATTTTAGGCAATCAAAGCTAGGTAAGCGTTTAGAATATAGGCACAGGATTTATGAAAGTTTGTTCTTCATTTACGAATTATTTTACCAAAACCACGCATTGTGTGACGCGGAATTTCATCAACTCTTTAAGTAGTTTATTGAAGCTCAAATTCACAGTGTGTTTCTGCTGTTGACGAAGTATAAAATTTTTTATTTATTTATTTATTTTTTTTCCCTAAGGACTGAAAAATTTATCATTATGTGAACGAGCCAATGTCAAAATTACGGTACTTAATAGTCATGTACCTATGATGATGACAAAGAGAAATCGAAACGCATACGATTAAGTTAATAAAAACGGGTGCTTAAGTGAAGTTTAAGGTTAGTATTTCATTAATAGTGAATCGTCTTCGGCCAATAGAGATTTTTATTTCAAGCCAAGTACAAATGACTGGAACAAAGAAAGAAACAGAATCTTTGGCAGTTTGTGTTACTCTGTATATAGTTTGAGAGTATTATATTGTCTAGAAGATGGAAGCGTGATTTTTTTTTTTTTTTTTTAATACATTGTGAATTAGTTAACAATAGATTTTTTGTTGGATAGACATAACGTTTGTTGCTGACGTTACAAGGCAAAAGGTAAAAGATTGTTGTATGTTAAAAATACCAGAATTTGTTTGTCGCTAAATGAATTAAATGAAAAATATAACTAAGCATATTTCTAAACGTTGCTGGAAGATCAAATCAATAAATGTAATTTTTTAGATGCAAATAATATGCTTCCAATTCCCTTTACCTTATATAATATAAACGAAGCGAGCATTTAAAAATTACTTCTACAATTAAGAAATTGTTTCATGTGCCTTTATGTAGGTACATTGAAAAGAAATTAATATATTGTTATTGTATGTTGTAAATATAACATTATGCATGCATAGAACCAAAAGGCAAATTTGATAGATATTTGTCAATAAGGTTCATAAGAAGAAAATGGGGTAAAAAGAAAACTATTTAAACGTATAACTCAGTTAACAATCTCGCTTTCCTGATGAATGGTGACTTCAGCTAATCAATTTTGTGAATATATTATTAATTATGTGGTATCAACATTCCTCACCTGTAATAGGTATGCAAAACAATGCATTGTCCAAGAAATACTTCAGTATTATGTATTATACTTTTAATTTTGAGATTGTAAAGCTTTAAAAATATCACATGCTGACCAAGATGCTGTAGCTAAGCTGTGAAATAATTATACGAAATTACGAATTCTGTACATCCAGTATGGCAATAATTAAATTTGTAAATAGTTTGAATGCTCAACATAGAAAAAAATGCCTTTAAATTTTAGATTTGATTTTTAATTTTTTGAACAATAAAGTATTTATGCGTGGTAAGGGAGCGAAAATACTCATTAGAATAAGTAAATATTGTCCTTGTGGTTCAGGTATTGAAACATGCTTCCAAAAAGAAATCGTGTATATTTCCCAAGCTTTAAGTTTCTTGTACACAGCATGTAAGTTTTAAGGGAACATAATATGTACATAGAGCATGTCGTTGTATCATTTAGAAATGCTGGTAAATATACAATTATTTAATGAAACTTCAGTTTATTGTATTTTAGAATACCTATACTTAATTTATGTTTGATGGTAGAATCATGACCTTCCCTTTCTTTCATCGTGTATTAGGAAATCAGCCAAAACGTTTAAGGAAACTGGGTTACAACAATGGCTTGTTTGTAGGATGGGCCACTAGTGTTACTATTAAACGTTACTTCGTACATAGTAGCCTCTTTCACAACCCACATAACCAACGAAACAACATCCAAAAAGGACATCAGTGAAACTCACAAGGCATATGATAAGGAAGGTTTGGAATATCCGTGTACCACAGTATGTTGTGGCCAAACTATTACATGTATACATGCTGCCCAATCAGCAGTGAATCGTGCAATCCATCACAAATGAAGGCTGCGAATTGTCCGCAATCCACATACAGTATATCACGACTACCTATTTGATGCCGCTGGAATTTTGTTGTGATAATGGGTGATATCAATAAAACGGAGAAGTTACTCATTACGCCCAATTTTGAAGTAGTTACTCGCATTGGTATCAATAAAAAGAGAACTGAGCACTAGTCGTCTCGGCTGACCTCGGAGAAGCCCCGCCCTTTTGAATAACCACACCTCTATTCTCGAGTCGAATAACTACTCCGCGTTTGATATCAATAAAAATCAAGACTCTTCTGTGATGCTAGTAACTTCTCCAAATTTGTGGAGCAAGCTAAATAGGTGACTCCGTGCGAAATATTTCAGAGTATATGATTGTTTTGCTATGTAGTAAAACTTATAAATTGCATAGAAATGTTGCAAATGGAGATTACAAAAAACATAGGTTCATGAAAGAAAATGTAAAGTAGTTAGCACAACATTTTTTAGGAGAATCAACGGAAATTTGGGATGGTGCACTACGTAATGGCAAAAAGATGCGGGTTTTCTTGCTTTACGTGAGTGATCCGGGATTCCAGGTCTGAATTGAATGTCAGGGGATTCTGTTGTGGCTCAAAGTACTGTGTCTATGACTACTACAAGTGTAATGGATGCGATTATTGCGAAATCTGAAAATTGATTGTTTCCGGAGGTGTGTGTAATATTCAAACAGCAAAGGCAGAGTGGCAAGAACAATATACATTTCCGGGTGCTATCGGAGCATTTGACTATAAACACGTGGCAATAAAGAAACCTAGTATTTTGGAGACGAATACGCTAATAGGAAGAGCTCCTTCGTGGCTAAGCGGATAGCGTACATGCCTTTGGCATGAGAGACACGCGTTCGATTCCCGGTGGGAGTTCATATGGTTCGGATTCCAAGTTACTCATCCGTCCATATAGCCTCGCTACTGAAAAGGACATTAAACTCAAAATCAACTCAACTCAACGCTGATAGGAAGGTTGTATACATGAGAATGTATATTTTTTTATGCCAAGGTGAAAGGGGACGCGTATGGTGTGGAAAACGCAATCAGATGGATGTGCTTTATGACGTGACTGGCTGGACTATTTAAAAAAGGAAACAAAGGGACCAAGTGTCTGATTTCGTTCTTCAAGCCAAACAATCTACAAAGACCTTGGACAACACGTGATATGCACTTCTGGATTCCAATCAACATCCATCAGTTCCAAGAAGTTCGTTCCCGTGGTTTCAGTATTACTTTCTTGTTTCCCGTTTTCTTTTTCAAATTAGTTTTTTTTTTTTTTTTTTTTTTTTTTTTCTTAATGCTCGCTCGGATATTAAAGATTCTCTTTTGGATTTGTCTCTCATTTGTAGATGTATTTGATATTTCGTTGCATTTCACTGTAATTGCCTTCAAAGCTTCGGCTTTCCTTCGTTTACTTTCTGGTAACTGTGACTTTGAAAGTACCACTGGAATTTTTATAATATCCACAAATGCACTTTAATTGAAACTGTCGTTGCTACTTGTCCCTTCCATGGCGTTTAGGATATTACGCCATAAGTTAAAAACAACGAAATGACCGCGCGACGGATGGGAGAAATGAGTAACTACTTCTTTTATTGATACGACTCAGTGCTACGTGCAGAGGAAGCGCGAGTAAACGTTCATAAATCTGGAGCAGACTAGACCTGAGTAGTGGCTTGTTTTATTGATACGAAATTGAGGGAGGAGATTACTTCAGGTGTAGTTACTCCGATTCTCGAGCAGGACTTCTCAGGAGTAGTTACTTATTTTTATTGATATCACCCAATGCATGAAGCTTGTCTACCTAAATGACTGTGAAAAAATTCGGACTATTACATCATACATAGGTGTTCAGGAAGACGACTGATGTAGCTTTATGTATCAGTGGAAAGACACTGAGCATCCTCTCGATAGCTTTTTAGTTAATGGCATTTGCCACAGAGGGAAACTTAAGGTCGAAAAAGTGTCAAAATCAATACTGGTTATTACCAAGAACATGTCCTATCCTCCCATTATGCGGAAGTGCACCAAGACAAAGCTTAAAATTACACGGCCAAAACATCGATGACCTTTTACCGAAGCATGGCAGGTGCAACTGGTATCCATACTATATTCCCGTTAAGAGTCCAGATGCTAGTCCTATAGATTACTGTGCTTATAGACTTTTCAAACGACGCCTTTCATCATTGCATGGTAAAAATCTTCTCGAAAGTCCACAAGCTACTTCTGGTACAGTCCGCAGCAAAAAAACCTGCAACATATGCATATAAATTTATTGTGAAACGACGAAGTCTTTTGCTCCAAAATAAGTGTGCAGGGGAGGATACCGAGGTTTCTCCTGGCGTGATTCGTGCCACATAGACGTTATGTTGATTCCCTGCGCTGTTAAGCGTAGTTTCACAATATACTTACATGCTCATGTTGCAGGTTTTTGCTGCGGACTGTACATCTGTAACGAAGTTATTTCAGTAAACAAAAACTTAAATTTGTTCGGATGGAAACATATCAGCCTCTGTATTTTTCAGCTTTAATTTGGATTGTATATATATATATATATATATATATATATATATATATATATATATACACTAGCAAATGCCTCCACATGTTACTGCGGACAATATGTTCCAATCTTCTTTCTGTACCTTTCATATAGAATTCGTCTGACTACGAAGTCTTGTACAAAATTCGAACGTCTCATATGGAGATGTTAAGAAAGCACCCCAATTAAACTGTACTGTTCCTGGATATATCTGGGTAAAATTTAGTGTTATGTCTAGGTATAACAACGGTTCTGCAAACTCGAAATATTTTAACAACCGGTTCTAGCGAACAGGCTGAATAGCACCACTACACACACCAAAGAATATGCATGGTCTCTTTAATGAAAAGAAACAAATCTGGCCTTAATGTATTTCTCATTATTATTATAAGGTCCTTCGGGGGAATAACGCCGGACGAGATAATAACGCCATACACCCATATCACACAGTTTACAATAATCTGCTAGGAGGCACATGCAGTACATGCATCGTTACTAGTGAAACCACATGGTGAGTCTGGAGTATATAGACGCCATTGTGTCGAGCGTGAGTGTGGAAAGAGTGTGTTACGAGTTGAGTTGAGTTGGTTTCGAGTTCAACGTCTCTTTCAGCAGCGAAGCTATATGAGGCGGGACGTATTGATTAACGTGGAATTCGAATCACATGAGCTCCCACCGGGAATCGAACCCGGGTCTCCCACGCCAAAAATGAGTAAACTAACCGCTTAGCCACAAAGGAGCTCAACAGTGTGCTAGGAGAACGTTCGCAACGTCTGTTGTAAACTTGGAAAGGTAAGTTGTTAGTGTGGGTCATTAATTGTGACTAATTATCATCCTCTCGTGCAATATATGATTCACATTTCGAAAGAGAAACATGAATGGTTGGGACAATAACGTATTTTCCAAAGCGAGGTAACAACGTCAAGTATTTTGTTATTATTATCATTATTATTCGAAATTCTAAATACTAAATTGTTATTATTATTGGTACTTTGTGTTGTGAGTCTGTTTTATGTTACAGATGCCAAGGAAGTACAAGAAACGCAATCTACGTATAGCTTGAGAAGGTTGTTGTTTGAGAAAGTTATGACGGAATTGTATATAATGAATAAACCTGAGCTTATTTAAAATATGGACGAATAAGGGTGATTGTCTAAATTTACATCGTGGATCATACGTATATGCACAAAAAAAAAAAAAAAAAAAAAATCGTAGGGCAAGAACATGGTAAAAGTGTATCCATTGTTGCCTGTGGTAATGCGATTGGATAAATAATTCTTCCAGTTATTTTATTCAGAGGTGTTCGTATGAAGCCTGATTGGGTGGATAACTTATCTGCTGGGAGTGCTGTAGGTACAACGCCGAAAGGCAGTATGACATGTGAAATGTTCATCGAATGGCTTGCCCATTTCTCTTCGTACAAAGCAGCCGGAAATTGTCTTATGATTTTTGATGGTGCCAAGTCATTTAGATGTTTCGGTTGTAGACGCTGCAGAGAGGTATAAAATAACGCTATTTTGTTTACGAAGTCAAACAACACATGAATTGCAACCCATGGACAAGCCTGTGTTTGGTCCATTCGAAACTTACGGGGACCAGGAAGTTATCCTCCCCAAACAAAATACAGGCAGTGGGATAACCAAACAACGTTTTGGAGTAATCTTCAGTAGAGCTTGGGACAGAGCTGTCACATCCTCGAACTTAAAATCCGGGTTTCGTGCAACGGGTAGTTTTCCTTTTCGTCCAGATATTCCTGACCACGCGTTTGCTCCTAGCCTCATGCCAGATTCATCCAGATGCTCAGATTTACCGCGTGATGTTGCTGCTAATGACGGTGATGCTACTGGTTCAAGACTCTACGTCAACGGCAGGACCGATTACAACACAAGAAGATCTTGAAACTGCGGAACCAGAAAAGATCCAAATGAAGATGAATCATCAACAGCTTCATTCCATGAATTACTTTAAACGCCTTCTAAAACATCAACAACCCGTAAACGACCCGCAAAAGCCATAAACAGTGTTGCGAAAATAACTTTTTCGGCCTACAAAAGAACTTGGAAAGGATACAAAAGGAAAACAACTATGGACTTCAAAAAGTTTGGATGATATCCCATCAACTTCCAAGGAAAACTTATCGAAGCAAGCAGTAATGAAGAAATCGATTGCAATGAAATAGAAAAGACAGGAAGAATAATCTTGGTATTGCTCAATTTGCGATGAAGATAGAATAATAGACGTGCGAATGAGTGTTATTTGTGCAACATATGTACATAAAGAATGTATAGGCTTAACCAAATATGACAAAGAAATATTTGTGTGTCCAAAATGTGTGCTAGTTTGAAAGTATAAATTCATAACTTACTTCCCTTCGTGACTTTTACGTGTAATAATTTATATTATTATCTAACATCTAATGTTTACATTACATTATTTGCAATCTTCAATATTCTTGGAAGTTACATTACAAGGAAAGATCCCAATCGTGAGAGCTGAATTGAGTTCAAACTTTGCGAAATAGGTATTTCAACGTCACTGAGATCGGTGATGATAGTCGTCCATAACAAAGTAGCAGTGCATCCAACGACTATCATACCTATTTCACAAAGTTTGAACTAAATCCAGCTCTCACGGTTGGCAGTTTCTCCTTGTTAGAAAAATTTGAATGAATTAATTCAACTTTGGCCTTTTTAAAAGTTTATTATGTTTTCTTTTATTATTATTATTATTATTATTATTATTATTATTGTTTTGTTTTGTTTTCTTGATTTCATTTACATGTCATTTATTTAGCATTCAAGTTTGAACTACGCTTATTAAAACTTTGAAATGTTATAAGTAACAAAGAACCAGGTATCAATTAATAAAATCATTATATGTCAGTGTTTCTCTCTTTTTTTTTTTTTTTTTTCAATCATTTTACTTTCTATTTAGTGTTTATCTTCAAGTTGAGTACTCATTATAATTAATCATAGCGTAAATAATGTTCATGTGTATGCCAAGTAATTAATATCATGTTGTACTTCAGGTTGTAAGAAATTACTTCCATGGCGTTATTACCCAGGTACCACTAGCTTTATTACCCATACATGTGGGTAATAATGCCAAAAAGTCCCATTTCACAAAATGGTTTCATCACAGTTTATTATTGCAAAGAGTGAGACGATACTTTTTTCTCGAACGGTGCAAAAACTATTCTATTGCTGAATGCCTTTTCCATTTTTCTAAATATTTAAATAATAGTGTGAAAAATCAAAGAACCTTAAGGTGGTGTTATTCCCCCAAGCTCGTACCTATTTGTAGTTGCATCGGTACGTTACATGGGCTGATACCGCTAGGAATGGAAATATAATTTATGTTGTATGCGATACTTGCAAGGCTAAAATAATAGTTCGCAATACAGAAAACATTTTTATTTAATAATCCTAAATGAATTTCTATTTTTCCCACCTATGTTTCTAAGTAAAACATTAAAATTCTTTCCTTAATTTACAGTGTTGTGTTTAGCATTAAAACATATTTTAAAAGTACCATCATGGTTACTGACAAATTATGAATTGCTCTATTAATAGTCATTTACTATCTTGATTTCGTTACTTAAGTTATCTATTTTCACTTGTTTCAAGAAATAATTGACTTTCCATAAAACTGACACAAATGATTAAGTTTAGGTGCTAAAACAAACTTTCCTAGTTATAAGTACAGTACATCTGATTACTTTTCTTAAATCCAATTATTATTATTAGTAAATCACGCCCTAATGCAATTTATATATAATGCGTCAGGTATAATTTGTTATCGTGCTTTTTTATATTTACTTTAAATTCATGTAGTAACTTTCTGTTTTCTAAATTCTTTTTCATCTTCAAGAGGTTAAAAAGAGACAAGTTTCGGATTTGATATATGTGTCACGCAGTGTATATGTATATAAAAATACAAAACAAATGCTATCTGTTAAACAGACTTCAGAGCCCCAATAATTCTCGTTTGACTAGCCACGTCGAATATATTACATCCGACAGTCTGTACATTCGTCCGTCTGTATGCATGTATCTCGAGAACAAAAATGACTATCTACAAACTGACCACCTGCTATTAATATGTAATATTATCGTCCTTTTCCAATGTAATGACTTATTGTCTTTCCATCAGAATGTGTTTCTACATGTGTGCATATACCTAAGAATTCATACTCTTGCATAAAAATTCTCGAGAACATAGTTTTTGAGAACCTGATTCACACATCACAAGAAGCGAAAAAAGCTATTTGGTTTCAACTTGTAATCATCATTCTTGGGGTAACTGTAATGAGTGAATTAGTGTTTAAAGGGATTTTCAGAGGAGAACATTCAACTGTTAAAAATATTTCACTCATTGTTCTTAAATTAAACAATTTTCCATTACAATTATTGATACTTTATATTCTTTCAGTTTTAATGAAACTGAACAATTATTTTGATAATTTCTTGCCACTGAGCTGCTACTTTACTTACTAAATCATCTTTGTTAGCACACGCTCTTTAAAATGTTCGTTCCTCCTGATACCTGTATTTTTAGAAACATATGTCACAACATTTGATCATAAGCATTTTTACTTTATTAATCTACCCACTCTATTCTGCCAAAGAAAGCTATTTTACTTAGACTATGACAGTAACGGGGAAATCTCAATGACTCGATACTATTACATTTTAAATATTCCCTACAGAATATCTTCATATGTTTCAATATCTTCTGAAATGATAATTCTACTTAGGAAAAATAAAAATAAAAAGAACACGGATCAATTTCAGCATATTTGGAATTCTATACAGAGGAATCAAATTAACGTACTTTATCATGAAGATTGGAAAATAATAAATAATTGAAGAAAGAATAGAAGTGATGATTGTTGAAGAAAAACAGCTTAGTTTCATGCTAAGAAGAGGAACAACTCACGTGATCTTTGCTTTGAGACATTTTATGGAACGATACAGGGAAATGCAAGCGAAATTGCACTTCGTTTTGATAGAAGTGGAAAAGGTGTACGACAGAGTAACCAAACAAGAACTATGATAGAGAAGGAGGTTTCTGAAAAATGTGTGTGGTTGATAAGGGACATGTATACGAGAGAGCAGAGAAAATGAAATGAAATATTTGAGTTTTACGTCCCACGGTTATGCCGGTTAGGCTAAAGGAGACGGTGATGATGAGTAATGAATGAAATGGTGGAATGAAGAAAGTGGGAGGAAACGGGAGAACCCACGCACACGGTGTTTGTCCACCACAAAGTTCACTTGGCGGGGGCCGGGATCGAACCCGGAACCCCAAGCAGCAGAGGTGAACGCTCTACGACTGAGCCACCGTGGCCCCGAGGGAGCAGAGACCTAAGAGAAGAGTAGTGCATTTTGCTTTTGGAAGTTGATCTCCATCTGGTATCAGCTCTCAGTCCATATTTGTTCTATTTGATAATGGGTGTTTTGGTGAGGAAGATGGGGTATACTGTTGGCAGATGGTGTCATTATATGCGAAACATCCAAAGATAAGACAGGGAAGAAACTGGAAAAATTGAAAAATGTATTGGAAGTGAGAGGCACTTATGGTGCTCAACAAGGAAGCTTCCTTTGACTACAACGAGAAAAGCTATTACCTTCCTCAAAATTTACGTACCTTGGATCGTACCTCGTCTAGGATGGTGGATTGCACAAAGAAACGCACGCAAAATACAATCTGACTGGCTAAACTGGAGAAGGACGAACGGACGCTGTGTGATCAGAAAGTAAGTTGTAGGTTAAAAGACTGGACATATAAAACGGTAAGAAGACCAGCCATGATACACAGTAGTGAAATCTGAGCAGCAGTGGAAATGAGAATGTTAAAGTGGATGTGTGGAGTGACAAGAAAGATAGAAAAAGAAATGATCATATAAGAGGCACTGTTAAGGTAGGATCCTTGAGT
Source organism: Thermobia domestica (assembly GCF_964235325.1). Taxonomy (NCBI): domain Eukaryota; kingdom Metazoa; phylum Arthropoda; class Insecta; order Zygentoma; family Lepismatidae; genus Thermobia; species Thermobia domestica. The sequence continues at coordinate 169,890,930 of NC_137465.1, read as the reverse complement.
AGAAAGTTTCAATAATGGAGACTGAGATGCTTGAGACATGTAGAAAGAAGAAACGATGACTATGTTGGAAAGAGAATGGGAAAGCTGGAGGTAACAGGTAAAAGGAAAATGAAAAGACTCAAGATGAGATGGTAAATGGGAAAAGGTAAATACAAAGAATGCAGAGGAGATGACCTGTAATATTTCAAAATTTTTGTAATCGTAGCATCAAAAGACATCGTAGCTAAAATTTAACATTGAAATATTGAATTACTTAACGTCTACGGTAACGTCTCTAAACTGATTTTATACTATTGACCATAGGTTATATTATTAACTACATGCATTCAAGTGATATATAGGCCCGCTCTCTATATATATTCGTATATAATGCTTAATAGATAGTAAGATCCCTAGAATTAAGTCTTCTTCCTGTTTTAAAGCTCTGTACCCCCCCTCCAAGAAAAACGAAACTAATAGGGTCTAATTTATATTTGGACTTACAATATAAATGTTCAAATATAAGCTTATGAAAGCAATTGATATCGATAAAATTGCTACATAGTATTATTAGCAACACTTCAGAAGACGGTTTAAAAATATTGCAGCGAATATATGCTCTGCTTTGCAGTAAATAAGGGAATGTGACATTCTATTTCACTTTCTTTCTAAAATATTATATGTTTAATTATAAATCAATGTCTTATAATGTTCTTTCTGAGTTTTGTATTGATCGTAGAGGTATTGAATTTAAATCTTTCATGCTATTCCGTTTTTCGTCTTTTAGCCTCATAGCTTCACTTGGTAACTTTTTAGAAGGGCATAAGATAAAAGGCGTGCCTAATTTAACCAACTGAGAAAACCCTTAGCAGAAACTGTTATACGCTGCTACTGCCAAGAGTCTTCTCCTGCCTCATTTATTAAGTGTAACTACTTTGCAACTCAACCGAATTAACGTTTGATCTTAAACATTACTCTCGCGTTAACCGATGAGCTTAAAGCATTCTTACAAATTCCATGATATCAATGTGCTACATTTCCTCCAAAAATAATACACACGCGAGAAAATCCTGTTTCGACTGTAACTAAGATTGTAGGAATTATTTCCCTGAAGGCGTTGGTGAATAAGAAAGAAAAGCAATTCTGACTGTTTTGTTTTATTTAATAAACATTTCATTTTCTCTTCGATTTATTTCTACATTATAAAAGCTGAGTGTTTACAATGTTCGAAGAGTACATCTTTAGATGAGCCTGGAATCAAGATAATAAATTATATAGACAAAATCTTGAAATGCTTAAGCATTTGTCTGTTATGTCATGGAAAGGAACACTGTATTGCTAGTCGTAATAATAACGGTGTTGAAAACATTATTTCAAATAATAATAATAATAATAATAATAATATATATATATATATATATATATATATATATATATATTGTAAAACTTTGTGTATTTTTGTCTCATATATAAGGAAGAGGTAGAGCTGTTAATAAAAAGAGCGTCCGGAATCGACTCCCACTACCAGTTTTATTATAAAATCCACTATAAAGTATTTGTACAAAATACTATACAATCTGATCTCTATTTCAAAAGGTAAGTAAAAGGTAGTCTTTGACCGAGTGGTCGCAGACAGGATCTCCAACAGAGCCCCGTAGCAGGCTAAGAGGAGTGGAATTAAGGAACCAATGCTCCGTAGCAAGCAGAGGCAGGTTAAGTTGCCAATAGAGCCCCGTAGCAGGCTAAGGGGCTGAGGTTGGGATTCCCAGACAGAGCCCCGTAGCAGGCTAAGCCAGGAGATAGGATAGGCATAGTCCCGTAGCAGACTACAGGCCTGGGGTTAGGTTACTCCAAGAGTCCCGTAGCAGACTAAAGGAGGGTCACCAGAAAACTGGTCCTGAGCTGGATTCTTCTGTCCAATTTATAGCGTCCCTTGGGTGGCGGTGGCGCTGCTGCTTCAATTTCGTCTTCTGCTCCGTGGGAGGGGCTAAATGTCGTCTGCAGTTGATTGCAGGTCCCCCTGGTGGAAGTTCCTCTTGATGAAGCACGTGGTGGTGTTTATAAACACTTGATGCGTGGATTTGTTTGTAAACAACTTCACATGGGATATTACAATACATAAACATGTATTCAATATTTCGTGATCCTTTAAGATTAGTACGGAAACCCGAGGTTTAACAATTGGTGCTTTCCGTACAAATCTTAATGAATCACGAAACATTGAATACATGTTTTAGCGATATTGCTAATATTATTTTTTATGTACACCAATTCTATTTTTCAAATAATAGTGAAACTAAATATACTCTTTAGTTCTGTATTCAACGGTAAATCTCTGCAAGCAAAACAGCACAGATAACGAAAATGAATGTTATATATATACATATATATATGGGTTGGACAAAAAATCTAAAACGTTTGCAAAAATGTGAAAATCATACTTAGTATGGCTTGGGGCCTCCTTTTGCGTCCAAAAAAGCTTCGATCCGACGTGGAATGGACGTATAGAGCTCCTGAATCGTGTTGTGTGGAATTTTGCACCATTGTTCCTCCAAAACATGCTCCAGTTCCTTAAGGGATGCTGGTGGAGGGTAATGAGACCGAACACACATTTCTAACTCAGACCACAATGGCTCAATGATGTTCAGATCTGGTGATTGTAGGACCCAGGGGAGGTGTGATAGCTCCTGGTCATGCTTCTCAAATCATGATTTCACCGTTTTTGCAGCGTGGCAGGATGCTAAATCATCTTGATAGATGCCATCACCATTAGGGAACAATATTTGGACCATGGGTAGAACCTGGTCCCCCTAAATGACCTCATACGCCTTAGCATTCATCATTCAATGCAGGGCTATGGCGGGACCTGCAGAAAAACACGATATCACCGTACATACTGTAACAGAACCACCCCTATGCTTTACAGTTGGGAGCAGACAGTCTGTATCATAGGCCTGCGACGGTGTTCTCCATACGTAAACACGACCGGTTGTTGGAAACAAAGTGAAGGTCGATTCATCGGACCACATTACGTGTTTCCACTGCTCATGAGGCCACGACTTGTGGTCCTTGCACCAGTGGATACGGCTCTTCGCATTTACTGCTGTGACCAGGGGTTTGGCGATAGCGGCCCTGCCATGAATTTTCATTTTATGAAGTTCCCGTCGTGCTGTTTTCGATGAAACCGGGTTCTGTAGGCCGGAATTGAGTTCAGACGTAATTTTCATTGCAGTGGTGTTCTTTTTAGCTGCTACAATCCGTTTTAGTGCCCTCCAGTCCCTATCTAAAAGGATTGTCTTTCGACCAGTGTTGTGCTTTGCAGACGTCGTTTGCCCATGAATTGTGTATGCCCTCGTGACATTAGACACAGTGCCTTTCGATACTCCCACATTGTTCGCCACTGTTGCCACTGAAGCTCCAACGATCATGCCTCTTTGGAAGTCTGTCAGGTCGCCCATTTTACCGCACCACTTTCACACCACGACACTCACAGGTGAATTGGTTACTGCTGACGGAAGAGAAAGGTCCACATGACACATTGAAAAAAAAAAAAACGATCGGCAACCGCAACACGTGTTGTACAGTGAAGGGCCAAACTTACGTGTCCTGTATGAAGTGTTTTTAGATTTTTTGTCTACCTCCTGTATATATATATATATATATATATATATATATATATATATATATATATATATATATATATATATATATATATATGGTGGAAAGAGGAGAAAACAGTGGAAACTAACAAATACAAATTTTTCCCATTTAAGTAATATTATAATTTTAGTAAGTATACGCTCAACTTAAAAAAAAAAAAGATATAGAGTATAATCACTCCGTAAAGCTCCTTTCGTAAATTTATGGTGAGTATACGCTGAACTGTAAAATATATTAGGTGGGAATACGTCATATACGCGCCATTTTATCCCTGTTTTCTCGAGTATAATCTCACATATCACTGAGTGATAGATATTTTGTACTTTTCTATTGTTATTATGTTCTATACATTGTTTGTATATTAACCTATTGCAACTTTAAGGAACTCAAAACTGATTTCTCATATTATGTTTGACAAAATCTCGCAATTCTCTCATTGGTTTTCACCAATTGCAATCTGGTTCATCCAATTTGTAATACATGTATTCTTGTGTTCAATTTCCTACTTCTGTCTGCACTTTAATTTACGGAGTAACATAAAACTTAAAATCTAGATTATTTTCGAAAACTGTCTTGTTTCACATTTGAGAAGCTTGAAGTATGATAATAGCAGCAGTAAGTTGGAAAAGAAAATTCAACATCCTATGCAAAACAATGGAGTAGCATACACAAAGCAAGCTTTTGCTGTCATCTGCGCGAACACTCCGAAATATATATACCTACATACTGTTCTGTGATCCGATTCCAAACCATTCCATCTAATAACTCTATTTTGATGGAGTTGTAGGCCCGACTCCTTAATATAGACAAACTAGAAAACCATCTAGGGCAGGGCGACGGTGATTTTTCTTTTACTTTGCGAATTTGTACCATTAATCGGGTGAACAATCATTACAAGCATTGGCGTCTCTGGCATGTAAAATTTGGGGGGGACATCAAAGGAAATGATCTAACTGCTAATATCTCAGCGGAATTTTAGATTATGTCACTTCAAAATATTGGGGGGACGCGTCCCCCCCCGTCCCCCCCCGCCAGAGACGCCCATGATTACAAGAAGTTATAGGAAAACACTAAAGTTTATTACTATTATGGTAGCAAGCTTTGCAGTGCATATGTAATTGAAGTAGAAATGACGTTAACTTATTATGTTTAGATCAGGAGGGTATTTTATGTTCAGGTAAAAGTCCTTTACCTAAAGAAAAAAGAGTAATATTATTAAATCAGGGAACTCTGAAATATCACAGGCGACACCGAAATATTTCTCGCTTAAGATGTCAAGGTACAGTCGCCTCTGTGGAAGTGGTGCTTACCATTATCTTTTCCCGAGCCCTTAATGTATTAAAAAGTCTTTAGTTTTTTTTTTCCAAATTCTTGTCAACTGTCCATGAAGTTTTCTTTCTTTCTTTTTACTTTCTTTTCTTTACCTCTGTTGCACTTTGCTTGAATGTAATTTACTTTCCATAAAACTACTCCACGTAACATTTTACTATACAAACTTCTGAATTAAATCTGTGAACGCGCATCATAGCAAAGATTTTACAGCTGTATAAGGCGATAACCCACAGTTTCCTTATTTTTGGAAAAATGGAATTGAATGTTTAAGAGCATTGCATGTACTTAATCTGCTGCAAAAAAGTACTCAGTTTACAGCTTCCTCAAGAACATATATCTCTTCTGCTTATTCTAAATTTTTGTCAATTTAGCATTCGAATTATGGATTATACAAAAAGAAAATTAAAATAGTTTGTTTGTACTTATTTATGGTTAACACCATTTACGTGCATATGCATTGTTAGTTATTATCTTTTATAAGAAAAGTACTTTTATTGATGTTTCAATTCGAAGTTTTATTTAACGCTTGAAAGTACCTGTGACACAGATCGGGATAGAGAGGAGGAAGGAATCAGCTTTGATCTATTTGAAGGTCTATCTCGGCATTTACTTGATGTGCCGAGTGGGTATAAACCCTAGTTTTGTGGGTATAAACCCGTCATTTGACTGATTAGACTGAGTGAAACCCTAAAAACCCTCAGTGAACCAATAGTCATTTAGATAAAATTGAAGTAGGATTCTGTTCTTAACATTCATTCTCACAAACATTATTATTATTATTATTATTATTATTATTATTATTATTATTATTATTATTATTATTATTATTATTATTATTATTATTATTATTATTATTATTAGAATTTTTGTTGTTGAAGCACAAAAGCACAACTCGCAAATCAATTGGTTGTGAGCTCAACGAACCGACCTCGCACCGCAAGGGTTAAAAATATATTTTGCAAAGATTGGCGGAGTTTTATTTTCCAGCGTTTTTTTTTTTTTACAATACTTCCATTTTGTAAAATAAAATTCACAGCTGCAACAGTAATTAACGTACAAAATAATGAATCATACCTTATTTTTATAGCAAGGCCATCAGATATCAAGAATACTACATTGCGTATCTCGTAAAAATGGAGATAAAGTAAAAGAAACGAAAACGTTAGAAATAGTTACAAATTCCATTTTGGAGTGACCCCAATGAGAGTTCCTAACTCGGAAACAGTGCAATAAATGTAATCCTATTGTACCAAACATAACTGCATGCACTTTACACGTTGCAATAATCATTCTTGTACTGAAACTGAATCGTTTCTACAAACAAGCAAGCAAGCATTATTTGCCCACGCAAGAAGGAAGTGCGGCTCTCAGAAAGAGACCCTTTTCTACCTCTCTCATTCTATTTCTTTGTCAACAGAGAAGCATAACCTAGTTGGAGGGGAAGAAAATTTTCAGACAACCATATCCATCTCACATGTTGCTTCTTAAGATCATTCGGATATTTATTACCTTTGTTCACTGTTCCCCTGTCTCACTTTCTCCTCTCTTACCCCCACAAGAACAAAAATCATTGATTGCAAGTGTGAAATAAAACGCGTTTATCATGTAATAACCAAATCAAGACCTACAAATAGCTGATTGTGATTCTTTAAAAATTAAACAGCACATAGCTCGTATAATAGCCCACGTAGTTTCAACCGCAAGACAATGACTTCCTCCTATGATGTTTCAATGACGTCATTGCTTCATATTTTTCGTTTCGTGGGCTAGATTTGAGATCGACACGTTACAGAGGGACCAAGGGGAAACATACCAACAGTTGAATGCTACTGAACATACCACTTGCCCTATACTACGTATAATCTTTGGCAGACCCCAGCACGTTCTCCTATGAGAAATTCTACATTGCAAAGAAAATGAAAAATGAAATGAAATCTTTGAGTTTTACGTCCCACGGTTATGCCGATTAGGCTAAAGGAGACGATGATGATGGGGAGGAAACGGGAGAACCCCGAGAAAACCCACGAGCACGGTGTTTGTCCACCACAAAGTTCACTTGGCGGAGGCTAGGATCGAACCCGGAACCCCAAGCACCAGAGGTGAACGCTCTACCACTGAGCCACCGCGCCCCCCTACATTGCAAAGAAATTATAAAAAGGTAGAATACAACAATGTATTTTCATTATGCATCTACACGTATGTTCATAGCTAATGTTTGTACGCGATTTAAAATAACAAAAATGTAATGATCTTTATATGCCAATAACTGGGGCGTATGCTAGCTACATATTCTGCATGTACAAGGAGATAACCATCACAGTTCGTGCATGTAAACTGTGATAATCCACATTATATAAGATTTGCAATAATATTTACTGAATTCGCTTCAGATGATGCTAATGATTCCGCTTTCATCTCAGGAACATAATCCGCATCGTCTGGATCACTCACACCACTAATGTCACTTAAAATGTCCACCATATCGGCAATTTCTTTTGATAGAACAGCATGCTGCCTTGCGCACGACGCCATGTTTCACTACAGGCTGTCACCTTTTGCGTGCGTAAACTTCGACAAAGTGGCATGTCACGTGCCCTTTCCTGCCATCTACATACGAAAATCAAAGATCTCTCATCTTGAACAGACGGAGAAGAGGTTTGTCGCCTTGTTAATGCACAGAACTAAAATTTTCATGAAATGTGGGTTATCACCTTTTACACCCGAGGTCTTATATTTCTTATTCCGTTCCGTATCCACATATATTCATATTCAATAAATAAGAGTTCACGTGGGGAAATATTATCGTCTTCATTCATGTGTGTATGAATTCCTGCGAGCATTCGGCTTGCCAGTTACATATATGTATACGTATGCATATGCAAAAGTAAGTATACTACAACCTGAGCCTCAAAAGCACCAACGTTGCTCATGCCAAATCACTTGTTATATTTCAACATTGTCAATCTGAACAAGGTATGAGCCTGGACCAGAATTGTTATCAGCTGTTTTCTTAGGGAGTTCTACGGAAGCCAGCACCCGAGGGAAACGGTACGTAGCAACACAGAACTGTACTTGTTACCGCATTCGCTCGAAAAATGTCCGCACTCACGGGAAAAAATAGCGCCAATAGTGCCCACTCCCGAAAGGTCAAGTGGTGGAAACAGCTAGCATAAGCGCCTTCAGCAAATGGAATTTCCACGTAGAAAATCAAGGTCAAGTTATAAAATTGATAACTCCGCTAGCAGGGTGGGTACCGCTAGTAACGGGAAGGTATTTATGACCGGTCACCAGTTTGAAGTTACAGGGGAGAGATGTTTTGTCTCGAGCTGTCGCCAGTTCGTCTGCCAAGCGCCTGCAAGTTCAGCGTTTGAAGGAGGACAGAATCAACACCTCATAAGAAAGGAAAGATACCCATTTCTGTTTTTTCTCTTATTTACAAGGCAATTTTCGTCTGCATAAATACTGTATGACAAAAACTGATCTGGAGTGAAATCTAAAATAAGAAAAATGATTTGGCAAAAAAAAGAAAAGATTGAAAGTTCGCGTTAAATGAAAACATTTGCTGTCTCAAGGGACTAAAAATTAGTTCGTAATTCGTGCGAACCGAAATTCGTGTTAACCGATAAAACTTCCTATAAGATAACGTACAGCAATGCCGGGACCGAAATTTTGTTCGTCCTAACAGAGTATTCGGCTTAAGCGAGTTCGTGTTAACGAGTTTATACTGTAATTACATAACTAACTAACTAACTCTATGGCCTATGGAACCCGGAGGTTCAATGCCGCGTTCAGAAAAGCTCTCCACTGACTTCTATCCTCAGCTAACTGCATCAAATTTCTACTTTGTATCCCAATCTCTGCGAGATCCATCTTAATATTGTCCTCCCATCTGCGCCTAGGTCTTCCTAATGGTCGTTTTCCGATTGGTCTTCCTGTCAAGACTTTGAAAGCGTTTCTACTTTCTTCCATTCTAGCTACATGACCCGCCCACCTAAGCCTCCTAGACTTGACGACCCTAACAATGTTGGGTAAACCATATAAATTATGTAGTTCCTCGTTATGAAGTTTCCGCCATTCCACATTCCCGTTCCTCTTGGGTCCGAATATTCGTCTCAGGATCTTGTTCTCAAATACTTTCAGTCTATGTTCTTCCCTCAGAGTAAGTGACCATGTTTCGCAGCCATACAAAACAACAGGCATGATTACCGTTTTGTATTTTATATTTTAAGTTTCAAATTTCTCGACAGAATTCGCGACGATAAGAGATTTCGAACCGAATAGTAACACGAATTCCCTGCTTTTAGTCGACATTTAATTTCTCCGTGAATATGATTTTCCTCTGTTAATATTGATCCTAGGTATTTGAAAGTATCCACTTTATCAAAAGTATTATTTAATATTTTAACGCATCCATAATTTGCTGTATTACGGTCCCGACGCACTTCCATGTATTTAGTTTTCTCTGCATTTACTTCTAAACCCATGTCCCTGCAAACGTTTAATAAGATCTCTGCATTTCTTTCTATTGTTTTCCTATCATCACCTATTAAATTTACGTCATCAGCACTGTAATTACATTCATATCGATAATATGTGTGCTTATTCAAATGCCATAAAACTTTGTCTGAAAGAAGACAATGGGTCTTATGCAGAGTCGTTCTGACGCGGATTAGTGCCATACTAAAGAGTTCCACTAGCATCTTTCCTGGAGTAGTCAAGTTTTTAGTATGACGCTAATCATACATCGGAACGACTCTGCCAGTAATGCCCAGTATAAAACTATATAGGATGTGTGAGAAATCATAGCTATATGGGAAATTCTGTGCTTCCTTGAGGGAAAGTTTAGACTATGTACCAGCGTTGCCACAGTGTACGATTATTATCAAAACATACGATAATTTTGTGCTCCGATTGATAGAAAATAATAATTATAAAACGTACGATAATTTTAGGATTGGGTAGAATATACATTTTCCATTGGTATTTTCTTTTTGTATAAGGAAGAACAACGGTTTGGGTGGAGATAAACAGGAACAAAAAAAAAAAGAGGGAATAAACAAGGATGCTACATATATATACGAGAAATACCAATATTCGATAATTTTTAGATATTGTGACAATAAATTTGTTTCCGTAGTCTGGCAACGCTGCTATGTACCTGGCATTGTTGATTAACTTTTCAGAGTTTATATACCTTGTTTTCAGAGGGTGTTGTTGGCGGCACATGGCATCATTGAATAATTGAAATTGAATATAGAATTGATTAATTGTAATTGTCAATTTCTAGCGGGAGTTGAATCGTAATCTAAGCAGTGGAGTCAGGTGGAAGCAATGTAACCTGAAATTCCTCTTTAAAAGTAGGAATATTTGTTTTTTGGTAATTATTCCGTATCCTACTTAAGGGAAGTCACACATTAATGGGATATTTGAAGTTCCAGTACTACGCTAGGATTAACTTTAGAATGCCCGCTCAACCTGGTATACTCAGAAACGAGAAATTACACTATTAAGGTTATGAAAATGAATGGAAACTTCCATAACCCTAAGCTAATCCGTACCTACCCTACCCTAATTATCACTACCTTACTCTACCCGGGTTTAGAGTTGCCCCTCTGTTTTTTTTAAAATAAAAATTAAGGTTATAGTTAAGGAGCCGTACTTCCCATTTAGGGAAGGACGAGAAACGCCATACTTTCAGGAATTATTCAATGACTATCTAGGATGTTAAAAAGTAGGTAATAGACTGAGTTCTTGCCCTTGTACTTAGGGTGTTTAGGTAGTGCAACAGTAAGATGTATCCTCGTGCACGGGAGATGAGAAGTAGCTGTTCTTAACTATTACCAAAATTAATAAAATTGACGGAAGAAATGAGGTAAGAAGTTATGATTTGGGGTTCCTATGTAATGTTCAGGTGTGTAAGTTAACAGGAAAGTTACGTATAATACAATTAAAGATATGTGGAAATTGGTACTATTTGTAAGACGCGTAAGATTTCATGATTCAGTAGCATGCACATTTTATGTCGAGAAAACCCAACGAATCCCTACGGGGTACCTAACCCATTCCTACTACTACCACCACCACCACTATTACTCCTACCGCAGCATTACTCGAGTAGACAGTTCTACCATATTTTCCCACATTAATTGGATTTTCCGGTTCCTTTTTGCAGAACATCCACTAAATGAGCTAGTGCATAAATCACGAACCAACTTGGGCTAGGTGGCTACTACAAAGCACGAATGCTATCCAACCGAGTCAGGGCAAGAACGCAGTAGGGGGCCCGAGTGGTGCGTCTGTAGGGAGCGCGTCAGCGACGGTGGGCATACGCGTATACGAGGATAGTGGAAAAATACATAAAATATCCGCAATAATTTTAACATTCAAAAACACTTAAATAATCGTAATAATTCTTACCTTCAATATGCCTTCACTGCTTTCCCGGATACAAGTGGCCCGCTGCGAAGAGAAATTAGTCTGTTTTGAGTTTTACTTCTTTTCCACACTTTGCACAATTTATTTTACGTTTCAACATACCATGACGCTG